>NC_090784.1:605000-915000 GCF_040054535.1 Antennarius striatus | reverse complement strand
AGAGTGAAAACCTAATTTCCTTTGGGATCTATAAAGTGTATTAAAGTCTTTCTTTCTTTTCATTGCTTCACACAAAAAGCATTCAGCAACAAATTGTCAAAGTCTAAACTCTTTTCTCGCCACCTGAAAATATGCTGCAAATGTTATTGTTTATGAGGGGGTTACCCTGATAAACTCTAAACCTATGCACCACTTTTTTCACACACTGTTCAAAACAGTTAAAAACACAAAAGCATGATAAGAGATTTTCATCGCTGCAGTATTTTTGGTGTCATTACTGTTGTAAGCAGTGCTGTGCAGGACCGTTGTGGAAAATTGGAGAAAGCACCGTTTGTCTCCATGTTGACAAATCATTACCATAATTCTATTAACTTAGCCATGATCATTAAAGGTTTTCACTCGTATTCCACCATTAGTCAGTCGTTACTGAACGCTACCCCGGTCTCTGTGTGTTTGTATGGTTTCTTCATTTATGGAAAGTTTCCTTAGAGTTTACTGTTTGAGCTCCTTCAGCGATGGACGGCGTCAGTCAAAAGGTGTTTCCTTCCTGCGGCTGTCAGACGACCATCACTGAACCTCCAGCCCTGTCCCAGCAGAACACAGTCGGTAGAACCAGTGTAGATGGAAATCGAATGTCTCTAAATATGTACGTGTGTACTTCTGAATCTCTACTCCACTGCTCTAAGTACTCATCCTCTGGGGGGCAGAGTGGCAGGCAGCTCCTTTATGAAACGCCCAAAAGAGCAACTTGTAAGGGGGACGGCACCTTGCTCAAGGGCAGGTCGGCAGTGCTCTGGAGATGAGCTGACACCTTCCACTGTCAGCTCACACTCCGGGGGTTTTTGGGTGGGAGGGGGAATGGAACCTCCAATCTTGGAACATTGGACGACCTGCTCTACCACTGTGTCACTGACCCCCCATTGACACACAGCTGATCATTGCCAGGGGGGGATCCGGCACACCAAGAGGTTCAATCCCAGGTGCATCGCCTTGGATTATATCAGAGATCGTAGAGATTACAGACAGTAATTAGAGATTAGAGACAGTAATTAGAGATTAGAGACAGTAAATCTGTGTTTTTTAACATAAGCCCCCCACCCCCCATTTTTCTGGGCTTTTTGTTGTTGTTTTTTTTGTCCACATTACATGTGGACGTACAGTTCCCAACCAACAAACTTTTGTGTACATTTTGCAGGCAAATACCAGTAAAACTGAAACATAAAAGTCTATGCAGATTTTCTAGTGTCATCAATACCCAGTATTATGAATCCTGGTGTACTTTGATTGACTGCATGTACCTTATGAAGTGAAAACAAGCGTTATTGTTTGACACAGTCATTTCATTTTGAGTCAAATATCCAGTGTTTTGGTAAAGTGTGTGTGCAGAAAAAGAAGTGTTCTATTTTGAAATGAAGAGTTAGTGTTTATTTAATGAAATGTGTTTTTGAGAAGAAAATTAACCCTTTGGTCAATTGTGCTTTCTAGGTGTGAGTCTGTTAAGAGTTATAAGAAGTATTTGAAGTATGGGTAAGCGCTAGACGAACTAGTGTGAACAAATAACTTCCCTTCTGTGATGAAGAAAGTTGACCTTTAACCTTAACTCGGTAAAGTGGTGAGACACGTGACCAATCCTCCACAGAACAGAGGAAGGAGTTGAGGCACAGGTGTTGAGGCACAGGTGTGGAGACGTGTGTCCTCCATCACAGCAGAGAGGAGAGGAGGGGGAGGGGCAGGGCAGCATGACTCAGACCAGACACAACCATGACAGGGCGCTTCTTGACTGAAGCTTATTGTCAGTGCCAGTGGCTCAATGATCCTGTTCTGAGGCGGGTCTAGTACACCCTCGCGCATTCTCGCATCAAAGCTCACGGCTTCACCTCATCACAGAGTTTTGGTAGGTAGTCATGTGATACCGTACGCGCATTCTATTGGCTGATGGCATCCAGAGGTGCGCTACGTTCCGTGAGTCTCAGACTTCCATGAGACACAAAAGTGTTTTAAACAGAGTGTTTTAAAGGTAATACAGATAGAAGGTGGTTTAATATCAGTATGGGGGGTTCAGGAACGTTTACATTACTTAAATCATGAGATAAATAGTTTGTGGTTCTATTGCGGAATTCGTTAATCGCGTGTGTGTTTCTGGCATTAACCACGAGGAACTCTGTCACGAGTTTTACACGTGAGATGAACGTTTAGGCTGAAATGCAGGTTGGTGATGCAGACTGTGTGGAAAGGTAAACTCCACACGTCGTCAGTACTGACGGTGCTGGTTGGAAGAAACCATCGGAATACAGAAATGTTACAGGTCAGTACAAGCTAAAGGTAAAAGTTTGAAATATGTTTGATGGCACCTTGGAGCTACCTCCAGAAAGCATTCTCTACGTAGATGAGGTCAGCAAAAACAGCTGGACTCACCTAGGGTGTAGGTTATTAGCCAAGTAGCTGAGATTTGAAGGCACGGCTGAAATGAACAAGTAAACATTTTTAAACAGTGACTTCCTGGACAGACAACTTCACCTGTTCTGAGTGTAAAGACTCACTCATCTGACTGTGATCTCGGTGAGACGCCGGTAGAGGACCGCCTGTCTCTTCCCTCGTGGCGTTCCATCAATGGACGGTCTATCTCAGGTGCCTCTCCACGCAGCCAGGGGGACTTATTAAACATTCATGCTTTAATTAAGCAATTTTACTGCTGCTGCTCACCAGGTGATGATAAAAACCGCCCTCTAGGATGAGCACGGCAGGCTGACAGATGTGTGTGCGTGTACATGCCCTGTGCGAGAGGCCATTAATTTCCTGCCATAAAGAAAAGTGTGGAGATTAGAGAGAGGACACGCTGAACTTCTTTCCCTCCCCCCACACATGACTGCAGGAGAACAGACGACAGATGATGTGAAGACCTGATAGGAGTTCCTCTGTGTTCTAATGGCCAACTTGTCTGTTTCCCTGTTCATGACTCTTTGTCTTTTCTCTATTTTACACTTCATCACACAACTTTTATAGAGGAATCAAGGAGTCAAGGAGATGTGAAGCCCCGTTTCTCTCAGTATAGTACTCAATTATTGAGAGACTACATTGTGTCTTTGAAGGGTGAAATTGTGTGTGTGAGAAAACTGAGAATTAGAAGGTGTGTTCACGTTGCTAGTCTCCTTGGGTTTGAGGATATTTAATGGTAGTACGATTGTGTCATCGCTCAGGTTGGAGACTTGGACAATGAAGATGAATGTTTTGAAGTACGTTGAAATCTACCCTTTTACGGCTGCTGTGTGCCAGAGCCGTGTGTGTGTGTGTGTGTGTGTGTGTGTGTGTGTGTGTGTGTGTGTGTGTGTGTGTGTGTGTGTGTGTGTGTGTGTGTCTCTGTGTGTGTGTGTGTGTGTGTGTGTGTCTGTGTGTCTGTGTGTCTGTGTGTGTGTCTCTGTGTGTGTGTGTGTGTGTGTGTGTGTGTGTGTGTGTGTGTGTGTGTCTCTGTGTGTGTGTGTGTGTGTGTGTGTCTGTGTGTCTGTGTGTCTGTGTGTGTGTCTCTGTGTGTGTGTGTGTGTGTGTGTGTGTGTGTGTGTGTGTGTGTGTGTGTGTGTGTGTCTCTGTGTGTGTGTGTGTGTGTGTGTCTGTGTGTCTGTGTGTCTGTGTGTGTGTCTCTGTGTGTGTGTGTGTGTGTGTTGCTGCTTGTGTCCTTGTTAAGAACAGGTGGTGACTCTGCAGGATGGCTGCTCTCCTTGGTGGAATCACCAGGAATGACACCCAGAGGTGACACACTGTCAAAATGCTCACCCATAACACACACACACACACACACACACACACACACACACACACACACACACACACACACACACACACACACACACACACACACACACACACACACACACACACACACACACACACACACACACACAACCTGCCGGTTCCAAGAAAAGAACTCATTACCACAGATATGTTCCATGTATTCTTCCAACAACACAGAGACAAACACACACCCAGAAACACACACACACACACACACACACACACACACACACACACACACACACACACACACACACACACACACACACACACACACACACACACACACACACAAAGACCGTTCTCTTGAAATGTACACAGTACATACAGCAGGTATGTGAGAATCCCGAACAAGATGGCTGCAGACTGGAAGTTGTCCAGAAAACCCCCCAAACTAATCTAGATTATTTACCCTTGGTTTTCTAAATAGTTTGTGTTTAAAGACACGTTGCTGTTACTTTTCATCATTTTCCACCCAGAAATGGCTTCTTCAAAATAATGTAATAATAATGGGGAAGGCCTGCTCCACTGAGGCCAGTGCTGCACTGTAATGATCACGTCAGATGTGTCAATAATCAAGCAGAGCATCGCAGGATTAGAAAAACAGTAAATGCTACGCAAGAACATCTGACTGAAGCGCTAAGTTGACATAGAGGACAATCTGCTAGAACTGGGGACCGACCGTGAGTTACAAAAGAAGGGTATAGAAACCGGCCGTGTGGAGGATTGTGAAAATGGAATCCGTCGTAACCAAGTGAGATTGTTTGGACTAACTGAGGGCAGAGAAGGGACAAACATGAAGGTGTGCATCAAATAAATCCCTTCAGAAGGACTGGGCACTGCATTGAAAGAGTGTACCTCTCACCTGTATCTCACCCGGAAGACAGTCAATCCATCAGGGTTCCCACTAAGCCAGTGAAATGGGAAAAAAGTGCTTTTATTACTTAAACATAAAGACATTGATTTGGCATTCATCCATTAAACACCTCTTAACGAAGATGAGGCAGAGAAGTTTTTTTTTGAAGTTCTTTTTCCGGTAAAAGATGGAATACTAGTGTTGATACATTAGAGGCTAAATCTCTCAATGATAAAGGAATTTAATGATGCTAATGGTAGAATTATATGTCCTGAAAGCATCATAACTGACATGCAGTTAATACTCTAATAAGGACAATCTTTCTTTCATAAGGTTAATAGCATATGGGGGAATGTAGAAGGACAAGTGATTATGGCGATTTTAATAACGTCGTAGACGGTGCTCTTGATAAAAGCAAATTTTCAGGAACCTGAACATTAACACCTAAAGATAAAGCTCCCATTCATACACTAATGGAAGACAATGCTATGATTGATTAATGGTAATTAGGTAATCCAAGGAAATGAGACTATTACTTTTACTCCCACTGCCGTAAATTCTACTCACAAATTGAGATTATTTTGATACTAATATTAAATATTAATATTAAATATATTAACTATCAAACATTGCATGGGATAGTTTGATAGTATAAGCAAGAACAAAACAAAGAACAAATCTCTGCACATCTATTTCCTGCAATAAGATCAGAGGGGTCTCCTAACGTCTTGCAAGGGAATCGGTAATTGTTTTTATGCAGATACTCCAAAGAAATTATTGGTGTAGAACTTTTTTTTTTTCAAACATAATTTTTACAAATTTACCTGACCAGGTAACCTCTTACACAAACCAGTGACACAGGGAGAGGCGAGAACTGTCATTTGGTTCATCAAATCAGGAAAATTGCCTGAAACAGATTGGGTTCCCTGCAGAATACTATGAAGAGTATATTGACATGATTTCTCCAGTACTAACCAATGTACATGAAGAGGCATTTTCAGACTGGTGCACTCCCCATGAATAATACACTTGCAGTATTTCTCTCAAGACTAGCAAGGAAAAAAAAGTCAAGTGGACTTGCTTACGGTTGGTTGAAGACGTTTCACCTCTCATGGACGAGGCCTCTTCAGTTTAAAGTGATTGGAACAGAGTTCAGATACTGAAACTCCTGTTGGAGCAGAAAACAACAAAGGACCGAAACCACCAAGACAATCTTGTTAGGAGTCATTACTATAGAGCAGGGAGTCATTGTCTCGTGTGAGTTGTTATTGTGAGCTGCATCTGGCTGTGAATGGTTGTTGTAGTTTCTGGAGATGGAGGTCAGTACTACAGTGTAGGTGGCTGATAGATGGCGTCTTCATCCTCTTCTGTTCAGAGATGGTTTCTCCAGTTTCATAAAAACGTCCTCTTTAACTTCTCTTTCAAACCATCTGCCAGCCCTGATAGAACCTGGACTTGACTGTCCTCAAAGGAGGGGTCTGTGTCTTCCAGGGGCAGGTGAACTGCTGAGTCTAGTCCTGAGGAGTTGTATCTCCTGTGTTGATCCATACACTTGTGGAGCAGTTGTGAGATTTCTCTAATGTATGGGTCACTGCATTCTTCACCGCACTGTACAGCAGACACTACATTACTGTTGGTGGTGTAGTGTTTTGTCTTTAGGGTGGACCAGCTTCTTTGTCTTTAGGGTGGACCAGCTTCTTTGTCTTTAGGGTGGACCAGCTTCTTTGTCTTTAGGGTGGACCAGCTTCTTTGTCTTTAGGGTGGACCAGCTTCTTTGTCTTTAGGGTGGACCAGCTTCTTTGTCTTTAGGGTGGACCAGCTTCTTTGTCTTTAGGGTGGACCAGCTTCTTTGTCTTTAGGGTGGACCAGCTTCTTTGTCTTTAGGGTGGACCAGCTTCTTTGTCTTTAGGGTGGACCAGCTTCTTTGTCTTTAGGGTGGACCAGCTTCTTTGTCTTTAGGGTGGACCAGCTTCTTTGTCTTTAGGGTGGACCAGCTTCTTTGTCTTTAGGGTGGACCCGCTTCTTTGTCTTTAGGGTGGACCAGCTTCTTTGTCTTTAGGGTGGACCAGCTTCTTTGTCTTTAGGGTGGACCAGCTTCTTTGTCAGTGTGATGCCAGGTTTGAAATGCATGGGAAACTTGTGCTTGATGAAGTTTCTCTTGGATTTTACATCCTGCATTGTAGGAGATAACAATGGGTTTCCACTCGTCCTCCTTTCCGTGTTGGTTATTGTTTTTGTTGTTGGATTTGTTGTTCTTGACAACTGCCCAGTTCAGATAGTTACCTATCTTAAGGGCATTCCTAGGGTGGGAATGTTTTGGGCGTGGTGGTTCAGGGGTCTGATGAACCCTAAATTGTGCTGCAGTGGGTGGTGGGGATCAAAAAGAAGATACAAATTAAATCGTTATGCAGACGACATTCTCTTTCTGACTAGAGACCCGTTAAAGCCGGTACCTGCTCCAAAGACAACAATATGTGAATACCAGATTAACTGGATCAAGTCTGAAGTAATGCCTTAATAAACACCGTCATCCACAAATACAACATAAGTTTAGATGGATTCTGTTTAGATTTTAAATTAAGCCTCCGACATACAGAAGATGGCCACACTTACTTTGTCCCCTTTTTCAAATAAACCAACGTGGGGCTAGTTGAACCAGACTCTGGGGTAAAGTGAATGTTGTTAAAGTGGGAATAGCCCCACAGGTCTGGGCAAAAGTTCATAAAATCCACAAGGTCTCACATCGCAAACTGCAATATACTTCACTTTAGGATAAATCCAGACGTATTTTGGAGAAAATGGTTAAATAATGAAATACAAATAATAAGCAATCTCAATAAAGTTGGTTCATTTAAGTCATTTGCTGACTTAGCCCAGGAATACAATCAGCAAAAGAATGATGATTTTTTTCAGCAGTATCTACAGATTACACATTGTTAGTGTCTCCCAATAATGATTGCTGTTTGATTTGTCTGTACCCTTATAGTTTTATTTATTATTTATTTTTCTTTTAACCAGGAACACTGACATATTTTGTTACTTTGTAGTCTGACCCTCATGTAATATAAGCTCTACCATCTGAGTGATGTACCATGTGTTTTAAATGAATACAAAACAAAAACCAAAACTGGAATTACTGACATTTACACAATAATGGATGGCTGTCTAAAGTCCGACTTAACACACAGTAGCCCTCAGTCACGGTCTCAGTAATACCAGAGTAACAAATGTTCATTGTGTGGAATTGTTGGAGCTGCCTTCAACGCTTAAAAAAAAAAGCAAGCAAACAAAAAAACAGCTAGTCTGCCAGGCTGTCTGATGTTTACAGCAACAGATGAACTAAGTAAAATAAAGGTATTATTGTGAGTAGAATGTTGATTATTGTTTCTTTGTTTCACTTGCCATTCACCATTGGTTGATGCTAAAGCTACATTTTCACAGTCTGCGTCACTAACCTGTGTGTTAGCCCAGCATCTCACCTGCAAAACACACACCTACAAAACATTATTCATACCGAACAAGAAGTTCATTTATCCAGAACACTGGCAACGCACTTCAGCCAACAGGCAACACTGTCACCGTAACACAACACAACACAACACAACACAACACAACACAACACAACACAACACAACACTACACAACACAGTACAACACAACACCAAACACAACACTACACAACACAACACAACACAGTACAACACAACACTAAACACAACACTACATAACACAACACAACACCAAACACAACACAGTACAACACAACACATCAAACAACACAACGAACACAACACAACAAGCACAACACATCAAACACAACACAACACATCAAACACAACAAACACAGCACATCAAACATAGCACAACAAACACAACAAACACAACACATCAAACACAACAAACAACACAACAAACACAACACAACAAATACAGCACAACAAACACAACACAACAAACAAAACACAACAAACACAAAACAACACAACACATCAAACACAACACAACAAACACAACAAACACAACACAACAAAACAAACACAACAAACACAACACATCAAACATAACACAACAAACACAAAAAACAACACATCAAACACAACACAACAAACATAACACAACAAACACAACACAACAAACACAGCACAACACAGCAAACACAACAAATATAACACAACAAACATAACACAACAAACATAACACAACAAACAACACAACAAACACAACACATCAAACACAACACAACACAACACATCAAACACAACAAACAACACAACAAAAACAACACAAAACAACAAGCACAAAACAAAACAACAAACACAACAAACAACACAACAAACATAACACAACACAACACATCAAACACAACAAACAACAGAACAAACACAACACAAAACAACAAGCACAAAACAAAACAACAAACACAACACAACAAACACAAGACGTTTGTCTTTGAAGGCTGATTATTATTTCAGATGATTCATTGTTTCGTTATTGATGGGATCCTTGATCTTCATTGACTGTACTAGATTAATGTAGAATGTATTCCACACAGTATCATAAAACACTCAGCAACAAAGCATTTTGGCTCAAAAACATTTGTTTCTTATACAGTATATTTGCATAGTGATTTCCAGTACTGAAAAGTATATTAATAATGATTACTTCAAAAAAGTGATTTCCAAAATTTCCAAATGTATGGTAAACAGAACAGAACACATATTACTCATGATACTGCTGTATTAGGTCACAAGGCTTTTCTTTTCTTTTGATCAATATTGGATCTTTTGTGTTCACGCAGCATAAATCTTGGGAAGAATGTCTAATTCAGTCTTGGTAGGCTTCAGTAGAAATAACTCCATACCCCACACCTACATCCATGACATTCATCGTGGTGGGATACATGTCAGACAATATAAATGTTGTTGAAGTGCTGAAAGTCAGGTTGCAGCCATAAACCAGCCTCTGAATAAAGTCCAGAGTTAACCTCAGGGCCAATGACTGAGAGTCTCTGGTTCTATATCCACTCATCACGTTTAGTGTTTATCCAGTGGTGAACTTCATGGATTTTTAAAATGTGGTCATTGAATGCTCTTCGTGTTAAAAAAAGAAAAATTGATTCATAGTTTAATAAGTGTACACACACTTTAATAAGTGTACACACTGTTTCTGACTGTGTCAAGAGTTTTGTCATGTGCCTTCAGTTTTGCCCAATGCTGGTAAGTATTGGAAAAACAAAATCTACAGTAATCCCTCGCTTGTTTGTGCTCCAAGACGCCGGCTCAGATATCTGAAACGTCTGGTGGTGCAAAATGAAAACTTTGCTTTCATTCAGGAACATATATGTGGACAATGTCGTTACAACCCATTTAGTAGGTGGTAAGTCAAGAGTTGATCAAATCCAAGATGGAGTGGCACATGCTTAAGGTGGAGTGTGAGCATTTTTTATTTAACCTTTATTTAACCAGGCAAGCAATTAAGAACAGGTTCTTATTTACAAATGCAGCCTGAACAAAGAGCAGTGGCCCTTACAGGTGTGGGGGTGGGGGGGGGGGGGCTGAAATAAACATTATACAGAAAATATAAAGAAAAATAAACCCACACTGTATACAACAATGCAGCCTTTCTATAGATTTTATAGCCATTGAGGGGGGGCAGTAGTAGTAATGTCCTCTTTGAGACGGGTCTCTGAACACTGCCCCAGATGGGTAGGGTTTGTTTCTGAACCACTGCTTCAAAGCCTGCTTCAAACATGGAAAAACCACGTGACTGATGACGTCTGAAACACTCAAGTGGTTCATTCACCGGCTGAACCAGTTCAGTGGTTTGGATCAATGGACGGGGATTTGGCAGATGTGTTAAAACCGATGAGACCTGTTGGCCTTGGGTGACCCTACCAGGAACACAAGACTCCCAATAACATAGCTCCCAGGATCCTGAGGGCACACAAACCTCTCCACCACGATAAGGTGATGGGTCCTGGGAGAAGAATGTAATCTTCAACAAAGAGAAATTAATTTAGTCCACTGCAGCTAAATCAGGTTCTCTCTCCAGTTTGTATTGTGTCACAGAAAGTTGATGGTGACTTGTGTGGTGTTACCCTTGTTTGCTGTACTATTAGTAGCTATATTATGTAGCTACTAATGCTCTGACGGTTACATTGCTGATGGTTAAAACTCTCTTTGGAAGAAACTCTGAAGCTGCGGACATCAGCCTAAATCCATCATCAGAGCTCAGGTCAACACAGTGGAGGAAGTCAATAGAATGTTAGGTGAATTATGAGATGAAAAGAGAAAATATCTCGAAGCAAATGACCCAGGATACCACACATGTAGTGGTACATAACAGTAAAGATCGTTCACCTTTCACAGAGCAGATATATGTTTGCTACAAATCAGATTTTCACGGCTAATGGTGACTTCAGTGTGCACAGAATCACGTCATGTTTGTTTGTGAAGTAGTTTCTCCATCTTTTCCAGTTGTTTGGGAGAATGCTGCAACATTTAATGTGCACCTCCAGAAATGTGGTGTGGATTTACTGGCTTTTCATTAGATTGAAGGTGATGATGTTGTTTCTGAGATAACGTCCAGAGTTTGTGCTGCTTAATTTCCTGTTTCACAAAGAAAATGACCACGAGCACAAAAGCAGCTCCATAAATATGTTTTTTTGTTAGTTTGTTTGTTTTCCAATCTCAGTGTGGAGGAAATTTACAGAGGCACAGCCCTCTTTGTAGGATTTTATATTGGCTGTCCATTGTTAGAGGATCAAAGATCCTCGCTCATCATTTTAAGCCGCACTTTGCTCCCATTAGCTGTTGTGTCAGTGTCAGAGTGATCACGAACGGTCTTGATGATTGTTGTTGCAAAGCTGTGAGTGGAAGCACTACATGAATACAAACATAAAGGTAAGACCTCTGATTTAAAACAAAACGGATATGAAACATTCCTCAAATATCTCATTTCATACATTTTATAGACTGAGGCTCAAACAGGTTCTGGTCTGGCTGGTGATGTAGATTTTAATCCCTGATATGCAGAGGTTACACAGCTTTGCACAGGTTTAAGGACACTGAGATGTAAAGCTGTTGTTTCCGAACACGGAGGAAAGATTTGCAGGTATATGAGATGAGATGATTCTCTATGTCGTTTGATTTTTTGTTACTTTTTCACATTTAAGTCTGTTACTTTCAATTAAAAAAAAAAAAATCTTTAAAAGTTATTTATTCGCTTCTTCTCCCAAAAATATATGCTTCCCTGCTCTAAACTCCATCCTTCTACATTTCATCAGTTTGGGGCTGTTCTTGTATAATCCTGTTAACGCTGAAAAGACAAGAGCAGTGAAAACAAGAGACTCCAGATAACGCTGCATAACGCCACTTTAACGGTTTGCATTGTTCTGCCTATTAAACGTAGTTGCACCTCCTATAAAAACATGGACATTTTCTTTTTAATTTTTTTTTTTTGGCATGTTAACCTTTTTTTTTTTTACTTTAGCATGAACACGTTCAGTATTTTCTGCAGACGTCACAGGAAGCCAGGCATCTTTTCTCAGAAGTCATTTTAATACATAGCATTTTGTAACAGAAGTATGTAGCCGCAAGAGGACACAAGCCAGTGTCTTATTGTGCCGGTCCCAAGCACGGATAAATACCGAGGGTTGCGTCAGGAAGGGCATCCGGTGTAAAACTTTTGCCAAATCAAAGATGCGAATCAAACCTATGACTTCCATACCGGATCGGTCGAGGACCGGGTTAACAACGACCGCCATTGGCGTTGTTGACCTACAGGGCACCGGTGGAAATTGGATTACTGTTGGTCGAAGAAGGAGAGGAGGAAAGTGTATTCGCACGAAGAAAGAGAGGAGGAACACCAAGAGTATAGGACTGAGAGTAGGGACGTTGAATGTTGGGACTATGACAGGAAAAGGTAGAGAGTTGGTTGACATGATGCAGAGAAGGAAGGTAGACATACTGTGTGTCCAGGAGACCAGGTGGAAAGGTAGCAGGACTAGAAGTTTAGGAGCAGGGTTCAAGTTGTTCTATCATGGTGTAGATGGGAAGAGAAATGGAGTAGGAGTTATCTGAAGGAGGAGTTTGTTAGGAATGTCCTGGAGGTAAAAAGAGAGTCAGATAGAGTGATGAGTCTGAAGCTAGAAATAGAAGGTGTGATGTTCAATGTTGTTAGTGGGTATGCTCCACAGGTAGGATGTGAGCTGGAGGAGAAGGAGAAATTCTGGTTGGACTTTGATGAAGTGATGCAGAGCAGACCTAGAAGTGAGAGAGTTGTCATTGGAGCAGACTTCAATGGACATGTTGGTGCAGGAAACAGAGGTGATGAGGAGGTGATGGGCAGGTTTGGTATCCAGGGGAGGAACGCAGAAGGACAGATGGTAGTTGACTTTGCAAAAAGGATGGAAATGGAGGTGCTTCCAGATGACTGGACAACTACAGCTAATGTGATCAGGGAGACAGGTAGGAGAGTACTTTGTGTGTCATCTGGAAGAAAAGTAGTAAGGAGACTTGGTGGTGGAATGAGGAGGTACAGGAGTGTATGCAGAGAAAGAGGTTAGCTAAGAAGAAGTGGGACACTGAGAGGACTGAGGAGAGTAGACAGGAGTACAGGGAGATGCAGCGTAAGGTGAAGGTAGAGGTAGCAAAGGCCAAACAAGAAGCTTATGATGACTTGTATGCTAGGTTGGACAGTAAGGAGGGAGAGACTGATCTATACCGGTTGGCAAGACAGAGAGACAGAGATGGGAAGGACGTGCAGCAGGTTAGGGTGATTAAGGATAGGGATGGAAGTCTATTGACAGGTGCCAGTAGTGTGATGGGAAGATGGAAAGAGTACTTTGAAGAGTTGATGAACGTGGAAAATGAGAGAGAACAAAGACTAGAAGAGGTGACTGTTGTGGACCAGGAAGTAGCAAAGATTAGTCAGGATGAAGTGAGGAAGGCACTGAAGAGGATGAAGAGTGGAAAGGCAGTCGGTCCTGATGATATACCTGTAGAGGTTTGGAAGTGTCTAGGAGAGGTGGCAGTAGAGTTTCTGACTGGGTTGTTCAACAGGATCTTAGATAGTGAGAAGATGCCTAAGGAATGGAGGAGAAGTGTGCTGGTGCCCATTTTTAAGAACAAGGGAGATGTGCAGAGTTGTGGCAACTACAGAGGAATAAAGCTGATGAGCCATACAATGAAGTTATGGGAGAGAGTAGTGGAAGCTAGACTAAGGGCAGAAGTGAGGATTTGTGAGCAGCAGTATGGTATCTTGCCATAAAAGAGTACTACAGATGCAGTATTTGCTTTAAGGATGTTGATAGAGAAGTAGAGAGAAGGCCAGAGGGAGCTGCATTGTGTTTTTGTAGATCTGGAGAAAGCTGATGACAGGGTGTCCAGAGAGGAACTGTGGTATTGTATGAGGAAGTCTGGAGTGGCAGAGAAGTATGTTAGAGCGGTGCAGGACATGTATGAGGACTGTAAGACAGTGGTGAGGTGTGCTGTAGGTGTGACAGAGGAGTTCAAGGTGGAGGTGGGACTGCATCAGGGATCAGCTCTGAGCCCCTTCTTGTTGCTATGGTGATGGACAGGCTGACAGACGAGGTTAGACAGGAATCTCCATGGACTATGATGTTTGCAGATGACATTGTGATCTGCAGTGAGAGCAGGGAACAGGTGGAGGAGAAGCTAGAGAGGTGGAGGTTTGTCCTGGAAAGGAGAGGAATGAAGGTTAGCCGCAGTAAGACAGAGTACATGTGTGTGAATGAGAGGGACCCAAGTGGAAGAGTGAGGTTACAGGGAGAAGAGATCAAGAAGGTGGAGGATTTGAAGTACTTAGGCTCAACAGTCCAGAGCAATGGAGAGTGTGGAAAAGAGGTGAAGAAGCGTGTCCAGGCAGGATGGAATGGGTGGAGGAAAGTGTCAGGTGTGATGTGTGATAGAAGAGTTTCAGCTAAAATGAAAGGAAAGGTGTACAAAACTGTGGTGAGACCAGCGATGTTGTTTGGTCTAGAGACAGTGTCACTGAGGAAAAGACAGGAGACAGAGCTGGAGGTAGCAGAGATGAAGATGCTGAGGTTCTCTCTGGGAGTGACCAGGATGGATAGGATCAGGAATGAGTCCATCAGAGGGACAGCACATGTTAGAGGTTCTGGAGATAAAGTCAGAGAGGCCAGACTGAGATGGTTTGGACATGTCCAGAGGAGAGTTGGTGAATATATTGGTAGAAGGATGCTGAGTTCTGAACTGCCAGGCAGGAGGCCTAGAGGAAGACCAAAGAGGAGGTTTATGGATGTAGTGAAAGAGGACATGAAGGTAGTTGGTGTGAGAGAAGAGGATGTAGAAGACAGGGTTAGATGGAGGACAGTGATTGGCTGTGGAGACCCCTGAAGGGAAAAGCTGAAAAAAAAGAAGAAGATTTTGTAACAGAAGTGACTCCTGGGCCCAAAGCAACGCCCTCTGGCAGGTCAGTAATCATGTTTTATTCATACAAACCAGTTAAAACAGAACAGAGTAGAGGCAGACTGAGTCCCCTTTGGGAAGGGCCAGCTTCCCAATGTAGTCGTGGACAAAGCCTGGAAAACAATCCAGGATGGGGACAGGAGGGGTAGTCGAAGACAGGCCGGGTCAAAATCAGGAAGGCAATCACAATCTATCTGAGAATGTGTGGTGAAAGCAGCGTATGTGGAGGTCTGATGAGGAGGGTGTTGCTGGCCAACAGGTGAGGAGGGGGGGCACGTGTATAACTATAATCAGATGCTAGCTGTGCCCGATGTTCTTGGAGGTGTCTATGACTGTGGACATGGCTGCAGTGAATTTCTGCTCGCATGAATCCTCAGCCGGAAGAGCATCTCTCCCCCTGACCTGCAAGGCGGTTCCTTCATGCCCCCCCCCACCACCACCACCTCCTCATCCTCTCTCCTGTTTCTCTCACTTTGTTTCTGAGTCACAATGCAGTCACCATCCCACACTGTGTGGGGAGACGAGGACCTCTGATGTATGAGAGTGTTAGAAAGCGTGGGCAGAGTAAACCGCATTGCTCAGAGAGCTGTGTGAGCGTGCCAGCATCTGTTTTGCATCTGAATAGAAGGTTTAAAGGTTAGTGATCCCCGGACACCTCTGAATATATTCCATATATTCTAACACCATATGGGTCTTAAATTGAACAGATAACTTCACTCCCAAAGTAACTATGAGGAAAAAACAATGATGAGTGATTGGAGGAGCTGGGAGAGCTCAGGACTGAAGTACCGCGGGGGCGATCGGATTCTTAATAGCCATATCGGGTAAGGTAGAGGGGGTGGGGAATCCACTCAAGTCTGTAGAGGAAAGAGATTCCAGCGGTTCCCACAGGAACACTTAGGTGTAATGGTGACGGCACTGGGGACACTGGAGGAGGACAACCTGTAAACAACATCCAGAAGAGAACGCTCTCCTCGGCAGCGCTCTGGAAATCCATAGAGACACAAAAACTACCTTTAGAGCACGACTGGTAGAGACTTTCTGAAATAATTTCACTTTGACAAGCTAACACATATTACAACGTTTTTCTCCTCAAATTTTATCAGCAGTCATCTCTGGCGGATGGATGTGCAGAAAAGGACAAAGCCCAGCAAAAAGCTTTCTTCTGTGAGCTGTCAGTCAGACTTGGCAAGAAGTAAGAGAAGCAGCTGATCCCTGTGGTGAAAGACCTTTTCAGTCTCTTCTTATCGTTCCCTCTGAAAAGTGACATCCATCCGAGTTGAAATGTCTGTTTGGCATAGCTGCACCTGAAACCAAAGACAGTCCACATAATATGTATTTGTAGCCTGTGGGGGTGAGTTTCTGACACGGCGTTGCTGTGGAACGGTTCCTCCTTCTGCGCTGATTAAAATGGAGGTAAAACATTGGCTTACGATCAGCTGGAGTTTGATGAATGAAGTCAGACGGTTTGGGAAGTGTTTTTCTTTTTGTTACGTCAGGTTTTATACAGGCGTTTCTGACACTCTTCAGGGAAATGTGCTGCCGTTTGACAGGTGGCATTGTGCAGCACTTCCAGCACCACTCACCTTCAAATTAAATACATGCATATGATCACAGCAGCAGGTGTGAAAAGAAAATATGTAATTACAATAAAATAAATGAAAAACAATCCTTGTCATCTCTAAGATCAGGCTGTGCTATTGGGTTTGGTGTGAAAAAAAATAAATCTTTAATTCATCAAGATTTCATGTTTACAATCTTCTTTTATGTTAAAGTCTGTAAAGTGAAAACCCTGATGAGAGACCAGAACACCCCTGTCAGGGATCCAGGGATTCATTCTCACACGTTACATTTCTATTAACATTCAACACACACAACCAGCTGATGGTTGATGTAACCCAACAAGATCTGGGTTCCTTAAATTTAAACTTTCTTTCTATAATGTTTCTGATCTTGCAAGCTTCCATATCTGTTTAACTTGCAAAAATGCACTCAGGACTCATGTCAGGCACAAATGTCTTGTCCAGTGTTGAAAAAGTAGAAAAACTTCCAAAGTCCTTCTTGTTAATTTAACCTTAATGGTTGGTCTCCTTGACAATCCATCATGATTTCGACTGTGTGTGATTGATGGACCTTTTGACAGTTATTTGCATTTCATGTTCATTCACATACTGTACATTTTAGATGTAAGAGTGACAGCAATAATTTAAACAACTGTCACATTTTAGTGGACTGAAAATTCAACGTTTAAATCTAAAGGTAACAGATTTTTATCATCTTTATCAATTGCAAATACAAAACAAGTCAAACTGGAAATTAAGTATTTATACTCATCTCACATGATCTGTTCTGCTACATTACATGTATGTTTGTTAGGTTTTTTTGCATAGTCAGAAAACCACAGGAAGAATTTTCACAAATGTTTTTAGAGGGATCTAAATGTCGAGGATTGTTCTTCCTTGGTGGAGGTTTCTCCATCCATACACTCATCTTCTCCCGCTCATCCAGGGTCGGGTCGCGGGGGCAGCAGCTTCAACAGGGACCCCCAAACTTCCTTTTCCCCGTCCACATCCACCAGCTCTGACTGGGGGGTCCAAGGCGTTCCCAGACCAGTGTTGAGATATAATCCCTCCACCTGGTCCTGGGTCTGCCCCGAGGTCTCCTCCCAGCTGGACGTGCCAGAAACACCTCCCTTAGGAGGCGCCCCGGAGGCATCCCCACCAGATGCCCAAACCACCTCAACTGACTCCTTTCCATGTGAAGGAGCAGCGGCTCTACTCTGAGCCCCTCGTGAACAGCAGTGTTTCTACCTTATCTCTAAGGGAGACACCAGCTATCCGCCTGAGAAAGACCATTTCAGCCGCTTGTATCAGCGATCTGGTTCTTTTGGTCATGACCCATCGCTCATGACCATAGGTGACGGTAGGAACAAAGATTGAACGGTAGATGGAGAGCTTTGCCTCCCGCGTCTATCTCAGCTGTAAACCGGACCAGTGAGCGCTGCAGGTCACAGGCTGATGACACAAACAGGACCACATCATCTGCAAAAAGCAGCGCTGCAATCCTCAGGCCACCAAACTGTAACCCCTCCTCACCACGACTACGCCTCCATATCCTGTCCATGAAAATCACAAACAGATTCGCCAGGGCTGTGATGAAGCGCAGCCCTGGCGAAGGCCAACAGCTACTCGGAACAAGTCCGACTTACTCCTGAGAACCTGAACGCAGCTCTCACTTTGGGCGTACAGGGATTGGATGGTCCTGAGGAGAGGCCCCCTCACCCCATACTCCCTCAGTACCTCCCACAGTCCATTGTTCCACGACCTCCGACCCAAGGTGCTCTGGTACCAGGTACACTTATGAGCATCCTGTGTTGGAACATGGTGTTAGTTATAAACAATCCATGACTAGCACAGAAGTCCAACAACATAACACCGCTTGGGTTCAGATTAGGGAGGCCATTCCTCCCAATCACGCCCCTCCAGGTGTCTCCATCATTGCCGACGTGTAAATTGAAGTCCCCCAGGAGAACAATGGAGTCCCCTACAGGGATCCCATCAAGGACCCCATTTAGGGACCCCAAGAAGGCCGAATACTCTGAACTGATATTTGGTGCGTATGCACAAATAACAGTCAGAGTTTCCCCCCCCACATCCTTAAGGCGTACGGAGGCGACCCTCTCATCCACCGGGGTAAACTCCAACACAGCGGCTTTCAGCCAGGGGTTTGTGAGTATCCCCACAACCGCCCTGCACCTCACGCCTGACGCAACTCCGGCAAAGAACTAATCCCAACCCCTATCCAGGAGTTTGGATCTAGAACTGAGGCTATGTGTGGAGGTAAGCCCCACCAGATCAAACTGGTAACGCTCCACCTCCAACACAAGCTCCGGCTCCTTCCCCGCCAGTGAGGTGACATTCCACGTCCCCAAAGCCAGCTTCTGCCACCGGGGTCAGGTCCGTCGTGACCCCCTGTCGTCACTGCCACCCATACAGCTATAACCTGGCCCTATTGGTTCACCCTGCGGGCGATTGGCCCACATACAGGGGTGGGGAAAGTCCCCGGCAGACCCCGCCACCAGGCGTTGAACGACAGATCCTCCGTCCAGGCCTGGTTCCAGATGTGTACCCCCTGTCTTGATCTCGGGAAGGGTCCCTTTTTTCTCTCTTTGTTTTTTCATGTGGTCTTCTGAACCATTCTTTGCCTGGTCCTTCACCTGAGACCGACCAGGAGTACAAGACTTCCAACAACATAGCTCTCAGGATCCTCAGGGCACACAAACATCCCCACCACGATAAGGTGGTGGTTCCTGGGAGAGGGGTTGAGGTTTTTCTGAGTTCCATCCTTGTTACTGTGATTGGCTGCTTTTGTTGTTGTTTACTAACAAATCTATGTCAGGATCACTCAACCAAAAAGAAAGTTCTCTGAACGTGGGAAAAGTTGAAAAAATTGCTAGGAAATCCTTTACAATGAATATCATGACAAAACTCGTGTATCCAGTCCAGGATTCGGATCCTCTGTTTTCATGGGTTCTGTCTTCACCGCTTTTTATTTTTATCGGTTTTATTTTGTATAACTATGCTAACAAACAATTCAGATCATAAAACAGCCTCCAGGATTTTTTCTTAGTATATTTCACATTCTTATGTATTGGTACACATTTAGAAAAATGAGCCACGGGTCAAAGTAGAAACCAGGTAACAGCTAGAGGCGGAGCAGCAGCACATTGTTCTGGTGACTGCTTCCTTAATGTCGCCATTGACCTGACAAAGCAGTGCAGTGTGTGCTGAGTGTGTGCTGGTGCTTTGTGGTGGGTTCACCCACAGGTTAAGCTCCCCACAGCGTGAAGAGAGCGATCGATGGGATGTTGCTGCGTTCAGATCTGCTACCATTCATGTATTTAGAAAGACAGCGGGAATTAAAGGTATTAACCTTTCATGAAGACCTTACGTGTGCAATCAAAGCACAAGCAAGTGTTGTACTGATATGATTTGCATTAATAACTGTATTAATTTAACACGTAATAAATGTGTGATAACATTCATAAATAGTACATATTGATGTTGAAACACTAAAATAAATGTTTTCCTCTATTTTTTATCCATGCAGGATTCTAACATTCTTGGCATGATTTTTAATCGCCGTTCATTTCCCCCTCTCTTCTTATCTGTCCGAACATTTTCCCTTTTTTCTCTTCCCGTCTCCCTTCATCCCCAACGAACCCATTTTACTGGCCGTTATCTCCAGCGTGCAGCTGACTGCTTCTGTCCTCTGGGTGTCAGCACTTGCCTTATCCTTCATTCAGCCATTCATCCCATTTCTGCCTGCATTTCATGTTTTTTTAATAATTACTCCCATCAGCTCCTCGTGTTTCTATCTTTATTACATTTTCTTCACCCTCCTGTGTTTCTCCACTGCTTCATGTCAAAATATGTGCAGCTTCAATTTCACATTTCACCCGTTTGGCCTTCACACTCAAATCTGTTGAAGCCCTATCTTGGAGCTTGGTATGAATGTGTGTGTTTGGGTGCATTTGGTTTGAGCAGAAGAGATGTAGTTAGTGGCAGCTATTGATTCTTTCAGAGCGTAAAAAGCCAGAGCTGTAACAGGAGAAACCCAACCCATCATCCCATTCTTTGAAAAGGTGACTTTCAGGAAGCTCATTATAAAAACACACTTGAAAAAAATGCAGAATACACATGCATCCACTGGTGAACTGAGGCCGTGCTCGGGCGCAGTAATTAATGGACGTTTGTGTCTTGCAGACCTGAAAGTCAAAGGAAATTCAGGAGGTGAAGGAGGAAGGATCAGTTGAAGTATCTCAGCCCCCCCCCCCTCATGCTACCAGCCTGTTTGTCAAAAGCCCCCCACCACCACCACCACCACCACCACCATTTTTTTAGACAACTAAAAATGCCCTTGAAGAGGGAGAAACACACCAGTGTGTTATTCTGCCCATATTTTTCTCCCCCTTACTGAGTCTGATTATTGTTCAGGAGAGACAACAAGCTCTATATTCTTGTCATCATGTCCTTTTTTTTTGGGGGGGGGGGATGAATGTTATCTGTAAATGGACCCACCCACCTCTTTTTGTCTGCCTTACTAAAGCTTGTATTTGATAGAAGGAGCCTCTGTCCTTAGCTATAAACTGCAGCTAATCTTCATTTTTATACATAAAGCATATTTGTTCATAAAAGCCCATAATTATTCAAGAGAACAGCTCAAGGTTATTTGGACGGATCAGACTCACTTCTCACCCATAAAAAGTCACCATAGCAGATGTTGGGTGAAGAAAATTAACATTTTTCACATGTTAATACAATGGATTTTTGATGCCAGACTTTTTAAACACATTTCAAACATTCTTGTCAGCATTTTAAGTCAAAAATCTAACAATGTTCAAGAGGGTAAAAGGAAAATCAAAAAACCGAAGTGTGTTAAAGTGTCAAACTGAATTTTGAGTGAGGTCACGATGTAGACAAATGAAGACAATTTGCATTTGACACAATGTCAATAAATTCTTAAAGGTTCCATATTTTGCTTTTTTGAATTAACTGCCAGATATCCAACTACGCTGTATTTGAAATGTCTTGCCCCAAACCGATCGTTTAAATAGGCAGGATGCTGAGCCCCACCCCAACTTCCTCAATAATTACCCGTCATGGGGGGTAGTTGGAAAAACTGTTGATACACGATTTGATGGAATTCAACAACACAGATTGTGAAAAGAATGTAGAAAACCTTTAATGTATTGTTAGTTTGTGTTCGTTAATACTGTTAATAACGTGTCGAATGAAAAGATAGCGTTCCAAACAGCTTCGTCCGTTAAAGAAATGCTGCTTTAAAAATGTTTGGTGGCTTATTTTTATGTCTATGAAGGAACTTGTGCTTCATCCATGGCTTTTTCCTTGTTGGTGGGTTGATTGGTTGGTTGGTTGGTTGGTTGGTTGGTTGGTTGGTTGGTTGGTTGGTTGTCATGGGTCTTTGTCTGGAATAAACAATTTTAAATATTAGTACAAATCAAGATAAATCTTTTAGGTCATTTTACAATATTTTATTTAATTCTGTATCTACAGTGGAAAAAATAATGTTTTGGTGCTTGTATCAACGCGTGTGTGCAATTACCAGATTTAAATGACTCCAGGTATGAGCTGTACAGAATATCAGTAGTAGTTTACAATTCAATGCAATTTAATTCAAATGTTTGTTTTTGCTTTAAAATGGTGCGCTTTGGCAAAGGTCATGAATTCCAGGGAAAATAGTGTAAAACTGAAAAGATCCACTGTTGAACTGGAAAATGTGGCTATTTCTAAATGTCATGCAGTGATAGGTTTTAAGTTCTAACACATTTGTCTGCATGTTAAAGGGGTAAAGCTGGCCTGTGTTGTAAATCCCTTTTATTTAAATATAGTTAAGAAACACACAATAGTTCACCCACAAAACTGAAACCAGCATCATGGTGTACATTTGCAATAACACAGTAATAACACAGTAATAACACAACTCACAAGACTGACTGAACTTTGATAACCTTGTTTCAGATATGGATGTCTTGTTAGTATTTTATCCATCATAGCGTAGGCTGGGTGACTACATTGTGACTGACAGGGTTTCCCTTGAATGAGTCATTCACAGAGTAAAGTTTAAAATGGTACAAAACAAATCCAGTCACAAAAACGGAGGGTTCTGAGTGAAAGAAAATGTTCAAACCTGCTGTTTAGCTTGTTTATTCACGATGATGCATTCGTCTCTGGCATAGCTGTTGGGTTGGAAAACCTAAAATAGTTAGAAAACCATTAAAGAAACACAAACAAAGAAATAACACCCCAAATCCTGTCTGCCCCCCATCCTGGACCCCCACAAATCTGTCTGCCTCAAAAACAGGAGTAGAGAAGAAGCAGCTCTGTCCTCCTCCCACACCTGGACCATAACGACACACACACCAGGAGGCTGTTTGTTGACTTCCATCAGCGTTCAACACTGTCGTCCCCGCTAAGCTACGCTAAGCTAAGCTAAACTAAGATAAAATAAGATACGCTAAACTAAGCTAAACTAAGATAAAATAAGCTAAGCTAAACTAAGCTAAGCTAAGCTAGTAACTAACAGATCTAACGGAGCTCCTATCTGACCAACATGGCCTCACCTTAAACGGTGGCACACCACGAGGCTGCGTGTTGAGTCCGTTCCTCTACCTGAACACGGCTCCAGCTCCATTGTGACTCCAAACTGAGAGGGTTGGTCCAGAAGGTTCATGAACAACATCTGAAGCTTCAGCCCAGAAGAGTGCAGTTCTAGGAGCAGCTGAGATACGGCTTAGGACCGTCGGGCTCCCAGGGGTCTGGTGGAGGACCAGTATCACCACCATGAGCAGTGAGAGCTACAGGGCTGTGAACCGGTTCAAGGAACCAAAACCGTGAGGAGTGAGGTGGACATTTATTTATTTTTGTAGGAAACAAGTACTGGGAGATGTTCCATACATAGAATAAATGCTCCCCGTGTTGGAGCCCTCTGTGGGAGCAGCGTTCACCGGACTCTGAGGAGGATGGAATGCCTACACTCAGCCCATGATCCTGCTGGGTCCTCATGGAGGGCCCACTTCTGTTCCTCTGTGGGCTGAGTGTGGGCTCCCCACTGGGACTTTACGGGGGGGTGGGTGCCCACATGTGACCATCTCTCACACTGAGGATGTGGTTCATAGAGCTGACAGTCAGGGGGTCCATTTTACGCCTCACTCTTTGGTGGGTCACCAAAGGGTGAAACTCTTCATAATGTGTGAGAGATCTTCAGATGGTCTCTAAAATAAACCATTGGAAATAATTGTTTTGGGTTTGTTTGTTTGTTTGTTTGTTTGTTTGTTTGTTTGTTTGTTTGATGTTTAAATATTTCCTCTTTCTTAGAAGGCATTTTTTTACCTCTTGTGCTTGATTGATGACTGAGCTCTTTAACATTTGACATTAACACTGTGTGTGTGTGTGTGTGTGTGTGTGTGTGTGTGTGTGTGTGTGTGTGTGTGTGTGTGTGTGTGTGTGTGTGTGTGTGTGTGTGTGTGTGTGTGTGTGTGTGTGTGTGTGTCTAGGTGGTTGGAGTGTGTGGGGTCAGTGGGCACAATGCAGCAGCGAGTGTGGAGGCGGGATCCAGATCCGGACCCGGACCTGCCAGTCCCCCCCTGAGGAGTCGTTCCTGTGTGAGGGGGTGGTGGAGGAGGGCCGACCCTGCAACTCCCAGTTCTGCATGGGTGAGCTCCTCAGTGTGTGTGTGTGTGTGTGTGTGTGTGTGTGTGTAGCGTTCTTTGTGTTTAACATATCTGCATCTGTCAGTCAAACTGTGGTTAAATATCAGCTTTACTGCCATTTATTATGTTTCCTCACATCTTCTTTGGCTTGTGTGTCCATGCTCTGCAAGTCAGCCTCTTGACTTACAGAGGACATGTTGGAAAGGGGACTTTGATCGATGGAAATAAAAATAAAAATAACAATCAGTTTTTTCAGGACCATGTATGGACACAATATGAAAGAATATAGCATAATAAACAGTAAATAGATGTATTTATAGATAGATAGATCACTAGAGAGACTGGAAGGGAGGAAGGAAGGGAGGAAGGAAGGAAGAGAGGGAGGGAGGAAGGAAGAGAGGGAGGGAGGAAGGAAGGAAGGAAGAGAGGGAGGGAGGAAGAGAGGGAGGGAGGAATGAAGGAAGGAATGGAGGAAGGAAGGAAGGAAGAGAGGGAGGAAGGAAGGGAGGAAGGAAGGAAGAGAGGGAGGAAGGAAGGAAGGAAGGAAGGAAGGAAGGAAGGAAGGAAGGAAGGAAGGAAGGAAGGAAGGAAGGGAGGAAGAGAGGGAGGGATGAAGAGCACTACCAGACGGTTCTTTTTTTTCACACAATAATAATCAGATCCTTTATTCATCGCCTCGAGGGGAAATGATGTTTCCACTCTAGTTACTACATCACACACTATACATGTGGGGTACAGGCCAAAAGCAACACACACACACACACACACACACACACACACACACACACACACACACACACACACACACACACACACACAAGGGGTGTATTGATAAGTGATTGGATGCATTTAACATTTTTCTACAAGTTAAACATGAAACACAAGCATCACATCAATAATCAAAAGTCCCAAGTTTGGCTGATGCTGTTCTGGGTGACCAATCACGTCACGGTTGTGTCCCTCATATAAACCAATCATGACGGACCTTCGGTTGCTAACCCTCGCCCCTCCTCCCCCGGCCTTGCCTCACCCCCTTTAGGAAAAGGTCGCCATCTCTCTCGCAGCCAATCACTTCGCTCGGTGGACAGCCGCAAGCGTGACGACGTAGACAAGCCCCCCAGTGGACAGCAGAGCCCCCAGACAGGTAAGACAACGGGACGCGGAGGGACCCCATGCATCAGCCACCGTGGCAGCTTGGGTGACCACGTCACACCACACACACACCACACACACACCACACACACACCACACACACAACGCAGTGTTTCATTCAGAACACACACATCTATCAAAATCTCCCAGAGCAGCGTCTGGTCTGCAGCGGACGGATTCCAACATGAACCTGACCGAATGGAGCGGAGTGGTATTCTCTGTGAGGTTGTGACAGGATGATGTGCTCTATCTGTAAAGCACTGAACAGAGTCCTCCCTCTCTGTTAGAGTGATGCTCCACCCAAAATCCAGTGGTAGCCACGACTTACTGCTGTGTCAGCTGAAACATACTCATAATACTTCCACAAATCCTTCTAAAGCTTCCTGGCAGCACTCTGCTGTCTGCCACCAGGATGGAGCTGGGTCAGAGTTTTATACCATTAAAAAAAGACAAGGGGCATGGAGAAAAACAGAACTGTTGATGTGACTATTCCCCTTGTCTCTTTCTTGGGGGAGTGGCGGGTAGACCCCCAACGAAGGACCACAAGCCTCCATACACGCTGCACACGTAAAACATGGCAGCATCTGTGACCCTTTTTTACACCACAAATAAGTTACCATCATTGATATAGATCTAAACTGTCTGAAGCAGTGTTCCTCAAGGGGAATGTGAAGTCCAAACCCGTCAGCCTAGAGTTCAGGTTTGATACTTGGAGATGTTGGGTGAAGAATCACTTTAATTTGCTGATTTGTTGCCCGTGCTTTCCCAGCTGTGGCTGCCCATTCTACACCTACTGGTCAAATGATGTGATCCACCTGTCAGTTCTGTTTAACTATGATTGGCATATCCCAGGATAGTGCATGTGCTTCTGTGGAGGTCCATGCAAAGGATATGACGCCAGCGCCACACAGGAAAAACAACCTGCAGGACAGAAGCTGGGTCCGTTTCAGAGGCACCTCCTTCAAAAAAACATACAAAGCTGGGCATTAAATAAGATGGATCAATGACTTAAAACTGAATCTTTTATTTAATTTAATTATAATAGTGTGTAGTCCTGAAGTCCATTGGGTTGTTGGTTCAGCTTCAAAGGAAGCTCAATTTTCCAGCCATAGTTGGAGGAACCTTTGGAATGCACCAGCAGAGCCCTCAGACAGTCTGGAACTGTTCTGTCTTTGAAGGAGGCAGCCCCAGAACATTCACACAGCTAGGATCCAGCCTTTATCACACCTCAACCCTTCCTCTTTTTGTAAATGAGGCTGCCTCCTGCATGGTAATTAGTTTTGGCCCTCTCCTCTCCTTCTCCTCCTTTTCCCTCCCATCCTTTACCCTCCCGACCTCCCCCAGTAGACTCAGCTTCAGGTGAGGAGTGGTCAGCGTGGAGTGTGTGTTCTGCCACTTGTGGGGAGGGTTGGCAGAGTCGCACTCGTTTCTGTGTGTCCTCCTCCTACAGCACCCAGTGTAGTGGGCCGCTGCGTGAGCAGAGACCTTGCAACAACTCTGCCGTTTGTCCAGGTAAGCCCTCCAATCCTGCTTCTCCTGCCACCTTCCTGCGCTTGCCAAGCCCTCTCCTGGACCTCTGTCTCACCCATACAAGACCCACCTGACCCCCTGCTCAGGCTTCTGGGATGATTCCAACCTTAACCTTGCAGAAAAGACTGGCAGTTTAGAAAGATTGTGGTTCTAACCGTTACTGGTGTTCACAGGCTGGCCCACACGCAGACTGGCAGGGAGACTCAACACTATCAGAACACAGTAGACAGTAGAGTTCAGTGGAGAACATCTAAAACAGTACAACTCTGTGTGTGTGTGTGTGTGTGTGTGTGTGTGTTGGTCTATAAATCATACCCTAGCTGCTCTGATTGCAGTGCACGGCGCTTGGGATGAGTGGTCACCGTGGAGTTTGTGTTCGTCCACCTGTGGCCGAGGTTACAGATCCCGGACACGAACCTGCACACCCCCTCAGTTTGGGGGAGATCCATGTGACGGCCCAGAGAAACAGACCAAATTCTGCAACATAGCTGTATGCCCAGGTAAAGACAAAATCCTCAAATCAGTGACTCTATCGTTGGAATGACACCTGCAGCAGGACTCTGTCATCCAGTGGTTATGTCTCATATATTCAGTGTGTAATGGACAAAAAATGTCCAAAGAGTTGCAATGTTCAAAACAATTGTAAGAAATTCCTGAATCCAAACGTTATCCGGATGCAGTCCAAAGACCGATGGTTTGTATTTGCTACTAACTCTACTGACACCATGTTGGGGCAAAATCTATGTGTGTAAAATATCCTGGTTTTATTCCCTGGTCAAACGTGAAATTTACTCTAATATTACACCGCAAGTGTCCAGATGTTATTGGATGAAAAATCAGTCAGTATGCCTGTTATTCTGTCAATTCTATCAATCAATCAATCAATCAATCAATCAATAAATCAATCAAGTTTTATTTATATAGTGATTAATCATGGTAACAGAGATTTCAAAGCGCTTTAACAGACAGAAAAACCCAACTGAACCCTCCAGAGCATCAGAGACAGCGGAGGGGAAAAACTCCCTCATTGAGGAAGAAACTCCGGACAGGACCCAGACTCTTTTGGACGGCCAATCTATTCATTCACCTTAACGGGAATGTGTGACCACGACAGACATTGGTATTGGGATGAATATGTTCATCAACGTGTTTGATAACTCAATGAAGAAACATTATTATCGTTGTATCAAATATTTCTCACGACTTTCTTTGGGTGCAGCCCTGGTAACACGGGAACGTTCTTCACTTCGTACCACGCTACATGCATAATGATTACCCTTAATTACCCATAATCCCTTGCTTATTCGCTTTTCAAGATGCACGGCTTCACTGCATCACGGATTTTTAGTAGGTAGTCACGTGATACCGTACCCACATGCTATTGGCTGACAGCATCCGTGTGTGTGCTGCATTCTGACTCATGGTTCCTCCTGCAAATTTCTTTAATACAAAAGTATTTTCAACTATCAGAGTGTTTTAAAGGTAATACAGATAGAAGGTGGTTTTATATCAGGTGGGGGGGTTCAGAAACGTTTAAATTACTGTAAATAATAAATAGTTTGTTGCTATACTGCAGAATTCCAGGGGGGGGGGGGTCCTGGAACACATTAACGGCGAGTAATGAGGGACTACTGTATATCTTTGACTTTTTCCCTTTTGATTTTGGATATTGAAAATATATATGTACGATCAAGATGTTCAAACAGTAAATAGTTCTCCAACACAAAGACAAAAACATCTTTACATTAAATACAAGCTAATGTGTGTTGAAATATTCCGCGGTGACGTTCATGTAACACATGATACACTAGCAGTCTAACGTGTATTTTTGTCATGTGGTTCCATCTCTGTCTGCCATTGGCTCCTGCTGTTCCCAGTGGATGGCGTGTGGAATGACTGGTCCAGCTGGAGCTCCTGCTCCGCCTCCTGCTCTAACGGGACCATGCAGAGGACCAGGGAGTGTAACGGGCCCTCGTACGGGGGCTCCGAGTGCAGAGGGGAGTGGTTGGAGACTGTTGACTGCTTCCTTGGGGAGTGTCCAGGTGTGAAACACACAGGGTGTGAAACCCACAGTCTGTTTCTTGGTCTTTCACACAGTAGATTCACAGGAGGACCAGGAGCTACAGTAATTTAACTGTTTAGGTTTTGTTTTTTGGGTTTTCTTGTAACTTAATTAACTTGAAGAAGGATTTCACTGCAAACCAGTGGGTTCTTTGTTAAGGCAGGTTCTCTGCTTCAGTTCATAATGTGATCAGAACAAAGCACTTATATACATGTATTTACATCACTTGGACTTAGACTGATGAAATGTCTATGCTGTGTGTTCACATGTGACATTGCATGTTTTATTTGCAGTAATTTGTGTTTGGTGTTTTAAAGCCGATTATTTCTCAGATACAATAATAAGGATTGAAATAATGTCTTTATTAACAAAGAGCATCTTTGCACACAAATAAATAATAATATTAATCACAAATTATAACACGAGTCACAGTGAAGACAAATAGTTCCCAAGACTGACTGTTTTGAGTGACCATAAAGTCATTTAAAACAGTCTAGACAGCAGTTTTTGTGCAAATGCTAACCAATAGACTTGATGTCACTGTTGACACAATTTGTCATACTCAGCAATGTGTATTTCAAAGTAAATGTACCTGAACACAATCACAATCTCTGAATTACATTCATCACAGTTAAAATGTCTGGCATGAAATCGGCATGCCTCGGCTATTTAGCAGAGATTAATGTGGGAGTCATGGTATTAATTTTAGTTGATACAGGAAATTAACTCCAATGACTTTTTCATGGCACTTTCATATGTTAATGTGTTTTTAATTTTTTTTTAAAAATGTATAAATTGACAAGTCAGTAGAGTTCTATCCAAGTAAAATCAGTTTTGTTTAGTCAGAGTCTGTGATTGATTCCGGCTCAGGTCCAGTTGTCCACACCTGTGATTGATCAGCTCCAGTGATCACCTTCAGCACCTCCACAATGACAGAACACAAGCAGAAACAGTCGCTGTCGCTTCTTGACATTTAGCACTGTCAGTTTCTTCCATCGGAGTCTTTTTCAGGCGAAGCAAATAATCCCAATCTCCTTAAAAGTCAGTGGTAATTTTGTGCAGTACTACTCAACATTAACTGAAGTTGACATGTACTTCGTATCACTAGTTTTACATGTCAGTGTTTCATAGTGGTCTGATCTAATGCTTGGATCACTCTGTCTTTCAGTCTGCCAGCTTCCATTCGTTTTAGAATGCTATGTCTATTAAATGCCCCAAAGCAAAGTTGAGTTTTTTCTGTTCACTCCAGGGAAATAAATACAAACTAAGAACATATTAGATAAAAATTCAGTTGGATAGAGGAGCACCAATAAACAGGGTAAATACTGTGTGTGTCATTGTCTCATGAGACTTGTTGCTCTTGCCAGTGGATGGAAAGTGGCAACCATGGTCCTTATGGTCTGGCTGTTCCAAAACCTGTGGAGGGGGGAGCCAGCAGAGAAACAGGATCTGCTACGGGCCGTTCTTTGGTGGGGGGCATTGCCCCGGAGAACGGGAAGAGGTCCGACACTGTAATGAGAAAAGGTGTCCAGGTCAGTGGATGGTGTCACAGGGTGATTACCAGTAACATAACCTCTCTGTACCTGTAGCTATAGCTGTACCTGTATGTGTACCTGTAGCTGTACCTGTAGCTGTACCTGTAGCTATAGCTGTACCTGTAGCTGTACCTGTAGCTATAGCTGTACCTGTAATTGTACCTGTAGCTATAGCTGTACCTGTACCTGTAGCTGTACCTGTACCTGTAGCTGTACCTGTACCTGTAGGTGTACCTGTAGCTGTACCTGTAGATGTACCTGTAGCTGTACCTGTAGCTATAGCTGTACCTGTAGGTGTACCTGTAGCTGTACCTGTAGCTATAGCTGTAGCTGTACCTGTAGCTGTACCTGTAGCTGTACCTGTAGCTATAGCTGTACCTGTAATTGTACCTGTAGCTATAGCTGTACCTGTAGCTGTACCTGTACCTAAACCTGTAGCTGTAGCTGTACCTGTAGGTGTACCTGTAGCTGTACCTGTAGCTGTACCTGTAGCTGTACCTGTAGCTATAGCTGTACCTGTAGGTGTACCTGTAGCTGTAGCTATAGCTGTAGCTATAGCTGTACCTGTACTTGTACCTGTAGCTATAGCTGTACCTGTACCTGTAGCTATACCTGTAGCTGTACCTGTACCTGTAGCTATACCTGTAGCTGCAGCTGTACCTGTACCTGTAGCTGTAGCTGTAGCTATACCTGTACCTGTAGATGTAGCTGTAGATATACCTGTACCTGTACCTGTACCTGTAGCTATACCTGTACCTGTAGTTGTAGCTATACCTGTAGCTGTAGCTATGCCTGTACCTGTAGCTGTAGCTATACCTCTACCTGTACCTGTAGCTGTACCTGTATCTGTACCTGTACCTGTACCTCTAGCTGTACCTGTACCTGTACCTGTACCTCTAGCTGTACCTGTAGCTGACACACACACTGCTCTCAGGTTCATGTTGTCTTCATGCGTTGACAGAACCTCATGAAATTTGCAATGAGGACAACTTCTCAAACGTTGTGTGGAAGATGACACCAGCCGGGGACACAGCAGCAGTACGCTGCCCTCTCAATGCTATGGGTGAGTTCAAAAAGACACACACACACACACACACACACACACATATATATATATATAATTATTTTATTTTTTGTGTGTCCATACAAAGGGCTTATCCTGCGGCGCTGCACCCTGGATGAGGAGGGGATTGCCTACTGGGAGAGTCCCACCTACATGAAGTGTATTTCCAATGACTATCGCAGTATACAGACTTTGGTGAGTATTAAATGCTTTTCTTTGACAGTCCTGGTCGTACTAGTTTTCTAGTATCCTTGTACTTCCAGGGTCTTCAAAAAATATTCCAAAAGTAGATCAGCTAAAACAAAGCAGAAAACCCAAACCCTTTCTCTGGCAGACACGGGAACACTTGTCCAAAGCACAGCGTGGTCTGGTGGGGGACGGGGTCTCAGAGGTGATGACCAAGCTGAGGGTGACGTCCAGTGATGGGACCAGCTACAGTGGTGACCTGCTGGCCATGGTGGATGTGCTGAAAAACATGACAGAGATCTTCAGGAGGGCGTACTACAGTCCGAGCAGTGCAGACATGAGGGTGAATTGCACGAGTTTCCTCATTGTGCACTGCTGTAATGCTCCATCAGGGTGATACTCCATTCATTGATGAGGCCATCAGACTTACAGTGAACCCTCTAAACATTTCTGAGGTCTTTCTGAGAGGAACTGCCCATTGTACCAGTAGGACAGAGACGTTCAACCAGTCAGGTGTTGATATGGCCACTCTGTGAGACAGACACCAGTCTGACTTGGGCTGTGGTCAACTTTTTAAGGCTACCGTTACAAATGAAACATAACCTGTCATGTAGTAATATAACAGCCAGGTGCTGCAGTACATACTGACCTGTCTTTACATTCACTTCTCTGACTGACCACTCAGGTCTACTGAGGTGGAAACCTGCGGAGAAACACAATCGATTGTGAACATTTTTTGCAGACAAATATGTCAACCATTAATACCAGGTTTCAGTTTTGGAAAAATATTGGAGCTTTAATGAATGAATATTCAGTTTTCTGAATATTTACAGGATGTAGATGACATTTCAGTGGACCTCCCTTTGTTGTTTATAAAGCCTCTATAAATCACACTGCTGTGACTTTACTCTCACTAACATTGAGACAAGTAGATAACAACTGACTTTAATTGTTTTGAATAATTCTATAAAATCACATCATTCAACACGAACTGTTTTGTCTTTTCTTTTGCAGAACTTCGTGCAGTCAGTCAGCAATCTGTTGATGGAAGAAAACAGGGAGAGATGGGAGGAGGTACAAATGGTTTGTGTCTCTCTCTCTACATCAGTTCATCTGTAATGACATCTGTTCATTTCTGTTCATGTTAATATCAACCAAGCTGCAGAACCGATGAGTTAGACACTCCCACAGACGTTCTAGGTGGACACACAGCCCACCTGGAACGTTTCAGAATGACAGAGGTAAGTGGGGCGATACTGAAGAACAGAACTAGCTCCAGTCAATGCGTACGTGAGTCAACACATCCCACCTTCATCTGCTGCACTCGTGCACTTCCGTATCTCTGTCTGTGCATCCGGGCAGCCTTCATTTCCTCAGTAGACTCAGCATTCAGACATCAGACCAATGCCAAACAGACATTGGTCTCCACACACTCAGGTGTGTTAAAATGCAGAAAATGTAGCTGCTGTGTGCACAGGGAATAATGAGGAAGTTTTTCCAAACATTAAATGGTTTGAATGAGTGCCGTAAAGCTGAGCGCAAATGGAAAAAGGACAAACTGCAGGTGTCTCTTCAAATGTTGAGGGACTGCTGGCGTCATTATCAAAAAACTGTTAAAAATGCTAAAAGAGAACACTTGTCTAATATTATCCTCTCTAAGTGTCACAAACCTCGTGTTTTGTTTAAAACAATTGATTCAGCTCTTAATGCCAAGCAGACTGCTGGTATAGAGACTTCTCCTGTTGTCTGTGAAAATTGTCTTCACTTCTTTATTGACAAGGTCTCTTCTATAAGGGCTCTCATCTCACCTCCTGCTTACGACCCCTCAATCTCTGTCACCTGCTCTGCTTTTTGACCAGTTTGAGCCCGTGACACTGTCCTTTTTACAGGAGATTGTTGGTCAGTTGAGGCCCTCAGGTTCTCCAAAGGATGCTGTCCCTCCTCGACTGCTTAAAGAGGTTTTCCCCACTGTTGGAACTTCCGTTCTCACAATTATTAATAGCAGTCTCTCCTCAGGTGTCGTCCCTGTGTATTTTAAACACGCAATAGTGCAACCTGTGATCAAAAAACCTGGGCTAGATCCTACAGATCTTGCCAATTTCAGGCTGATCTCCAAACTACCTTTTCTCTCAAAAATCCTTGAGAAGATAGTCTACAGTCAATTAACAGACTTTCTGAAAGACTACAATATTCTTGAGGTTTTCCAATCCGGTTTTAAAACCCTGCACAGCACAGAATCAGCTCTTTTAAGAGTTTTGAATGATATCTTTTTAGCTACTGACTCTGGTGACTGTGTTATTTTAGTGCTTTTAGACTTAACTGCTGCATTTGATACAGTGGACCATGAAATCCTGATCTCCTGCTTGGAACAGTGGGGGGGCATCAGGGGCATAGCACTGGAGTGGATCAGGTCGTACTTGACAGGTAGAACGTTCTGTGTCAGCCTTGGCGACTCGGTGTCCTCCTCTGCTCCTCTCCTGTGTGGGGTCCCACAGGGCTCAGTTCTGGGCCCTCTTCTCTTCTCTCTCTATCTGCTCCTGCTTGGCTCCATACTTAGGAAACATGGGATTCACTACCACTGTTATGTGGATGACAGCCAGATTTATGTTCCACTCAAAAAGAACAATGCGTACTCTATCGCTGCATTAGTTAAATGTCTTGATGACATTAAGGCCTGGATGGCTCTGAACTTTTTGAGTTTTAATGAAAAGAAAACTGAAGTGATGTTTTTTGGTGGCACCGCTGGAACACCCCCTCCAGATCTGGGTTCTTTGGCCCAGCATATCAAACCAGCCATCACTAATCTTGGGGTAAAAATGGACTCAGGTCTTAAGCTTGACAGCCAGATCAGGGCAGTAGTGAAGTCCAGCTTTTATCATTTGAGGCAGCTGGCCAGAATAAAACCTATTCTTTCGAGGCAAAACTTCGAAACAGTCATCCACGCCTTTGTCACCACTAGGCTGGACTCCTGTAATTCCCTTTAGGGGGGGGGTTAGTGCTTCTTCCATCTCCCGTCTCCAGATGGTCCAAAACGCTGCTGCACGTCTGTTGACCAGCACCCGTAAACATGAGCACATTACCCCCATTTTAGCCTCACTCCACTGGCTGCCCATACATTTTAGAATCCATTTGAAATTATTTTATTTACTTTTAAATCCCTGAATGCCCTTGCCCCACCTTACCTCTCTGAGCTTCTACACCGCTATGTACCTGCTCGCTCTCTCAGGTCAGCTGATCAGCTGCTCCTGAGGGCCTAAAACCAAACAGAAGCTCAGAGGGGACCGTGTCTTTGCTGTTGTGGCTCCTAAATTGTGGAATAATCTGCCTCAGCAGATCAGACAGGCCTCTTCTCTGTCTGTTTTTAAATCTGTGTGAAGACCTACCTCTTCTCCTTGGCTTTTAACATCTAGGTAGACACCAGATTTTATTTTGTCTTATCTTTTTTATCTTACCTTTTATTGCTCTGATTATTTGCTTTTGTTTTTATCCATATTTTATGTTTTATGTTTTTAGTTGATTAACTTTACTTATAATATTTGAGCCATTTTGTCTTTTATCTATAATGTTTGTTCTTTTTTATTCATTCGCCTGTACAGCACTTTGGTCGACTGCGGTTGTGGTAAAGTGCTCAACAAATAAAGTTTGGATTGGATTGGATTGAATAACAAGGCCTACCTACTATTGTACCTACCTACCATCAAGTATCATTATGACTGTAATATATGACACATTTAAAGGGGTCCTATCATGAAAATCACATTTTTTCAGGTCTCTACATATGCATAGTGGTCGTCCCTAACCCGACCAACTCCTCGAATCTGGTAAACAAACACTTCCTGCATCAATAGATATTGAAATAATTTGAAATCGAAAGTGAAAAAGTCTCGATTCATAACAGCACCGAACCTGACATAATATCCTGCGTGATGGACAGAGTGATTGACATATCTTGAACCATATTGATTGGCGTATTCCCTCCCTGGGCCGGTCATCTCAGAGGGGGAGTCTGTTCAGGCTAAGGCAGCGGTGTGTGGTAACGACCTGGATCAGAGCTACAACCTGAAAGTTGCTCACATGCTGTTGAAGTCAGCTAGCATTTGGATAACTAGTTAGTTCTGCTTCAGTCAGGTGTGTGTGTGTGTGTGTGTGTGTGTGTGTGTGTGTGTGTGTGTGTGTGTGTGTGTAAGTGTGTGTAAGTGTGTGTGTGTGTGTGTGTGTGTGTGTGTGTGTGTGTGTGTGTGTGTGTGTGTGTGTGTGTGTGTGTGTGTGTGTGTCTTTCAATGCTTGTAGGTGCATTGCTCTGGTACATGTGTGTGTGAGTAGGTTTAGATACTCTGAGCCCCTTTAGTCTCCCTGGAGGAGGGTTAAAGTCAGCTGTCATACTGAGCTCACACCAAAATGCGAGTCAACCATATTATATTTATATGAGTTACTCATGGAAAAAAGATGTGTTGCATATTAAGGACCTTTAAAATGCTCCTGACTGTCGACAAATCTATAAATCTATAAATGTCCTCCAAATCAAAACATCTGGGAATATTTTGCATACAATCAGGCAGAGATTATTTAACCTCCATCAAACTTTGCTCATAGGGCTAGGGTTAGAGTTAGGTTAACAGACTGAGGAAAGGCCGACAATTTTTTTTTTCTTAATTTGACCAGTTTATAAAAAACCACGTTGCTTACTTCCTATTTACCTCAACCTAAAAAGATTTTTTTTTTAAAAAACAAAAAAACTTCTGCAATAGAACATTAACTGAACAGAATTTGGATTAACACATCCCATTGAGCAAATTGTTCACATGTTTTAATCTATGTATTTGGAATTTATCAGACTCACAACAAATCCTGATCCTTCATTTCTATTCCTGTTTCATGTGTTTCCTCAGCTGGGGCCAAACGTCAAGGAGCTGTTCCGTCTGCTGGAGGACTTTGTGGACGTCGTCGGCATGAGGATGAAGGACTTTCAGGACATGTATGAAGTCACCGATAACCTAGGTCAGCCTCCTTCCAGGAGATCACTACTTTCACTACTGCTGTCTGCTCGCTGAAGCACATTTAAATCTTGTCAGAGCTTTTAATTCTGGTGTGCATGAAGGGAAAGTGGTTTACAAGCAGTGAAACCTTCATAAAATGTACTTCCATTCACATATGAATACATAAGTCTCCCTGGCTTCACCATCCTCATCCTCCTCCTCCCATTGGTGCTAACCTGTATTGATTAAAACAAAAGTAAAAATTTTAAGATGTCTTTGTATAGTCAAAAAGAAAAGTCGATGAGGCACGAACGGAATCAGTTTTCATTTCTTTCACACCAAAAGCTTTCCGTTACCACAGTTACACAAGTCTTCTCCTTCAGGATCCACCACCTGCTGAACATCAAACTCATTGAGCACGTTTGAAAATTCTACAGTTCAAAACACAATCAAAGCACATTATGGGAAAACCAATGTGCATTTCTGCTGAAACATTAAAATCTATAGAAAAGATACCCCATCAAACTACTGACCATGAGATGAAACAGTAATCATTCCAGGCAGGTGATACCAGCTGAATGCCTGACCTCATCCCTGGAACAATAACCAACAGTGCTGTGTGCTCTAGTACAGCATGTTATTACAAATCTAATTCAGTGACTTGAGGAAGTGCAAAGGTTTTATCCTACAATGAAATACAAATCATCTAAAAGAAAATCATTCAAACTCTGAAGAGAAACTTCTTCTTTTCTGAAATGTCTTATGTGTTACAGTGTCAGAGTTGCTTCTTGAGGGAAACTTAATGCTGTGGATAAATGAAAGTTTTGAAAAAGCATTTCTCCAATGATGATATTTTAGCAGTTGATACAAACAGGAAGGAATTCTAGACCAAATATTTGTAACCACTGATTTATCCCTTTGTTTCACTGCCAGACGTCTTCGGGTTGGAGTCCTGCTCTGTTCTGTGTTTTGTATGTTCTTCCCGCGTCTGCCTGAGTTTTCTCCGGTCCTCTGGTTTCCTCCCACTTCCAAAAACATACAGCTTAGGTGAAATGTCATTTCCAAGTTGTGCATGAATTGTATGTGAATTTCGATGATCTGAATCAATCAATCGGTTCATCGTTAATGAGCATTGGGTTTGTGAGTCACATGCTACTGTTAGCTTTGTAAAATTAGATTAATGGCAAATCTGCACTTTTCTTCCTGTGTAGAATTGTGTAAACATCACAACAATTTACTAATGCACAGGAGGAAATGTTTTAATCCCTTGTGCCATAATCCAAGGTAAAACATGTGAAGAAGCTCTCCCCAAAATTAATCTAGCTAGCTTGCTAACAAGATGTCGATCAGTGGTCGAAAAAGGAACCAAGTGGCCAATCAAACAGCAGCATACAGCAGGCTGTTGGCTTTATGAAGTGGGCACCTTCTTTTATCGATCTTTATTTAAGTCCGGCCCCCGGCTCCTCAAGAAGGCTCAACATAGACAGCTAGAATCCTGGAATCACCCCCCACCCCCCCCATGTTACAACATTTAATGCATCAAGATACGTTTCGAAGGGGTTTGGTCCATCTGCCCTGTTTATGTTCTGAAACAAGACCCTACTAGAGAACCACGTTTCATTATGGCTCCCCCTGTTGATGTAGGACAGGGGGGTCAAACTCATTTCCACTGAGGACCACATCAGTCCTCCAGCTCCATCAACTTTTCTGTCCCTGGACATTTTGGGATAACTGTGTTACTTAATTCTCAATGTCATTTGTTGGCATTGATGTGGAGACAGTGCTGTGTAGTGGCGGTGAGCCATCACTTCACGGGCATTTCAGCTGGCAGGCATTGTGGGAAATGCAGTTTTTGGTCAAAGCATTCTTTATTTTTAAGTCAAAAGCACGCTTTTGACTTATTTATTGTTAGAGCTTCCACTGTTTATGCTCTCGCGGGCAATTCAATGTTTGAATTGCCTTGAATTGTATCTTACCTTAGCCCTTCAAACTTTGCCTTATTACCTATGCGTGTATTATACCATCCTACCAGACTCCACTGATTTCTCCAACACTGTGGGCACCACCCATTATTTATTTTAAGTCACTTGTGTACTACTTTCCCTTTAATGACTGAAAAGCTACTAGACTTATTTGGCTTCCTCTTCATTGTAGCCCCTTATCAGATTGTTATTTAACTTGTCCAGCAACCTGCCAGTGCATGAACCAGTTGAAGTCATAGTTGTCATTTCTTCCATAAAGGGCCTAATGGGAGAAAGACATATTGTTTCCTGCACTACCAATTTTGAGGTCCTAATAATGACCTCCATTACCAGTTGAAAGCTAGTGAGGACATTATACACTCCACCTTAATGCCTAACTCAAGCTGTTACCTTGCAGTGGTGTATTCCACCATGGTGTAACAGAGTTGAATCTGGAAGCTATGCCTTAATTAGCACTTCAACACTGCTAAGAACTCTGAAGTAATCAAATGCGTCCCATAAAACACTAAGAAACACTAAGAGGTACTAACCCAAAAGCATTAGCTAGATCCAAGAATACAAAAGTGCCCTAAAGTAGGGCACTCATTTGGTCCTGGGGCTGAAAGGGCCCTTACACATCCAATTATGTCTTGAACCTCTTGAACCTCACACTAATGATCTAATTCACCATTAGATGGAGTATCAGTGGGTTGCACCATCAACCAAAAGTGTGAATACTTGAAAGTCTCAAAGCAACATATCATTATATGTTCAACGCCAAATAATAACAAAAAGTTGTCTGAAGGCAATTTCCAGGTGCGACAGGGGAAGACCCTGCAGTTAAAGATAGAGCCCCTCATGTCCATGTGATCAAACACTTTGGTCATGGAGGTAAGGAAAACTTTGTTTTTAACAGCAAAAACCTTGAGCAGCAGCCAAGACTCATCGTGGGTGTCTGTCTGCCTCGTCTGGGTGAGAGAGAGAGAGACAGAGTTAGAAAAACCGTGATACAAAGACAGGGGGAGAGACACCGCCAAGGACAGGCAGGGGGAGAGACAAGGACTGAGAGAGAGTGATGGAGAGACAACAAGACACAGCAGGAGGGGGAAACCAAGAAAGACAAGACAGACACAACGTGAGCAGAGAGAACACAATGCTTTTACAATCAATCCGGTGGTTCATGATATGTGGAGGAAGGTGCTGATGGGGCCAGTGATTAGAAAGATGCTACGCCAGAAATACTATAACTAAAAAAACATGCTGATGTGGGCGGTGATGGCAGCAGTTGGACAGTCGCAGGTCCAGGAGACTTGTCCATGCAGCTCCATGGACAGAAGGACCTGCAGACTGAGACAAATGGAAGGACAACAGAGGGAAAGAGAGCCAACAACTACAAGAATAGAGATTAGTAACACATTTTGATGGAGCTTAAATAAATTGGCGTATTGACAGACCTCAATATGTCACGGGAGGTTTCCCTGGCAGTCTAGGCCTCTGACAGCTGAACTGAATTGAAAGCTCTGACCGCAAGTCTGCTTGTGTACATTTGTGAATCCAAAGCAGACCCACACTTTGGGACCACAGAGCTCTAGTGGGAAGTGTGTGTCCTTGAACTCTAAATCTACATTCACAACCTGCCCCATCCTTCCTTCACTAAACAACTATAAATGCTCTATTTTTCTCAACATGTAAATATAATTCAGTGTGGATATTATACGGTCTCTGCAGCTCTCTCTGACCTCTAGATAAAGAGCTTGTTTTGTTTCTGAGCTGAGAGAAAGGTTGAAGAAATTGAGGCCAAATGAGAGGTCCTGTTTGTGTTGTTGCCACCTCGCTGTCTAGAGCCAAGCACCCACCCACACACATCACACCTCGGCTGGGGGGTCTGAACTGCTCCTCACACATAATCAAAGCCTGCATGGGATTGCTTCCATCATTTGCCAACAACCAAAGTAGTCCAGTTGCCCAGACCTGAACTTCGAGGCACACTGAACACATGCAGAGAAAATAAATGATGCAGTTTGATAGCAATTCAGCCTCATAAGTGTGAAGCGTCCGTTAGTAGGATTGTTTTTACTCGGTTTTATAAATCCTATGTATCCTAATTCATTTTATTATTGAATAATATGAATTCAGTGGGTTTATTTTCCAGCAATACTTCTCTGCAATCTAGTATTTTTTATTATTTTTACCTGTATTACTGTGGATTCATTCATTCATCTTGTTGACCACTTTTTCCACTTTTGTGGGTCACGTGGGGTGTTGGAGCCTATCCCAGCTGACTTACAGATACCAGTGTGCTGGTGGACAAAACCATGATAGGCCATGGGCTTGATTTCAGCCTGTGCTCTCAATTTCCCATTAAAACATCTTCAGATGTCACATCCATTCAAAGCTAAAATGCCCCCCAAAAATCTGATTAATGGTGTAAAATTAAAAGTTTCCACCCCTCACCATTTGTCTTTTGCAGTTTTGAGCATTCACAAGCGTCCGGTGGTGGGTCATGCAGACATTAGCTTCCCTATGAAGGGCTGGAGGGGTATGGTGGAGTGGGCCCGCAGCTCTGAGGACAGAGTAACCATCCCCAAGAACATTCTGTCAACTGGCAAACCAGGTAAGAGGTGTCACACACCATCAAACACAGCTACATCCTATCTCCACTGAGACATACACATGGAGTGTAAAGGGTTGAAGTGTGTGTGTGTGTGTGTGTGTGTGTGTGTGTGTGTGTGTGTGTGTGTGTGTGTGTGTGTGTGTGTGTGTGTGTGTGTGTGTGTGTGTGTGTGTGTGTGTGTGTGTGTGTGTGTGTGTGTGTGTACAGACAGTCTTTGTCATTGAATCACTGTGCAAATGAAATTCCAAAGGTTGAGATGTTGTGTAAAATAGAAAAAACAAGATAAATTAAACCAACAGTACAAATGTGAGTGGTTGTTCAACTCATACGGTAATATCACGTTTCACAACTAAATTTATTTGACTAAATTTAAATTTAAATTTAAAAAATTTAAAAAAAAAAAAAAAAAACATGGTGAAAGTCCTCTGTCCCTTCACTCAGCAACTCTGTCTGGTCTATCTGCCCCTGTCTCTGGCTTTTCCTGTTTCTATTGTGTTTATTTACCACCAAACCTGTGAAGGAGGATGACTGCCCCCTGGACTCTGGGTCCTGCCCAGAGTTTCTTCCTCAATGAGGGAGTTTTTTTCCGCCGCTGTTACTTATGCTCTGGGGGGTTCAGTTGGGTTTCTCTGTCTGTTAAAGAACTTCGACGTGCCTGTTGACGTGATTAAGCGCTTTATAAATAAAAGTTGATTAACTGATTGATTGATTGATTGATATATTGATTGATTGATGATTGATTGATTGACTTCAGTTTGCACATAGACCCACAAGCTCAACTGACGACGCTGTCTCCTTCAACCTCCATACTGCCCTGTCCCTCATGGACAGGGGGCACACATGCTGTTCATTGACTACAGTTAGGCATTCAATCCCATGATGCCTCTGAAGCTCTTGGGTTCATCAAGGCCCTCTATGATGGAATCCTGAACTTCCTAACAGCAGCTCCCAGGCTGTGTAGATACTGACCAGCGACACCGGGGCATTCCAGAGATGTGTGCTGAACACACTCCTCATTGGTCTGATCACCAGCGGTGATGAGCGCCGGCATCTCGGTGCAAGGATGATAATCTCATTGTCAATGTCAGCAAAACTGAGGAGCTGACTGTGGATTATAGGACAAGAAGGAGATAAAGAAAGAAGAAATGTACTTTATTGATCTTTCTTTAGGGAATGTATTTTTATCACTGATGATTATTCTTTGTTTTTGACATGCATACTAGTATGTGTGTACAGGGCCCTGAAACAAACACACCCACACAAGGGCCTGTGGGCATCTCCCCACATATATATTTGAATTGACTCACTTGAAAACCTCACGCTGTCATGCTTTTTAACTCCACCCACTACCTGTCAATCAACCACCCAACCAATCACGGCGCATCTGCCAGCAGGAATCACGTGATCAATATGTCGTAAGGCATCGTCCAGCGAGGCTTTTTGTTGTGGTCCCTCCTTTCGTCCACACGACAACACAGATATCCAGGACCAAAACGCTGACAAAGTGAAGTTTTTTGTAAACGTCAGGTCTGCGTTGTCGTGTGGACGCTGTCACCGAAACTTTTTCTATCCGGGGGGCGTCTCCCTGTGACGAACACCACTGTGAGGTCAGTGTGTGTGACCCGTGTCTACATGTGTGTGACCGTGTCTACATGTGTGTGACCCGTGTCTACATGTGTGTGACCCGTGTCTACGTGTACACACAGAATGGACGGAGTTAAAACCGGCTATCTTCTGACGTAGAACAGCTTCATGTCGAAGACGCCTTGATGAACATGCTGACAGCTGGATGTTTGTCTGTTTCTTTATTTATGAGTCACAAAGTTTATATATTTATTCATTCATTCATTCATTCATTCACGTTCCTCGACAAAGACACCGACGCAGGTTCTGGGTCAGACCGGGGTGCGCTGCCCCCTGGTGGAGAACTCTGTGATGGAGGTCGTGTTGATAAACACACCTATGTGTCTGCGTGTGGACATGGCCTGATTCAGGTAGTGGTTCGCTCTGAGTTTTGACAGCGATACAAGACAGGTGTTTTCTAAAGCAGGGGAAATATGTTCAAAAAAAGAAATCGCCTAAGACCTGCCGCAGTGGACAAAAATGTTGTTTTTAAATAAAAACCAATGATAAGACCCAAACAGAATCACTGGTTATACCTCGACGTTACAAAAGCACAATCATTGTCCAGACCCCAACCCCAGCCACCACCACCCCCCACTGGATATGTTCACTATATGATCGTTTTCCATACTGCCAGTGTGTGTGTGTGTGTGTGTGTGTGTGTGAATGTGTGTGTGTGTGTGTGTGTGTGTGTGTGTGTGTGTGTGTGTGTGTGTGTGTGTGTGTGTGTGTGTGTGTGTGTGTGTGGTTCATTTGTGTAGTTTTATAAACCTGTTGACTATCATTAATCTGCGCTGAGACACATTCCCACAGAGACAGTTGTATTAAATGTTCAAATAAAACAGGAGAATTACATTTTTTGGTTTGTTTTCATCACTAGCTGTGAGTTCTACAGAGAAAGCATATTGTCTGATGACATGTTAATTCGAAGTGCCTTTCTTTAAATTATGATTGAATTGTAAACGGTAGTGTCCCCATTGTCTTCTTCTTCGTAGTAATTGGCCAATCAGAACAAAGGAAGACAAACAGTTACAGCTCTTTCTAAAGCCATGCAATTGGAAGATGAATGCTTTTTTTTTCTCATCAGATATTTGATTTCAGACATTAAGAGTAAAAAAATTATTGATGAGAGCTGATTTGAAAAACACAGGACATGTTAGTAGATCCAAAGTTCCTGGGGACTCTGCATGGCAGGGGCGTCCTACTCCCTGAGCCAGGTTTGCACCTGACCCATACCTACAAACTTGAAGACTTGAGCCCTGTGATGCTGAGACAGCTAGACAGACACTTCACAGGGGTTATCAAGTGGGTTCCTACTTTCACCAACGCTTCGCTGATTTAACCCCACGACGTTTCCAGTAGGCTCAGCAGTGTATTCTGGCGTCCCAGAAACATAAACACCCCCTCTGCGTCTGCCCGACTGGATTATTTGGGAGACCAGCTAGGGTCTTTCCAGCCAAAGCCCCTTGATGGCCTGGCGTAGGACTTGTCCATTGATCCCCAGGTCCTTCATCAGCCTCACAGTTGATGTTGCCACAAAGCCTCGACATCCAACTTCTGCTGGGCAGACCTTTGCTCTCCAGCCCCTCTGTTCTGCCTTTACTGCGAGGTCTGAATAGTGCAGTTTTCATTCAAAGGCTTCCTCTACCGCATCCTCCCAAGGGACGGTGAGCTCCACTAAGTACACTCTGCTCTGTGAGTTGGACCACAGGACGAGGTCAGGCCTTAGGTTGGTGATGACTATCTCTGGTGGAACTATGAGCTGATGTCCTATGTCCACCAGCATCTGCCAGTCTCTGGCTGTCTCCAGATCACTCAGTCTGGCCTTTGGTGGAAACTTCCGTTGTCCTTGTTTCCCTTCTTGAACGAACGCAATCGAGTTGCTTGAGCTGGTTACTCTGGGCGGCAAGGCATTGATGGTGGTTCTCCTGCTTTCCAGCGTTGCGGCCAGGCACTTAAGAACTTGGTTGTGTCTCCAAGTGTACCGTCCTTGGGAAAGGCTCACCTGACACCCAACAAGGATGTGTCTGAGTGTAGCTCGTACACAGGGGGCATGATGGATCTTCACCCACCCATTGGTTAAGATTTGTAGGGGTAGGAAGGACATCATAGGTGGATTGGATGAGGAAAACTTATCCTACTTGCCTCCATCTCCCACATGTCCTTCCAGCTGATGGTTCGTTTTTCCACAGTCTCCCATCTCATCCACTGGCCCTGTTTTATCTGCGACACAGCCTTGGCACACCTGCTTGACTCCTCCTGTCGGCGGACTTTGACCACAACCATCTTCCGGCGCTCCCGAGAGGCTGCCTGGCTCCAGCAAGGTCGCTTTTCACCCAGTCCCAAGCCACCTCTTCCATGTTGGACTTGGCCCACAACGTCACTGTGGTGGAGAGCAGATTTTGCCAGCTGTACCGCGTTCTTAGCCATCCACTTCCTTCCTGATGCCAAGGTCGGGGCAGCAGCTTGGATTACAGTGTCCTTTGATTCTGTCAGGGTCATCTCCAGCCTCACCTTCGTGCATGTGAAATCCTCTGTGAGGCTAGAGAGTGGCAGCTGGAGTAGCGCCTGACCATACAGGGCTACATTACTCAGGCAACGAGGGTCCCCTAACCCCTTTCTCACATGAGAGCTTATCATCCTCTCCATCTTCTCAACTCTTGTGAGTGTTAGGTCGTACATGGTTAGCGGCCACATGAAGCGAGGCAGTAATCCGAACTGTAGGCACCAGATTTTCAACTTACCGGGCAACATGTATTTGTCGATGACCTCCAGACCTTTGATGAGTTCCTGCCTGAGTTCATGTGCCTGGTCAGAGTCCTTCAGGTTTGTATCCCAGACTTTTGATTGGCTTTTCCGTGACTGTTGGGATAGGTTCTTCATCGATGAAGAACCTTTGCTCCGTCAGTTTGCCTTTAACTATGGAGATGCTTCTTGATTTGGATGGCTTGAATTTTATTCTGGCCCCAGCGATGTTCTCTTGAAGCTTCCCTAGAAGGCGCCTGGTACACGGTATTGTTGTTGTCATGGTTGTCATGTCATCCATGTAGGCCCTGATGGGCAGCAGCCAGATTTCAGGTACCAAGCGCTCACCGCCCACCACCCACTTAGAGGCTCTTATAATGACTTCCATAGCCATGGTGAAAGTCAATGGGGAGATGGTGCATCCTGCCATTATGCCAATCTCCATGCAGTGCCATGTGGTGGTAAAGTCTGGCGTGGTGAAGCAGAGCTGCAGATCTTGGAAGTAGGACTTGACTTGGTGCTTGATGGTCTCAGGTATCTGAAAGAAGTCAAAGGAAGCCCAAAGGAAACTGTGAGGGACAGATCCAAACGCATTTCCAAGGTCAAAAACAACAACAACATGGAGATCCCTCTTCTCCTTCTTGGCAGTCTGAATTTGGTGCCAAATCATGCTGGTGTGTTCAAGGCATCCAGAGAACCCTGATATGCCTGCTTTTTGGACTGCCGTATCCACCAGGTTGTTTTTCTCCAGATAGCTGACACCCTCTGAGCTATGACGCAGAAGAAGTAAAAAGTATTCTCTGATAAATAATTGCTAAACAATAGTAATGTGCCGTCTCTAGCAGTGGAAATTCACCAGTAATTTAAAAAAAAAATTTGAAGTTTTTTAATACGTGAACCTTCCATTGAATTTTCTGAGACAAGTCATCTGATTAGAATAAAAGGACGATGTATTCAGGCTGGTGGAAAATGTTCAAGTCATCTAAACCGTTATCACTGACCTGAATGAGAGGAATCTGAAATGTCTCATCTATTCATGGTTTTGGTGGGTGAGGGGGCATGTTCCTGTTTTTTGCGTGTTCTTCAGCGGTGAGATTATGTCAGTCAGAATGTTTTTGTCCAGTAAGATAAGATGAGATGAGATAAGATAGGATAGGATGAGATGAGATGAGATAGGATGAGATGAGATAGGATAGAATAGTATGAGATGAGGTGAGATGAGATGAGATGAGATAGGATGAGATGAGATGAGATAGGATAGGATAGAACAGTATGAGATGAGATGAGATAGATCTTTATTAGCCCCACAGCAGGGAAATTGGCATGATCGCGGCAGCAGAGGGGAGGGGGCTTCATAAATACGTACATATTAACATATGTAACATGATATATTAACATATGATATACATATTAACATATGTAACATGATATATTAACATATGATATACATATTAACATATGTAACATGATATATTAACATATGATATACATATTAACATATGTAACATGATATATTAACATATGATATATATATTAACATATGTAACATGATATATTAACATATGATATACATATTAACATATGTAACATGATATATTAACATATGATATACATATTAACACATTTCAAAATCACATTTCTCAACTACAAGCTACAAACTACACTGGTCACCCAGATTGTGTGTGTGTGACTGTGTGTGTGTGTGTGTGTGTGTGTGTGACTGTGTGTGACTGTGTGTGTGATTGTGTGTGATTGTGTGTGTGACTGTGTGTGTGACTGTGTGTGTGACTGTGTGAGAGTGTGTGTGTGACTGTGTGTGTGACTGTGTGTGTGATTGTTTGTGTGACTGTGTGACTGTGTGTGTTTGTGTGTGACTGTGTGTGTGACTGTGTGTGAGTGTGTGTGTGATTGTGTGCGTGACTGTGTGTGAGAGTGTGTGTTTGTGTGTGTGTGTGTGTGTGTGTGTGTGAGTGTGTGTGTGACTGTGTGTGTGTGTGTGACTGTGTGTGAGTGTGTGTGTGTGTGTGTGTGTGTGTGTGTGTGTGTGTGTGTGTGTGTGTGTTTGTGTGAGTGTGTGTGAGTGTGTGTGACTGTGTGTGAGTGTGTGTGAGTGTGTGTGAGTGTGTGTGACTGTGTGTGAGTGTGTGTGAGTGTGTGTGAGTGTGTGTGAGTGTGTGTGACTGTATGTGTGTGTGTGTGTGTGTGTGTGTGTGTGTGTGTGTGTGTGTGTGTGAGTGTGTGTGAGTGTGTGTGAGTGTGTGTGAGTGTCTGCTGGGAGGAGTGCTGATTGGACAGTCTGATGGCTGAAGGCAGGAAGGACCTGTGATAACGTTCCTTCATGTATTTTGGGTGCAGCAACCTGTCGCTGAAGGAGCTCTCCAGTGATCTTAGTTTGCCCTGCAGGGGGGGGGGGGTTCTTCATCATTCATGACAATTTACCCATCATCCTCCTCTCTCCCACCACCTCCACTGAGTCCAGAGAGCATCCTAAGACAGAACCCGCCTTCCTGATCAGCCTGTCCAGTCTCCTCCTGTTGGCTGCAGTGATGCTGCCCCCCCAGCAGACCACCCCGTGGAAAATAGCGGAGGCCCCCTCGGCGTCATAAAGGTGTTCAGGAGTGGCCCCTGCACTCCTAAAGACCTCGGCCTCCTGAGCAGATAGTCTGCTCTGACCCTAAAGACACACATACGTAAGCAGCTAGCATGCTAATGAGACTGTCATTCCTAATCAGAAGTCAGGAGGCAGTCAGGGGCAATTAGGGACAATTTACTTTCCAGCTGGGAGATGTGTTTCCATGGCGGCGATGTGACACCGGCAGCCAGTGCACAGCTTGGACATCTCACACGGGTTTAAAAGGTTCTCCGTGTTGTTCACACTGATGGAGTGCTTTGTCTCACGTCTAAAAATAATTAGGAGTGCTCCGTCAAATGAAGAACAGAAACAAACACCATCCTCAGTGAAGAGCACAGAGAACACAGAGAGGTAATATTCTGATCATTCTAAACAATACGTAACAGAGCAAAGGGTTACTGGAGGACTTTGATTTGCCTCCTCCCTGTAGGGTACAAAAATGCAATAAAGACCCAATCATCTACAATTAATGTAACAGAAATACAACACAGGTTGATTGAGACATGGCAGGAACCTAAGTTGAATAAGCTAGACTTCATTATAACTGTGATCAAAACTGAATCAAACCCATAATGCCTTATTTTATTTTATTTTAGGCTTTAGCTCCTGGAGTGTCAAACTGCACACTTTCGATGTATGATAATTTTCAGATGTATGCTGCACAGTTTAAGAGCTTTAAATTACGTATTCCGATCTGTTGAAGATGAACGACTGGTGCACCATGAACCTCCTGGAGGAACATGTGATCACAGTCAGCACTAGCGCTGTACCTGTGATGCATGTGAGCACACGCTGGAGCATTCTGACGACACCATTTGGCTGCTCCTGGTGCTGTATTTTGGCATACTGAGTGTTGTGAGTTGTGATCAAGAGCTAATAATAGAATTGTCAGATTTTTCCTTTTTTAAAGTCATGTTGAACGGCCCCATCCAGGGAAACAGTCAGTCCACTTTGTTGTGATGGAGGAGACTAAACGAGGCCAGAAACCTGAGGATGATGGAGATACTACCATAAGAGGGTGAGAGGGACACTTTGTCTTCCAGTTACATGTTTTGTAGTATTCACACGACAAAACATGCAAACATTCAGCATATGTACAAGGGCAGATACTTTGTTATAAAGCATTTTAGCCCCAGTGCACAAACATAGGACTTACTGAAAACTATTTAAAGCCCCCCCAGGCTCCTGTGGGGCACAGACAGTCTGGCTGAGAATACTGGAAGGGGAAGCCAAAGAGTTCATGAGTAAGATGCAGAACACTTAAACCCCCACTCCCCACCGCCACCCCCCACCCATCCTCTTTTTTACTCTCACACACACACACACACACACACACACACACACACCCCACTGCCCATGGGAGCTCAGCTGTTGCCTGGGAGCTACCTCCTCTGCTGGCGGCCTGCGGTCTGCGTTCTGCTCTGATGTCATGTTCTGGGGCAAAATAGCTGATCTTCAGATGGCCGAACAGATGGAGCTGAGCTGTGTCGTTTTCTAGACTGCAGAGGGAAACAGAAACCCTCATCATGCTGAAGGTCTGTCTGTGCCTTTGTTTAAGATAAGGTAAGATCCCAAATTTAAATGTTGCAGCAGCATTCAGACACACAGAGCAAACAGAAACAGGAAAAATATACATTGGAGAAAAATTAAGACAAAAGAGGAAAGGGAATAATGATTATAATTTGAAAGATAGAAACAATAATAAAAAATAAATAATAATAATAATAATAATAATAATACCCCAGTATTAGTTCAGTATTGTACTTTAGTATTGTACTTTTGGCAAGGTTCTTCTGATGGGGTTGTAATGTGGAGAATAAAAACAATATACAGTATATATAGAAGACTATTATAATTTCTCCACTGTAGTTGAGTAAAGCAGCTTCAACAGGGAGCCCCAAACTTCCCTTTCCCCCAACATCCACCAGCTCTGACTGGGGGGTCCAAGGCATTCCGAGATATAATAGTCGAGATATAATCCCTCCACCTGGTCCTGGGTCTGCCCCGAGGTCTCCTCCCAGCTGGACGTTCCAGAAACACCTCCCTAGGGAGGCGTCCCGGAGGCATCCGCACCAGATTCCCAAACCACCTCCATGCGAAGGAGCAGCGTCTCTACTCTGAGCCCCTCGTGAACAGCAGTGTTTCTACCTTATCTCTAAGGGAGACACCAGCTATCCCCCTGAGAAAGATCATTTCAGCCACAATCTCGTTCTTTGGGTCATGACCCATCGCTCATGACCACAGGTGAGGGTAGGAACGAAGATTGAACGGTAGATGGAGAGCTTTGCCTCTCGGCTTAGCTCCCTCTTTGTGACAGTGTGGTAAAGCGACTGCAATACCGCTCCTGCTGCCCCAATTCTCCGTCCAATCTCACGCTCTATTGTTCCCTCACTCGTGAACAGGACCCCGAGATACTTAAACTCCTTCACTTGTGGAAGGACCTCATTCCCCACTCGGAGAAGGCAGTCCACCGGTTTCCTGCTGAGGACCATGGCCTCAGATTTGGAGGTGCTGATCCTCATCCCCGCCGCTTCACACTCGGCTGCAAACCGGACCAGTGAGTGCTGCAGGTCACAGGCTGATGACGCAAACAGGACCACATCATCTGCAAAAAGCAGTGATGCAATCCTCAGGCCACCAAACTGTAACCCCTCCTCACCACGACTACGCCTCCATATCCTGTCCACGAAAATCAAAAAACAGAATTGGTGACAAAGCGCAGCCCTGGCGAAGGCCAACAGCTACTCGGAACAAGTCCGACTTACAACGGAGAACCCGATCGCAGCTCTCACTTTGGGCGTACAGGGATTGAATGGTCCTGAGGACAGGCCCTCTCACCCCATACTCCCGCAGTACTTCCCACAGTATATCCCAGTTCACCTACACTACTCGTTTGGGCTTACCAGGTCTATCCAAAGGTTTCCTCCACCAGCGGACCCAACTCACCACCAGGTGGTGATCAGTTGACAGTTCTGCCCCTCTCTTCACCCAAGTGTCCAAAACACACGGTCGAAGGTCAGATAATACGATCACAAGATCAATCATTGACCTCCGACCCAGGGTGCTCTGATACCAGGTCCACTTATGAGCATCCTTGTGTTGGAACATGGTGTTAGTTATGAACAATCCATGACTAGCACAGAAGTCCAACAACATAACACCGCTCGGGTTTAGATCAGGGAGGCCATTCCTCCCAATCACGCCCCTCCAAGTGTCTCCATCATTGCCGACGTGTGCATTGAAGTCCCCCAGGAGAACAATGGAGTCCCCTGCAGGGATCCTGTCAATCAAGGACCCCATTTAGGGACCCCAAGAAGGCCAAATACTCTGAATGGATATTTGGTGCATATGCACAAATAACAGTCAGAGTTTTCCCCCCCACAGCCTTAAGGCGTAGGGAGGCGAACCTCTCATCCACCGGGGTAAACTCCAACACAGCAGCGCTCAGCCGGGGGCTTGTGAGTATCCCCACACCCACCCTGTGCCTCACGCCTGAGGCAACTTTGGAGTAAAACAAGGTCCAACCCCTATCCAGGAGTTTGGATCCAGAACCGAGGCTATGTGTGGAGGTAAGCCCCCCCAGGATCCAACTGGTAACGCTCCACCTCCAACACAAGCTCCGGCTCCTTCCTCTCCAGTGAGGTGACATTTCACGTCCCCAAAACCAGCTTCTGCCACCTGGGTCTGGTCCGTCGTGACCCCCTGTCGTCACTGCCACCCATATGGCAGCGCACCCGACCCCATCGGTCTGCCCTGCGGGTGGTGGGTCCACAGGGGAGGGAAGAGTCCACGTTGCCTTTTCGGGCTGAGCACGGCCGGGCCCCGTGGCAGACCCGGCCACCAGGCGCTCACTGACGGGCCCTCCGTCCAGGCCTGGCTCCAGACGTGGGCCCCAGGCTTCCTCCGGGCAGGGTCACATTTTTCCCTTTTCCGTTTTTTATGGAACCATTCTTTGTCTGGCCCCTCACCTGAGACCTTTTTGCCTTGGGTGACCCTACCAGGAGTACAAGACTCCCGACAACAGCTCCCAGGATCCTTAGTGCACACAAACCTCTCCACCACGATAAGGTGATGGTTCCTTGGAGAGGAACATATATACAGTATATGTGAATTGACTTCTTGGTGACTTACAGACAAAAGGTCAAGGTAAATAAAAACTTGAAGTGAACCCAACTCTAGCCCTGAAGAACGCAACCATCACCTTTAAAGACCTGTTGTTTTCAGTTCTGTAGGTAATAATTGTTTGTTGCTCATGTTCCTGGCTGATGCTACACAGTTTGCTGATAGATGGATCAGTGCTGCCAGTTTTGAATAATATACACTGCAACAGACTTTGAACGTGGCATGATGGTTGGTGCCAGAAGGGCTGGTCTGAGAATTTCAGAAACTGCTGATCTACTGGGATTTTCACGCACAACCATTTCTAGGGTTTACAGAGAATGGTCCGAAAAAGAAAAAATATCCAGTGAGCGGCAGTTCTGTGGGTGGAAATGTCTTGTTGATGACAGAGGTCCGAGGAAAATGGCCAGACTGGTTCGAGCTGATAGAAAGGCAACAGTGACTCAAATAACCACCCGTTACAACCAAGGTAGGCAGAAGAACATCTCTGAACGCACGGTACGTCGAACTTTGAGGCAGATGGGCTACAGCAGCAGAAGGCCACGCCGGGCTCCACTCCTTTCAGCTAAGAACAGGAGACTGAGGCTACAATTTGCACAAGCTCATCGAAATTGGACAATAGAAGAAAAACGGAAAAAAACGTTGCCTGGTCTGATGAGTCTCCATTTCCACTGCGACATTCGGATGGTAGGGTCAGAATTTGGCGACATCAACATGAATGCATGGATCCATCCTGCCTTGTATCAACGGTTCAGGCTGGTGGTGGTGGTGTAATGGTGTGGGGAATATTTTCTTGGCACTCTTTGGGCCCCTTGGGACCAATTGAGCATTGTTGCAACGCCACAGCCTACCTGAGTATTGTTGCTGACCATGTCCATCCCTTTATGACCACAATGTACCCAACTTCTGATGACTTCTTTCAGCTGGATAATGTGCCATGTCATAAAGCTGGAATCATCTCAGACTGGTTTCTTGAACTTGACAATGAGTTCACTGTACTCAAATTGCCTCCACAGTCACCAGATCTCAATCCAATAGAGCATCTTTGGGATGTGGTGGAACGGGAGATTCGCATCATGGATGTGCAGCCGACAAATCTGCGCCAACTGTGTGATGCTATCATGTCAGTATGGACCAAACTCTCTGAGGAATGCTTCCAGCACCTTGTTGAATCTATGCCACGAAGAATTGAGGCAGTTCTGAAGGCAAAAGGGGGTCCAACCCATTACTAGCATGGTGTACCTAATAAAGTGGCCGGTGAGAGAGTGTGTGTGTATATATATACACACACAGTATATATATATAGTGGTACCTCTACTTACGAAATTGGTTCTGGAAGAAATTTCGTAAGCAGAAAATTTCGAAAGTAGTAGAGATGCATTTTCCATGAAAAAAGCCCTAATCCATTCCAAGCCCCCCAAAATTCAGACATAAATTTTTTATAAAGCATAAAAATGCATCAAAACATGTAACAAATACATGTTACGATTAGATTATTACACAATAAATGAGAGTTGTGCATAATGTAAAAAACAAAGAATAAAGAATAATACTGATGGTCATTTACCTTTTAACTGCTGTCCTCATTGTTTTTTGCCCTCTTTGGTGCATGCCCTCTTGCCCCACCATGAACAACAGAGTGAATTCCTACCTGATGGCAGCAGGCTGAAAAGGCTCTGAGAGGGGGTGGGGGGGTGGGATCACCTGCAATGCTTCTTCAGCTCTGAAGAAGTCTCTTGGATGAGAGACGAAACGTCTTCACAAACTTTCCTAACGTCCAGTGGATTGACTTAAACAACTTTTGGATAACCATAACCTGGATGACTGAGAACCTACACAGACATCAAAAAGTTAATATATTTACTTAAAACTATCAGAACACCTCATGGGTCGAGGACCGAATGACGAGGACCCTGCATAAACACCTATCTAGTTCCACACAGAGGTCCCTCTGAGCCAATGAGATGCCAGGATGTTAGGTAACAGCCAATGGCAGAGCAGCTATAAGAATGTTACGTTCAGGAACCTGTGGGAAATGCGAGTATCAGCCCAAACTGTATTTTTACCTTTCATAAGTCGAAATTTCTTTCATAACTAGAGGCAATACTTTCCTGCTGAGAAGTTTCGTAAGTAGAGGTACCACTGTGTGTGTGTGTGTATATATATATATATATATATATATATATATATATATATATCCTACTGATGATGTGTTGAAACAACACATCATAAAACATAAAACTAACCTGTCTCACGACGGTCTAATCCCAGCACACCTTCCCTATTAGTGGGTGAACAATCCAACTCTTGGTGAATTCTGTTTCACAATAATAGGAAGAGCTGACATCGAAGGATCAAAAGGCGACGTCGCTGTATATATACTGTATATACAAGTTGTTATAACTGCTAATTTTCAGATTTTTTCAGTATATTTTTAAAATGATTTATTTGTTCTTTTGTTGTGCAAAAATGTTATATAAAGGTTATTTTGAAGGCCAGTCGTCTTTTCTAAAGGATATCACCAAATGACTTGAGGCCGTCGAATATAATGATGAACTCGATGCTCAGTGTTTTGGGGATGTTGGGAGGTGTGTGTGTTTGGGAGGTGTGTGTGTGTTTGGGAGGTGTGTGTTGTCTCCAGATTACCTTTACTTTGCTTCTCTGATGAAATCATAATTAGTCACTTTAGTTAGTCACAGTGAGCGTGGCTTAATCTACATCACATAACTGAGTTCATTTAAATTCGTCATGTCATTTGTGCATGAATGCATCTGTGTGAGTGTGTGAGTGTAGAACACTGTAACCGTCTCATATATAGCTGACCGGTCATGTAGGCTCTGGTGCAGAGAAGCTCCGCGGGGCAAGAAGAGTAGAAACGGAATGTCTGACCTGCATTCTGGTTTGTTGAGCAGGCCACCGCGCTGAAAGGGTTAACCATCAGTGTCTCCAAACACCCTCCCTGATACCCCGGTGTCTGTGTATCTGCCTCTCTTCCCCCAACAGAATCAGACGAGCCCTCAACGTTTGTAACCGGTATCATTTTGTACAGAAACCTGGGCAGCATCCTGACCCTGCAGAGGTAAGATCCACCATCCTTCACACCTACATGATGAGAGGCGTCTGAATGTCATGGTGACATGGTGCTACTGCGTCACCAGGAGAATGAGGGACAGAGATGTAAAGAAATACATTTATGAGAATGTAATCTGTACTGAACAGAAAAACTGATTTTTTTTTGGTTGCAAAAACTGTGTCACTGCAGTGAAAGGTGCAAAGGAAAATTGTAATAATGTCATCTATAATGGTTATTAAATCAAAATAGCATTATGTCATGTTGGTACGTTCATTCTGTTCTGTTTTGTTCCTTCATGTGGTCATGTGACGTCCAGAGTACCCCCCTCCGGCCCTTAGTGAACTGGGATAGGCTCTGATCAGTGCTGGTTGCAAAACATCACATCAGTGATGGCAGGCCCCATGCACTTTTAGCAATTAGCAGTGAATTCAAAGTAGTGTAGGTGTGTGTTGCTCGTATTCTTAATGTGTGTGCACACTGGGGTGCATGAAGGCTTCACTCAGAGGCCTGGAATTTGATTCCCACCACAAAGACAGGATTTTCAGGAAAGCGACGTCATGACATAAGTATTCAGGTTGATTGATTGCATTTTGAAATGGTGAGAGTGTGACCATGCACAGTGGGTTCAGGGATGTGTGTGTCGCTGCAGGACGGGCTCTGGGATGTGTGTGTCGCTGCAGGACGGGCTCTGGGATGTGTTTGGTCAACTGGAATCTTTCTGTGTCAGTCCTTTGAGCAGCAATTCACTCTCTTCACATTCTGTCATTCCACATGATTGATGGTACCTGTGAAAAGCAGAAATTGGAATGCATTTGAAACAAAATAGGTAGAGGGTAAAATAAAATGGCCCAAAACAGCCAATCACTCATCTGTAAGAGACTCCGTTGTTGAACTGGATGTGGGGCTTTTCTAAGCAGACTGGACTTTAGTTGTACTGATTTCAATGCTAGAATATTATGACATGTGACATAACAATCATTTTGGATAATGTGTAAAGTTATTAAAGCTGTATATTTAGTAGCCCATTAGACACCATTAGACAACAACAGTGGTAATTAATATGGTATGACTTCCTACCTAATATACCCATTGAGACACAACTAAATGGTCCAAATGGTCAAATGACGTCCTGAATTAATCAGGACTGCTTAGGGTAGTGGAAGAAATTTAACCTCATCCTCTGGGATGAGGCTACAGAGACATTTATAATGATAATAATAGTAATAATAATATTGTTATTAATAATAATTATTATTATTATTATAATGATAACGACATCAGGTTGAGGTGGTTCATGTTAACCCACTAATGTTTTTCTTCCACTAGAAACAACACAGTCCTCAACTCCAGGGTTCTATCAGTGACCATCAAGCCCACCCCCGCCTCCCTCTCTGCCCCAGTGGTTGTAGAGTTCTCTCACCTGTACAACGTGAGTAACTTTGGTCCTGAACCAATTCCACAAGTTCTCGTGATGTTACTCTTATTGGTCTCTTTTATGGTGATGATGTTTTCTCTCCGATTCCATCCATCAGGGCACCACCAACCAGACCTGTATATCCTGGGATGAGAGCGACAGGTAAGAACCGCTCTTGTTCTTCAGTCAGTTTTTGATTTGATTTTCATTTGGTGTATTAATACATACCTCAATTGTTGCCACTTGGTTATGACTACATCACCTCCCGGTTATGTCGACATCATGCGGTGTGATAAGCTACTCTCCTTCTCAGCGGTCTCACAAAACCCCTTTACCCTTACTGGATAAAACTGTACATCCAGTTTCTTGTACTACAGTATTGTAAAAAACATCTAAATACTAAAAAATGCTGATAATTATGTGAAGCAAAAAACAAAACTCAAAATCATCCAGATGTGCTTCCATCAGCACAGTGCAAGGAGTCCTCATCATACGAGTGATCCAGAATGTCATGAAACAGCTCCTGTAGAGCAGCTCTCTCTCAGAGACGGTATCGACCCCTCTGGATGAGTACTGCCACCATGTTGGCGCCACATGAGGGAGACGCCGCTGGGAGTTGTGCGCCGAGGTGATCTATAGAAACATTCAGCAAGTCCACTGAGGTGGACGAAAACGAGATGGTATTCTTTAAGCTAGAGGCCCCTTGAGATGGTATGACATGAAGCCGATGTGCATAGCAGTGAATGAATAAAGCTAAAGGCATTCCCTCTTTAATTTTAGCCTGCACCCCATTGAATCCACAACACATTACCAATGAGCTGTCAAAACACTGTCACAACTTTACCCTCACATTCGTTATCCACCAAAAATCAGATAAGAACTGCAATTTCATTGGCTCGCTTCCCAAAAGGAACATCTTCAAATCTGATGAATTGGTCCTTGACCCCCGTGTTGGTTCCATGAAGCAGGACCAGTGTGAGCTGGTCTCCCATCTGTCCTCTCATCCACCATGACAGAAAAAATAGCGCTTTATTAACTCCCATTCTTATCTCTTCCCCAATCACTTCAGCGATAGAAGTGATCAGGTCATTTTGTGCCAAACATCCCACTAAACACTCCAGTAATGTAAATCTGTGTTAGTCTCAGCAATGATAGTTTCCTCTGTTTCTGGAGCAAGTGCTTTAATGGTGTATGGAGAAAGTGTGTGTGTGAAGCTCTGCAGGGAAGCTACAGTTAAAGTAGTATTTACCCAGATTGCATTTTTTACATTTACATTTTTGCTTTGTGTGACTAGCAAATGCTAAAGATGTCGATGAGATCTAGCAATCATAGTAAAAAACCTTGTCAGCATCACAGCGTTCTTCAGTGGTTCCAGACCATATGTGAAAAAAGACCGCTCTCCAGCTTTATCTGTGACTCTTGATTTTGAAAGATTCAAATGGTAACTACATGAAGACCTAGCTGATGCATTGAACATGCAGTTTCGTTCTTGACTTAAAAGTGAGCTGGGTTTCTTTAAATTGGAAGTTCTGACTCTAACACCAGGTTTGTAGGGCCACAAAAACACAACAATGTCAGAAATGACTGAGCTACGCGGTACGCCAACAGCACAGCTGTCAAGTAGAGATCGTTTGAACACCTGAATTTCCTGGCATTAAGTGGTTTCAGTCAGCAGATATAATTTTACTGAACACTAAATTAGAAAGAGGCTGGGTTGATCAAGTATTCTGCTCTGATTGGTGGTGATTTCCATCAAAAGGGGGACTTCTTTTTTAGTACTACTGTATTAATCTCCCCAATACCAGGTAATGTAAGTTGATATCTGTTAACTTGGTTAAAAGGCATGGGAAGTACTGTGGTACCAGCTCGGACTGTACACATTTACTAGAATAATGGGCATGACGAATAGTCTCCCTGGAACTATGATGTATCTTCCATTTCTATCAGAGCTAATTTATGATTAAACAAACTACTAATGAACTTGTAGACAAATGGACTACTTTTCTGAGATCAATATAACTTCAGACATATCATATAGTACCATCTAGGAGGCATTGAAAGCATTTGTAAGAGTGACAACCTCCTGTTTAGTCAATTTGCGATGTATGCATAATTTGCAACTTATGGATTTATCCAGACGGATCAGAGAACTAACCTGAAGAGCTGCTTCTGATCCTTCTAGTTCCAATCTGCACAAATAGCATCAGTTACCACAGTGAGAATACTGTTATCCATTAGAAACACACAACAACCTCTTTATAATCAAAGCAAATGCAGTTTCTACCCAATGATGAAGCGGGCAGACGTCCTGCTCATCGACTGCGTCAGAGAACAGATAAGACAGCCATCCCAGACATTCACACTGCCCCAGATGAAACCACCCCCCTCCCACAGACTATCAGGGGCCAATTCACACACTATTTTGAGGATATCTATTAACTAGAGGCTAACGCTAACACTGGGGTAATCCAAGAGTTCCCAGATATCTACCTGATGTCAATCCGGCAGATGTTGACATCTGGCAAAGAGGTACAAAATATATAATGTTGCCCCCATAACTTGCCAGGAAACCGTACAAACTAGCAAACGAGCACTTAAACTGGGTTTTTATACTGAGATATTTTTGCCGAGAAAATGAATCGGGCTGTAATAACACAATTTGACAAACAATTTCCCCTACAGGGGATGAATAAAGATGTATTCTTCTTCTTCTTAACAAAGAAGGTTGGGGATCTCCAATGGAGGATTTTACACGGTGCTGTGGCCGTCAACAGTTTCATTTCGAGTTTGAATCCAAATATGTCATAAAACTGTCCGTTGTGTTCTCGCTGATAAACTGTTTTTCTCTGCTTCCTAGACTGTCAGAGACTCGACAATCTGTTCCTGTTTTTAGAGACGATCTTTCTCTCATTCAATCCTGTTTTTGACAAACAGATATACATTATTGGTTTGAAAAGCATCAAGAATCCAAAAAAGATTGGCAGATTCTAAACTTTCTTCTGGGCCAAGCAAAGATAGTGATGCGATCACCCTAATCAGGAAAAAGGTTGAAGGTTGGTCTGACTGCGGTGCAGAAGACATTTTAAGAAGAATGTGTCAAACAAGGATCAGAATGGATTTGAACTGTTTCAGAGCCATGAATGATTTAGACGCTTTTACAAACCTGTGGTGTGTCAAAGGCGTCTTATGTTCCGTGTTGAGGGAGGAACTTGTGTCCAGTCAGTGTTTGGTTTAATTCACGTATATTTTGCTTATATTCCTACATTTCATATTACTTAATGAAATGCGATTCCTCTATTGGATTTTGTGTCAACATGATTATGATGTACTTTGACTTTTGTAATAGACATGGTTTGAAAGATCTTCTTCAAAGAAGGGCAACAGCCCCCTAGAATGCAGTGACTAACACCCAATAAGCCTTCTTTGCTATGACCATTACATTTTTGCAAAGACTGGACTGGAAACTCCTCTCTGATCTCCTCTCCCCTGATCAAACATGTTTGCTACCAGGTGGACAATCTTAGCACAGGATTGTAATTATAATTTTTGCCCATTTAGACTTGACAGAGTAAATATTGTCCTTTGTGAGATGTACTTTTCAATCTGAAGCAGTGGTCTACCTTAGGGCAGCACAGTGGCACAGTGGGTATCACTGTTGCCATGGGAATGTCCCACTTTTCCTTGAAACATTTGCTACTCTTCAGATTTTGTGATAAAACATCGTCTCAGAATATAGCATCAATTCAAGAAACACTTCAATCTCAGTATATCTGATAAGGATTTGCTTGATATAACACTGGAGCATGACCCAACACTTGGGCAACTTTTATGATATTCACCATCATTGTGAACTCTAGTGCCGTCAGCAGAGAAGCCTAGATGCCCCTGAGAACAGGGCCATCTGCCTCCATCTTTAGGCACAGACCTTGGAGGGTAGCCTAGATGTCCTTTATACCTCATCTCTGTCTCTGATAAATTCAGCATTAGACATGCTTCATTCTGTAGGGATTGGTTATCTATCCAAACACTAACCCACACTGACTGGGATGTCATCAGGGTAGAACGACGATGGGACACATGTTCTGGTACCGCCCAGCACTGTCAGATTTCTAGATAGTTATTTGAGGCTTTAACACCTACGTGTGGCAGACCTTATCTAATGTCTCAGGTGTTTCATCTACAGAGGTTCTCATTTCTACTTGGCCTACTTGGAAACTTGATCACACTCATCCTACGGCAATGGAAGTCTGCTAATCCCCCATATTTTGTTCCCTGGGTAAAAGTGTATTCTTTTCTACCCCTAGAAAACTTATTCTAGGGAAGAATCCCCCAAAACATTTCATAACACCTGGAGTCCTTTTCTACAATTCAGAACAATGTTGTTGTGAGTGTGTGTGTGTGTGTGTGTGTGTGTGTGTGTGTGTGTGTGTGTGTGTGTGTGTGTGTGTGTGTGTGTGTGTGTGTCTGTGTGTGTGTTTGTTGTGTACCCTGGGATGGGGGGATTAGGGTTGTTGTCTGTTTAATTGTAACACAATCTCTGAACTTTAAAAAAAAAAAAAGAATCCTGCAAGTCAACATGTAGATCCTACAGCACCTACAGTAGGTGGATGTTTTACACACACCACGTTCCATGTTCTCAAAGTCAAAGGCAGCATTTTTTTTACTTTTTTAATCTTGACAAATTCTCTCCTGTTCCCCTGTGAAAGTTGCTGAGTGTTGGACAACTCACAGCCCTTCTCTGGCAGAATGCTACCCCTGCTATCACTGATAGGACAGTGATGCAGCCTGTGGAAAATTAAAAGTGTCGCTCACAGCGTCCCTCCACCGCCCGGCCCGACGTTTACAACAGAGAGCAGTTCAGAGTGTCTGAAGGACAAGCATGAGATGATAGAAGAGGATTAAAAGCAAAAAATTGATCAAACTAATTTTCTGATCTTGTTTTTCTACTTAGTTTTTCTTATTTTTAAGACAGTAAAATATGATTGTAAGGCATCAACTGAATGAAAGAGATGCCAACATTTATATGGTCTGTGACCAGGACATCCATGATGTCTGACTAGTGAATGCAGAACTTTGGCTTGGAACATAGTGATGTGGGGGAAGAACAAATAAAAGATGGAGAGAGAAAAAGAAAACAAGGGAAAAAAGGAAAAAGATAAAGGGTGGGGCAACACGGTGGGGCAGTGGGTAACAATGTTGCCTCACAGCAATAAGGTCCTTGCTTCAATTCTACCTGGGGCTTTTCTATGTGCCGTTCATATTGATGTCTGTGTGGGTTCTCTCCGGTTCCTCTGACCTTCTCCTACCACTAAAAACGTGACGTGGATGAATTTGTCACTTAATTGTCCTTAGCTTTGTTTGTGAGCCTGAATGGCTGTTTGTTTTCCCGGGACGCTGTGACATACTGGTGTCTTGTTCAGGGTGTACCCCACCTCCTGCCCTACGTCAGCGAGGATAGGCTTCAGTTGAAACCCTTGAACCTGATAGTTACTGTTGTCAAAAGTAGTATGAAAACTTAAAATTCTTGATTTTTGAACGTAGACTTAATTCAAAACTGTCGAGGCTCAATGGTTCCCATAGGACTTGACACCAGGACAAGATTTGTTCACCAGTAAACTTCATTTAGACAATTTAATGTTCATATCAGAACTGCTGCACATAGTCTGAGTTTAGCAGTTTGGCTCAGACCTCATCACTCTCTGCATATATGGATATGCTGAGAAACCTTCAGGAACACCCTAACTACAGCTAGCAGGTGGATGCAGGAGAGGATGTGCAGCTCAAAGTGTGACAGAAATATGCCGCGATAGGAAATAGGAGGAACAGCGCTGACAGAGAGGGGATGTGGAGAAATGGTTGTTTCTTAAGAACATTGACAAGCTGGGAGTGTGTTGATGAGGAGTGATGACAGTTAGGCAGCTTACCTTGTCCACCTGAACTAATTCACAGGCATTGCTCCATATGCAAATGTTATTCTGAGTTATTGTGTGTTGGAAAATTTAAATAATCAAGATATTAAAATATCTCTGTCATTATTGTGCATTTAGTATTTATAAATAGAAAAGCACTCCTGCTGCTAGAGGTCGCTGCCAGGAAGCTGAATAGATTATTCTCATTCAATATACATTTAATATCCTCATTACATCAATCCACAATCCATCCAATATTTCAGTATTTTCTTATTGCATTTTGCTGTGCTCATCTCAACTCATCCCTTGTTCTCTTCTAGTCTTGTACCTCGGGCCATGCATTCACACCATTTGTCTCGTCACATGAATCTCCAGCAAACTACCTCCAACACTCACATTTATTGATTGCTGTACACTGGTGAGCACAAGGTCAGCTAGGATTATGTTTGAGTATAATATTTTCAATAAAAACATCACATTAAATTGAGCTTATTGTTTATTTTTAGATTTTCAGCGACTTTAATATTTAAGTTCTGTTGCATGTTGGCCCTGCACCTAAAGCACTGAGATACAAAAGGTAACATTATGAGTGGTTATACAACACAAACCAACGATCTCCAGTACTCAACTTTAAATTGGGCAATATTACTGAATTCTTTAAGTACATTGAGTCCATGGTTAAATTGATGTCAATGTACAGTTTATTTATTATCTGGCAGTTCAAACTATTGTTTATTTTTCGTGATGTTAACCTTCGTAACCTGTTAGATATCACCACCATCAACAAGTATAAGAAATAACACTGAGATAATGACAGAGGTAAAGCAAGGATAAAAATCTAATCTATTTGCTTGGGTGGGGGTTGGGGGGTATAGCGGTAACACATTCTATACGAAATTAAAATCTATCTTGGACAACAGCTATGATTAATGAGTTAATATTTGTGAGAGAAATTGGAACCTGAAGAGGCGTCCTTGTCACGTTGATAAGAACTGTGAGGCGGCCTGGCCCTACACCCCCACCATGCTTTAATCTACTAAAATCAATAACATGCACATTGGCAGCTCCTTTCTGCCTCTTGGTCGCACTCACACTGACATTATTAATTGGTTTTGTTTGCAGTATGTTGTATCATACGTACTTCAAATGCTAAACTAAATACTGTATGTAAAAACTTAATATGACTAGTCCTCAGGCGGCGGTTGTCCTGATGAGTGAGTCCAACCTGGAATAGTATCTGACTGCTGCGTTACACAATAATACACAAAGGGTGCATTAAATCGTCCTGGCACTGATGTTTTCCAGACTTTGTGGTTATTTTAAAGAATCATGATAAAAATATCTAGTGCATTTCATACATTTATTGGAGAAACAAGATGGGTGGAGATCATGCAAAAATGCACATCAGGCACAGCAAAATAATCACTTACCTAATGTGGTTTAGGCCCCTAACAGCTCTGCCCCTCTGGGGTATCTGGCACACTAGTTTAGACTTTGTCCTGCCCATCCCACAGATGATTGGAGGTCAAATCAACACCTTAAATTCAGTGTTACATTTCTCAATACAGTATAGTAGCAGGCTGCATTATCCAGCTAATGGGTAACAGCCAATAGGAAGTGTTGTTTCCAGGAGGGGGTTTACTCTGTTGTTTAGGTCAGTGCTTCTTAAGACCCGTCAGAAAAAAGATCCTATTTTCCACCCCCTTTCATGCATTGTTTGTTTTGAGTGTGTGTGTGTGTGTGTGTGTGTGTGTGTGTGTGTGTGTGCGCGCGCCCAGGGAGATTGACTCTGATCCCCCATCATCCTCCAGCTCTGCCGCTGCAACAGAGGACGGGTCAGTTGGGGTAGTTGGATTCCAACAACCTCCTCAGTCGAGGTCAACAGTGTCGGACCATCTTCAAGAGTAACTTTGGTGCCGTCCGATAGTCCTTCTCCATGGTCTCTCCAAACTCCTCCCACACCCTCTGTTTTGCCTCCATCACAGCCGAGGCTGCAGACCTTTTGACCCGTCGGTACCCTGCAACTGCTTCAGGAGTCCCCAGGGACAACATGCCCCTGAAGGCCACCTTCTTCAGTCAGACGGCTTCCCTGACCACCGGGGTCCACCACGTGGTCGAGGGTTACCGCCCCTTGAGGTACCCAAGACCTTGAGACCACAGCTGTCAGCTGCAGCTTCAGCAATGGAAGCTTTGAACATCGACCATTCAGGTTCAATGCCCCCAGCCTCCACAGGGATGCAGGAGAAGCTCCTTTGGAGGTGGGAGTTGAAGGCCTCACGGACCAAGTCCTCCTCCAGACGTTCCCAGTTCACCCGCACTACTCGTTTGGGCTTACCAGGTCTATCCAAAGGTTTCCTCCGCCGACGGACCCAACTCACCATGACACGATCAAAAGATCAGTCATTGACCTCCGACCCAGAGTGCTCTGGTACCAGGTCCACTTATGAGCATCCTTGTGTTGGAACATGGTGTTAGTTATGAACAATCCATGACTAGCACAGAAGTCCAACAACATAACACCGCTCGGGTTCAGATCAGGGAGGCCATTCCTCCCAATCACGCCCCTCCAAGTGTCTCCATCATTGCCGACGTGAGCATTGAAGTCCCCCAGGAGAACAATGGAGTCCCCTGCAGGGATCCCAAGAAGGCCGAATACTCTGAACTGATATTTGGTGCATATGCACAAACAACAGTCAGAGTTCCCCCCCGCCCACAGCCTTAAGGCGTAGGGAAGCGACCCTCTCATCCACCGGGGTAAACTCCAACACAGCAGCGCTCAGCCGGGGGCTTGTGAGTATCCCCACACCCGCCCTGCGCCTCATGCCTGAAGCAACTCCGGAGTAAAACAAGGTCCAACCCCTATCCAGGAGGTTTGATCCAGAACCGAGGCTAGGCATGGAGGTAAGCCCCCCCAGATCCAACTGGTAATGCTCCACCTCCAACACAAGCTACGCCTCCTTCCCCACCAGTGAGGTGACATTCCACGTCCCGAAAACCAGATTCTGCCACCGCGGTCTGGTCCGTCGTGACCCCCTGTCGTCACTGCCACCCATAGGGGAGGGAAGAGTCCACGTTACCTTTTCGGGCTGAGCCCGGCCGGGACCCGTGGCAGACCTGGCCACCAGGTGCCCACTGATGGGCCCTCTGTTGAGGCCTGGTTCCAGACATGGGCCCCGGGCTTCCTCTGTGCAGGGTCACTTTTCTCTCTTCTTGTTTTTCATGGGACCTGAACCATTCTTTGTCTGGCCCTCCACCTGAGACCTGGTGTCATTCATTCATCTTCTTAACAGCTGTTTTTGCTTTTGCGGTTCATGGGGTTACTGGAGCCTATTTCAGCGGACTTACAGGTAAGAGGCAGGCGGACACTCCGGGGCCAATGCCAGTGCACCGCTGAGCCACATGAAAAACCAACACACACTTACACCTACTGATAATTTGGAACTGACCGATTCATCTGAAGTGAATGTTTTCAGAGGTGGGAGGAAGCCGGAGAACCCAGAGAGAACCCATGTTGACACGGGGAGAACAAATTCCGCACAGAGTAGGGCTCAAACCGGGAGCCGCCTTGCTGTACCTGGAACCTACTGCGCCATCGTGCCGCCCCTTATCACCTCATGTCCAATACAAATCAACCATGCTGTCTCCGTTGGTGTGCAGAGTGCTGGCGTTCAGGAGCTGTCTCAGTTGATCAAACAGGTTGAAGCTGACCACAATGGAGTTTTCATCAATCACTGCAGTACAATTACAGAAGAAGAGGTGACATTTGCTGGGCAGCGACATGTTTGTTTACAAATGCTTTTTAAAAGGAAAAGGCCACACATTCAATCTAATTTAGATTCAAAGCATGCAAATCCAGTCCAACTCATATTCCAACCAACCCACCAGCAGTTTGGAGTACAGAACACGTATGAATGCCCTGTAAACATCACACTTCATCTGACAGAGTGCCATGTGTCAGTTCTAATTTTTGGAAGTGGACTCTTCAGTGTGTAGTCACAGAAGTGCGTTCCCTATTCAAGCACTTTAAGGGTGCATACTGTCGTTTAAAAAGATAAAATGACATTTCCAGTTTAATTAACTTATGCACTGTCATTGATGTCAATTATGCTTTTCAGTTGGGGGGGAGAGGGTTCTACCCTACAGCAGGGGTACTCACACTTTTGCAGCATGCAAGCTACTTATAACATGACCAAAACGATCTGGTCAGACAGCAACATCTGACAGCCTCAAGCACACTTCAAATGATCACCAGTCAAAGCAGAACGCTACTTAATGGTCTTCATGTGGTAAAAGGCTGACAGATAAATAAGTGGAGCCGAATAATGCCATCAGGGAGGTAGCATATTTCCTCATGCTGGGGTATTGTTCTTCTGTGTGAAGGTTCCAGAACTCTGGACTTCAGCTGAATGTAGGTTTGTATTGATCATGTGCAACTTTATGGACAAACTCCCTCTTGGAGCGGTATAACAGGTCGTCCAACGTTCCAAGATCGGCAGCTCGATTCCTGCTCCCGCCCAAAAAACAGTGGGAGGTGTCAGCTGATCTGTGGAGCCCTGCCAAGGAGTCCTTGAGCAAAGCACCGTCCCCTTTTACAAGTTTGTCATTTGGGCGCACTATGAAGAAGCTGCCTGCCACTTGACCTACCACTGCATGCTGACGGGCCCCTCATGTGTGTTTGTGTGTGTTACAGTGGCATGTACATACTAACATATATGCATGTGTTTGTTTGATGAAACTAGAGTTTGCATCACATCTATGGCAGGGGTAATAAACATGATAAAATATGTCCTTTTGAAAGAATGTTTATGAAGGTCTTATAAGCAGTAATAGACTTGATATCAGGTAAATCATTCTGGACTCAAAAGACCAATCACCATTCATCACAAGTCAGGCTCTACTTAGATCAACTACAGGTGGATCTTAGAGCGCACCGAGGGCTGGGGGCTGGGGCTTGTGTAAAATATTGAAGGTGAAGTAAGGCTTTTAAATCAGTGTTGAAATGTGGTTTGGGGTGAGTTTGGAAGCAGCATTTTAGGTTTTTGAAAGTGGTGGAAGAAAGCCTACATAACTGTAGGTCGCATTCAACAATCTAGGCAGGAAACCTATAACCATGGATGAAAACCACAGAATTAACTTCAGCTGAAGGAAACAAAACTGAAAACTTTATGGTGTGCTTCTATCCAACAAAAACAGTAGTTTATACATTGTAGCGCCCCTCTAGAGTGGTTTCTCTATTAGCGAGAGGTGGCTAACCTGTGTTCTTTATTTAAGATGGGTTTCTATAGTATATTTGTTAGGCTTCGCTTAATTTTAACCCTTAATCTTAACTTTAATGTAATTATTTGATTTAAACTTAAATTGATACCTCGATCAAGAAACACAACTGTTTTATAGAAATAAGAATATTTACTTAAGGTAGAAAATCATATACTTCAATATCAAACAACAAAAAGCACAGCTCAATAGGCAATATATAATCACATTAACAAAATAAGGGCCCAATATAACAAAACAAAACAGCATTAAAGGCAGTTCAAGTTCAATCAAATAATGCAACCGTTGCAGGCCCGAACGTCGCTTGTGTGCGGTGTAGCCTCAAACAAATGGCTGCTTCACCCTTCAGGTAAAAGAAAATGAAAAAGAGAAAGAGGTACCTTCCTTTAGAGTTGGGTTTCTCTGAGGCACAGGGTCCCAGACAGAAACAGAGGGAACAATGGTGGCCGATGTAAGGGAAGTGATGGTGGCAGGTGTGGTGAAGACGGTGGTGGCAGGTGTAGAGAAGGCGATGGTGACAGGTGTGGTCCTTCTACACAGACTTTGCTCCTCAAGGTGGCTAGTTGCTAGCTTGCTCACAAAGTCTGTGTGTCTGCATCTGTTACTGAGCTAGCAACTAAGTTCACGGGTTTCAGTTTCGGCGTAAAGTAATCCACTCACGCTTATAAAACTTGTCCACGTTTGTCTTCTTTCAAGAGTTCGGGTTGAACTCATGCATTAAATAACTTTTACAAACAAAACCTCCTCACTCCCACTAGTCACTCACCACACACCAACTAACCACTAACGACACCCCAAGCACATACCAATCACACACTGAACATACACACCTGGTCGTGCGTTTCTCCCCTCATTAAATTGGCACTCCCTCACTCGCTCGCCCCCGTGTCCTTTGACCCAGGATGTAATGCGGTCGTTCCCCAAAACTCAAATATAACAAATACATATTTAAAACATCAACACATATTTCACTTAAGCAGAGTAGTTCACAAATGAACATAACATTTCTCTTCACATAAAGAATGTTTTTAACTTTTAATATTATATTTATGTTTATTAATATTTTAACCTTTTTACCCTTAAATATTATTATATTTATAGTTATTAACTGATAAGGATTATCTAACTTATTTAATTCAGGAATTAATTGAAATAGATCAATTTTAACAGGGTTACAACATGATAAGATGCTGACGGTGAACACAATAAATATAGTTTGCATTATGGAAGCTGAAGGAAGTTCTGAGAAGTCCAGCAGAAGGGCAGCTGATGAATAAGAGCTAGTATGTGACAGACCATATAGCTGGCTCTCCATTAGCACAGCAGTGGTAGAACCTGACATACTGTGCACTCATGAAGGGTATATACTTCTAAAGTCTGAGTCAGACTCATACATGATTTAAATAACAGGTTTACAGAGTGAGATGAATGCTAATGAAATGAACCAATTCTTTGCTCTGTTTAGTGAACGTGATTTCTCTCCTGAACACCATTGTTGTCTTCTTTTATTTGGAATATGGAAAACTTGTCCTGAAATGGTTTTTGATGTCAGTGATGTTCAGCAGCATCTTCAGCGTCTGAAGCTCAATCGGTCAGTGGGGCCGGCTGGTGTTCGTCTGCCCCCTCCCCCCCCCCCAAAGTCTGTGCTGAGGAACTTGGTCTGTGTTGCATCTATATTCAGGCTGTCTGTCAGGTGCTGGGATCCCTGCTGTGTAGAAAACGTCTTGCTTAGTGTCTATTCCAAAGGAGGCAAATGCTGGTGGCACCTTGTCCAATCTGAGACCCGTTGCACTGACGTCACATATCAGGACATGTTTCCAGGGGGGGGTCCTCTGCCAGGTGAGGAAACAAGTGGCTTCTTTCCAGGACCAACTGCCATCTGCTTGTAGAAGCGGGCTGAGCGTGGATGATGCTATAGTGTGTATGCTCCATACAGTCTACCAACACCTCTAAGAACAACCACATATTTTAGCCAATAACTCACTGAGTTTTAAGTTTCACAACACCACTATGGCCTGGGTTTTAGACTACCCTGTAAATCATCCCTAGTTTGTCAAACTTGGTGAAAAATGTTCAGACTTAATTTTAACTAGAACAGGAGCTCCGCAAGGAACTGTTTTATCACCCTTTTTATTCACGTTGTACACGGCCGACTACAGGCACAATCGTCCTTCTTGTTGTTTGAAAAAAATTGCAGATGACACAGCATCCCTGGGCCCGACAGAGATGATAAAGAGGAAATTAGCTCTTTTGTTGGTTGGTGTGATGCTGACGAATTACAGCTCAATGTGGTGAAAACACTGGAGTTAATAACTGCTTTCGAAAAACGGTCAGTCAGTGGTCATTGAATATCAGCCAACTGGAATGGTGGAACCAAACATTTAGGAGTACATCTGGACAACAGTTACCTGGAGGAAGAACAGTGATGCTGTGTTTAAAAAAGCTCAGACCAGATTGTTTTTCTTAAGGAAGATAAAATCTTTGGATGAAAACAGGAAACTCTTCAATGTGTTTTATCGAAGTATTGTGGTCAATGTGTTGGTCTCTGGTGTTCTTTGTTGAAGGCTAGCATCATTGTGGAACACATGAACAAGATGAAAAAACTGGTTCAAAAGGCTGACTCAGTGTTCTGCCTGAATCTGGACTCTGAGGACACGACTATGGACAAAAGGATGGGGACCAAAGTACTAACTGTCCTTTCCTCAAGAACCACCCACTCCACGGTATCCTGAGTGAACTTAAAGCTCATTCAGTGAGGCCAAGGGGCTCCACTGATTTAGGAAATATTTTATTCCTCCAGCTGTGTGTTATTATAATGAGCATTTCATTTAACACCAAGAGTCGGTAGTTTATTATTACTATTGTATTATATGTTGAGCCGGTTGTGTGTTTGGAGTGGAAAAAATGTCCATAGCATTTTAATATCTCCATTTGGGAATCAGTAAAATTATCTATCTATCCGTCTATCCATCTGTCCATACATCCATCTGTCCATGCATCCATCTGTCCATACATCCATCTGTCCATGCATCCGTCTGTCCATACATCATTTTACCTAAAACTTTTTGTCTATCAATATCAAGCACCATTAAGAAAGAATAATCATCAAAGCATTGAATCATGTAGTCTGGGTAAGAGCTGAACAAATTAATCAACATAGTCATTATTTCTGTGCACTGGCAGTTCATTATTAAATTCATTCTGCTTGCTTATTGTCAGCAAATGAAATCAGATCCAAACAGAGCTGCTGCTACTGACCACCATTACAGTCAATCACCATCACACTGACATTGTTCCAAATCAAACTTTTAGTCGTGTAACTGGAATTCAAGGTCATCAGATCAGCACCTCTAAATCTGAGGTCATGGTTCTCAACCGTTTTAGGGTGGTCTCATCTCTTCAGGTCGGTGGAGAGTCTTTGCCCCAAGTGGAGGAGTTTAAGTATCTTGGGGTCTTGTTCACGAGTGAGGGAAGGATGGAACGTGAGACTGACAGACGGATCGGTGCAGCTTCTGCAGTGATGCAGTCGCTGTAGGTCTGTGGTGGTGAAGAAGGAGCTGAGTCGTAGGACGAAGCTCTGGATTTACCGGTCAATCTACGATCCTACTCTCACCTACGGTCAGGAGCTTTGGGTCGTGACCGAAAGGACCAGATCCCGGATACAAGTGGCTGAAATGAGTTTCCTCCTTAGGGTGGCTGGGCGCACCCTTAGAGATAGGGTGAGGAGCTCAGTCACTGGGGAGGAGCTCGGAGTAGAGCCGCTGCTCCTCCACCTCGAGGGGAGCCAGCTGAGGTGGCTCGGGCATCTGTTCCGGATGCCCCCCCCCTCCCCTGGGGGAGGTGTCTGGGGAGAGGGAAGTATGGGCATCCCTGCTGAGTGTTGTGACCCGGCCCTAACTAGATGTATCAGAATGGATGTATCAGAATACAGGAAAGCACATCTCCTGGTAGAATTCCTCCTGGGGACCCCCACACGCTGTGTGATCGTTCATTGCACCGAACAAGTGAATGCTCCCACTGTTTGCTCATATAATTATCAGTTTCTGTTGAATCTAACAATGGTTTTGTTTTCTAATTTCAAAAACATCAAACTATACCTTATTTCCAAAACTCTTTGATACTTTCCATTTTTTTCCAAGTGCTCCATTCAGAATGTAATATTTTTCACTGACATTTTTGAGTGTCATAATAGAACAGGTGTTTTGAAAGCCACAAATGAAAGTTGTTTTTTCCTAAAGTGTCTCAATGAGCCAGCAAAATACTATACAGCTCGCAACTGACAACTACAATTGGAATGCATCCATTGTTTATGGTTTTACTGACACCTTTAGTTTTTTTGAACAGTTGTCAGGAGGTTGGACCACCTCCATGGACACGTAACTCCCACATAGGACATACGTGTCAGTTGAATTATTTTATTTAGATAAGTGTTGTTAATCAGTGGAGGTTAGTGCGATTGTGGCGCTCCAACCCCAGCATCCATCATCCCGTTATGAGCTCTGGTCTAACCCATCACATGTAGATAGGGTCACATGGGGATGAAACATGGACCGTTATGAGAAGACAAATAATACCTTTGTAATTAATTTGCAGTTTTTACTTTGGGTAGATATTATGGCTAATAAAAATAATGATGATTGTAATAATAATAATAATAATACTGTAATAATAATAATAATAATAATAATATAAAAACAATAACAATAGTAGTAATAATAATATAATAATAATAAAAATAATAATCCTGGTAGAAATGATAATAACTAATATTTTATAATATTATAATAATAATAAGATGTTGGGGTCCAGGCTGAGCCCGCAGCCCGCCGCCTCTCGGCTCCTCTCCACCGCGTCTCTGCGCTCCTCTGCAGCGGAGATGTGAAGCGGATCAGACGGCCGGTGGACCGCGGCGGGGCTGAACCTCTGGTCTGCGTTAACCGCCTTCATTCACCGCAGCGTTGGGCTGTGTTTGTGCTTTTGTCCCCGCAGCTCCTCTCTGCTGGGCGCCTGGACCACCAGGGGCTGCAGAGCCGTGCTCGTCGACTCGTCCAGAACCAGATGCGTGTGTGAGCGGCTGTCCTCCTTCGCCATCTTAGCGCGGCTCAACCCCGAGATGGTGAGTGTGTGTTCCCCTCCTCTCCGTGGCGGTTGGCGGCTCGGACACGCGTGTTTTTGAGGGTTTAACGCGAACCGTCAGCTGTTCTTTCATCCCCTTCTGCTAAGGGCGTCATTACCCCCCCCCATGCCAAAGCAATGTACCAAAGTCATTATGTTAATCTTGAGGAAACGGACTGTGTGTGTGTGTGTGTGTGTGTGTGTGTGTGTGTGTGTGTGTGTGTGTGTGTGTGTGTGTGTGTGTGTGTGTGTATGTGTGTGTGTGTGTGTGTGTGTGTGTGACTGTGTGTATGTGTGTGTGTCTGTGTGTGTGTGTCTGTGTGTGTGTGTGTGTGTGTGTGTGTCTGTGTGTGTCTGTGTGTGTGTGTGTGTCTGTGTGTGTATGTGTGTGTGTCTGTGTGTCTGTGTGTGTGTGTGTGTGTGTGTCTGTGTGTGTGTGTGTGTGTGTCTGTGTGTGTGTGGTGGGGGGTTCTTATTTATTTTAATGTGCCCCTACAGGAGGTTTGTGTGTTGTAGGGGGGGGTGCACACAGGAAGGGCAGCTATGTGTGAACGTGTGTGTGTGAACGTGTGTGTGAACGTGTGTGTGTGAACGTGTGTGTGTGAACGTGTGTGTGAACGTGTGTGTGTGAACGTGTGTGTGTGAACGTGTGTGTGTGAACGTGTGTGTGTGAACGTGTGTGTGAACGTGTGTGAACGTGTGTGTGTGAACGTGTGTGTGTGAACGTGTGTGTGTGAACGTGTGTGTGAACGTGTGTGTGTGATCGTGTGTGTGTGAACGTGTGTGTGAACGTGTGTGTGTTGATGGGTGCTGACACACACACATGACGCTGTGAGTGGGAACGGTCGTCATGAATCATGATCGTACCTGCGTCCCCCCCACCACCTGTCCGTCTCCAGTCAACACCAACAATTGTCAGCCTCATTAGCATACATTTAGCTGTCGCCATGGTTACAAGGCCCCATGGGGAAGGTGCTGCATGACAATCCAGTAATGTGAGGGGGTGTTCAGGGGGGGACACTCACGGCCTTCTGCAGCTGCAGCAGCTGGACACAGCAGCCTGACGGGGGCCGGTCCTCACCCAGGGACCCAAACGGCCCCCGCTTCTCTGGGAATCCACTCATCAAGTGTGATGAGATATTATTAGACTGGAAACTGCTTCTCAAGCAGTTTATTCACCAGTTGCCTTGGTAACGCTGTGCATCGAGGCATTGGAGACATGGGAGACAGCATGGTGATCAACCTGCTGCCAATGAGGGGGGGTCAGCCAGGGCAGCAGGAAACACGTTCCAGTGGGGCGGTTCAAGTTGTCGCTGGTGCTGATTGAAGAAAACTGCACCGTTACATGTCCTCTGGAGGTTCCTCCAGGTGTCCTCTGGAGGTTCCTCCAGGTGTCCTCTGGAGGTTCCTCCAGGTGTCCTCTGGAGGTTCCTCCAGGTGTCCTCTGGAGGTTCCTCCAGGTGTCCTCTGGAGGTTCCTCCAGGTGTCCTCTGGAGGTTCCTCCAGGTGTCCTCTGGAGGTTCCTCCAGGTGTCCTCTGGAGGTTCCTCCAGGTGTCCTCTGGAGGTTCCTCTACGTGTCCTCTGGAGGTTCCTCCAGGTGTCCTCTGGAGGTTCCTCCAGGTGTCCTCTGGAGGTTCCTCTACGTGTCCTCTGGAGGTTCCTCCAGGTGTCCTCTGGAGGTTCCTCCAGGTGTCCTCTGGAGGTTCCTCTACGTGTCCTCTGGAGGTTCCTCCAGGTGTCCTCTGGAGGTTCCTCCAGGTGTCCTCTGGAGGTTCCTCCAGGTGTCCTCTGGAGGTTCCTCCACGTGTCCTCTGGAGGTTCCTCCAGGTGTCCTCTGGAGGTTCCTCCAGGTGTCCTCTGGAGGTTCCTCCAGGTGTCCTCACGCTGGAAGTTCTCAGTGCTTGAATGATTATTTTGTCGTCTTTAGAGTCACAGAGTAGGCGGGTGAGAATAGAATGTAATCTATTTTTCACAATACATGAAGGGGAAGTCATGAAATTAGAATCTAAACCTTTGTGGTTTCAGTTCTCTAAAAAATGATCTACTTGTTGGGAGTTGTTTCCATGCCTGCTATCGTGTGCTGACTGGTCTCTACTATTCTCCACTAGTGTCTACTGGTCTCTACTAGTGTCTACTGGTCTCTACTGGTGTCTACTGGTGTCTACTGGTCTCTACTAGTGTCTACTGGTCTCTACTGGTGTCTACTGGTCTCTACTGGTGTCTACTGGTGTCTACTGGTGTCTACTGGTCTCTACTAGTGTCTACTGGTCTCTACTGGTCTCTACTCTCTGACTATGAACGAAGCCAGCAGCTCAGTGGTGAACACTGTAAGAGTTGTTGTGCTTTAGTCGCTGCAGGACGGGGGAAGTTGTTTTTTCGTGAACATATTGTCAAATTGATTGATAACGCCCCTGTTTATGGGTTAGGTATTGAGTTTTATAGATTGAATATTGATCAAATAATCACACATTAATCAAGAGGAAAATTAGAAATTAAACTGCTGATATGGAGCAAAGCAAAATTATGTGTCGTTCAACGGCTAGTGGTTGTATTAATGGCATTTATTTTTGATTTGATAACTCATTTATCTTTTGTTGTCTGTCCTTCTGATGTATTACAGACTAAAGATCCAGTAAATATTCATTATTACTGAATGATCTAATGCCCAGATTGATGACGACCTGAGTGTTCAGTCAGTCCCAGCCTAGAGTGTTATATACATGTGTGTTCCTCATAGTATCACATTATCTTCAGATAGCGAACATTTAGTGACATTAAAAAACTGCACAAAATAAATTTTGAAGACTCTTGCTGATAAAGTTAGTAGATAAACAAGTATGATTATCCTGGGGACAGAGTGTGTTCATTATTGGGGTGCTTGTCCTCGCTGCAGACGAGGCTCCAGAGAATGGGGACATATTTCACTTTTCCTCAGAAATCTGTCTCTTCCTCCATCCATCCATTCTATCGGACAAGAGTCATTTTAGCAGTCATTGTTTTGGTGATGAACACTGACACATCCCAACATGCTGAGGAGGACGGACGTGATCCCTTTGCTTCTGGTGAACCTCTGGTTTAGTTCTGGGTCCACCAGCAGGTCCGGGTTGGGTCTTACCCTGGAAGTTCCCAACTTTCACCAGATGGGTTGATTGAGAGAATGGAGCCTTGTGACACTTGTGATATGGTGCCCTGCTAGGGGGGAACCTCATTATATCACTCACTATAATATTAGTACAAATATTAATAAAGTTAAAACTTGAATACACATCATGTGCTTCATGTACGCTTAAGCAGCGCACAGCATAAAGGAGCTAATGCTAGCCATAGCAAAGCATGCCCGTTCAAAATGACATTTCTGCGTGTTTGATTAGATTAACTGATCATGACAACAGAAGCAAATGCTGGACAGACATCGCTGAAGTAGTCACCACGTCTTTGGTAAAAGGTATGATGTCAGTCCAAACGGTGGAGGAAGATAGCCTCAAACAGCTTAGAGAGCTGAACAGATATGAAATCCCATCAGGGAAATATTTCTGCAAGACAGCATTCCCTGTTTTGTAAAGGAACAGCGCAACTTCAGTTTTATTTATTACTTTCAAACTAAAGTGAAGTTTATGTTTTGGTGCATTTGACTATTGTACACACAATTTAAATATGAAATATTTTATGCTGAATATTTTAGGACAAACATGTTTGTTGATATGTTTGTTTTTCATTATAATATGCTGAGAATTAATTTATACCACTTATTGCACACAATTGTATTTTGAAAGTTTTTTTTAGATTATCAAAAGTATTATATGATTATTGACATATAATACAATAATAATTATTGATTATTGATTATCAAAAGTATTATATGATTATTGACAAAATTCTCTTGCTTTGCTCAAGGGCACCTCAGCAGTGCTCAGGAGGTGAGCTGGCACCTCTACACTGTCAGTTCACAGCCCAAGACCTAGTGGACTGAGCTAACCTCGTAAAAAAGCTTCAGAGCCTCCTAAAATATGGAAAACAACATGTTTTTATCAACCAGTGAACATGCAGACTTTACCTGTGCATAATTAATGACGTAAGTCATGTAAATGATAATGTGTTTAAAGACACAGCAGCACTAATGCCCCTGCCTTACCCTTTAGTGTGACGGTCACACCCCCGGCCTGCTGCTGCCTGGGGCTCAATCAGGGAAGCTTCGTTATTTGACTCCTTTTACCAGGAATGTTGGAAAAGGCCTCTCTTCTGTTTCTGCTGCTCCTCTACACACATCCTGTGATGTGGTGAGATGGCCACGCTTATCATGTTAATTAATCCAACTGCAACACATAGTAGCCTGTGATTGGTCCAGCCACGCTGTCTGCAGCTCGTCTCCTACAGCTCCAGCATGACAAACAGCCAATCTCATCTTCTCTCTGTCCCCTCTCGCTCTGCTCTTCCTCTCCTCACCACCACTTAGTCTTCTCATTTCACCAATTTTCATGTTGTCATGCAGTTTCATTTTAGCTCTGCCTCTTGTTAATCTCCTATTTGCTCTCTTGTTGCCTCTTATGTCTGTTTGGCTTCACGCAGTTTTGCTGCAGGCTTTGGGGGAAAAAAAGTCATCTGCAGTTAAAGTCAAAAGTCTCCAACCAGAGTCCAGTGAACCACTAGTGTGAGACACTCTGTGGGGGAAAGGGCATTCATGATCATTCAAGTCTTGTCTTCAGTTTAAATTTGCAGATAAGAGCCTGTAGATATGATGTACCTTTTTGTCCAATCAGCCCATATTTAAGAGTTGACAGTAATAGTGATGGCTGACGCCTGCAGGCCAATAAAGGTCAGTGGTTCATATGAAGGGGCAACTCAATTTTTGCAAGTCAGATGAAATGAAGAAATGAAGGAAACATCCAGTTAGAGTCAATGTTTAAACCAACAAACAAACAATTTAATCTGAATACAAATCTGATGCATTATGTAAATTATAAACTCATAAATAATAATGAGCAACAACCTTTATTGAACTCATTTTCTGCTCCAACAGGAGTGTTAGTGTCTGGACTCACTACCACTTAGAACTGAAGACACCTCTTGGGCGAGAGGTGAAATGTCTTCCACCAACCTAAAGCAAGTCCAGTTGATTCTTTATGGGAATGGAACCAATCACAGAGAAGGAAAACTCAAGAGAAAAAGGGAAGGCATGACACAAGGACACTCCTACAAAGTACCAGGAAATAAACAGCTGGCCTGACTCACAGGATAGTCAGACCTGAGATTGTCTTTTCAGTTTAGCTGTGTTCAGTTACCGCCAGAAAGTACTTTTCTACTTGGTGACGAATTGATGAAAATGTTGTTGCTAGACGACAGACAGTGTTTCAAGAGCAAATTTAAATGGAGTTGGTTATAAATAAGGAGTGAGGCTGGCTGTTTTAAATAAGGTAACTGTCAGAGTAAAGCTGTAGGAAACATCACAGATTTACATTCAGAACAAAGTCAGAAAGTACTAGGAAGTGGTTGTATTTGTTGTTGATAATTTTGCACTACACATAATATTTGGTTTGATTTAAAATTGTGTGATGTGAACTAGACTCCCATTGGTTTGTTGTTTGTTGCTATAATCATTTGTTCATTGGGTGAATACAGCTGATCAAAAAGACTGCTATAGAGAAAAACCTATCGGTGTTATTGTGGACGAGACGATTGCAGTCATCTCATCTCCGGGTGCTTATTTGCCTTTTGGGTCACAGGTCTGCTGGAGCTAATCCCAGTGGACTATGGGCGGAGGGCAGGGTACACCCTGGATAAGACGCCAGCTCAATGTGGGTTCACCTGTGAAACAAACAACCATTCATACACACATTCACACCTGTGGACAATTTTGGTGTGATAAATTTACCTGAACTGTATGTATTGGAGGTGGGAGAAGCCAGAGAGAACCCACACAGGCATGGACAGATCATATAAAAATACTTAATCTTCATATTTTTTATTTAACACTTATTTTTGACCTCTTATAGCTGTCATTTATTTTCTACAACTTACTGTGCTCTGCACAAACATATTTCCTGACCTAACCATACTGAATTTTTGTATGATTTTGTATGATTTTTTTAAAGACTCAGCCAAGACTGTTTTTCTGTTTCCATCCCTTTTCGTAGTATTTAATGCATTCTTTCAACTTGTAGCATTCTGTCAGATTCTGATTGCATGTTTAACACATTGCCACCATAACTCACGTGGTTCCCGTGGAAAACATTTCTGGTGATTAAAAATATCCATCACAATTCCTCAATATTAATGATGATCACAGCTCAGTTTCAAAACATAATGTTTTAGCTTTACAGACATAACATGCATCAAACACAGCGGTACTGCACAGTGAATGAATTGGATTAAATGAAAATAAAATAGAAATCAAGAGAGATCCAGCTGATGCCACTGATCAAGGAGAAGGTAGAAGTTTGTCCATCTCACAGATGGTTTTTCTGTGCCGCTGCACTTATAATCCTCTTCCTCTCCCATTTGCTTTAAGAGAAAGAAGTTAATGCAGGACAGATTAATCAGAGGGATTTAATTAACTTGGCCCCAGCACACACATCAAACCTGGAGATAAGACAGGCTATAAACTCAGCCAATTATCCCTTGCTGGAGGGGGGTGTGGGGGGTGAATCTCCCTTTTGTCCAGGTTTCCCAAGTCCATCTGTCCCCCCATGATTGTGAAGCTTATTTTATTAAACAGTCCCCCACCTTTCCCTCTGACTCTCATCACTACAGACCAGTTGTGATGAGGAGCAGAGGTAGACTAACGCCCTTTCCACGTCAGCCATCCTCACGTTAAAATGTGATTCTTCTTATAATAACTTTCCCTCGTGACCAAAATACCTGTGGTGTGGAATAATGTTCACACTGAAGTGGTCACCATGGTAACATGAGGGATGGGCATGTGAGACAAAAATACCTGCCCAGCGGTAACCGACTCACCAGAAGACGTCCACTCATCTTATGGTCCTTCTCTTGAACGTGTTAATAAAGTTGTACTAAATATTCAAGGTTTCCACAGCCATCTCAAGGAATGCTATATCTTTGTTAGTTAGTTCAAATGGAATAATGTAAATTACATTCCATTAAAAGGAGTCACCTGTGTCTTTTCCTTTTTTTCCAAATAACACACGAGACGTTTTATTCTGGTTGATTCAGTTGTGGCATAGGTAGCGCTCACCAAACAGAACGAAAATGGTGAGGTGTACAGGTGATTCACCACCAACCGTCAAATCTATGTTTACGGTTGTACTATTGAATTGTTTGCTATTATAATTTAGTGGATAGGAGTCTTTTTGTTTTGTTTTGATTTAATTTTTTAGAGGCATTGCAATAACTTGGGATTGATTGGTTTAGTTGTGTCTCTACAACAGAAATTCTCTTTTTTTGTTCCATTTTTAAGGTTAGGGGTGAAAACTGTTATTGCATGGCTAACATTTTTAACATTTTGAAAAGTGGAGGTTGATGGTGCTGCATTGGCTCAGGTGTCCAACCAGACAAGATGTTTTGTCACTCAAGGATCAGTTAGACTTGGAAGTAGAAGCTAGTCGTTTGCTTTGTCCTGTGGCACAGATGCCATATGTACATCGTGTGTGTGTGTGTGTGTGTGTGTGTGTGTGTGTGTGTGTGTGTGTGTGTGTGTGTGTGTGTGTGTGTGTGTGTGTGTGTGTTTAGTCGAGCTGAATACGGTAATCTCTTTCTGTAACTCTATAGTGAAGTTATTTGTGTTCCTGCTCCAAGCTGCTGGCGTTTCTCTGGGGTTCAGAGTCAGTCTGTAAAGTTGTCATGCTAACGCTAACATCTACACTCATTGCCGTGAACACTCTACCTTCTTTCCACCAGTCAGCTCTCTCTGGCCCTCGACCTCAAACCTCTGTGTCTCCATTCTCATTACATTTTGAATTCGTAACATACTTTTGAAGCTATCCATGCCATGAAGGAGATAGGCAAAGACACATTCAAATAACCTCAGGTCTGAATTTTTCTATTCATTTATTTCTCTTTTTAATCTAGGTCCACTTCAAAATTTCGCTCCCATGTCCAAAAAACTCCATCAACTGGTATCTGTCTCATTCTAACAGGCATGCGCACAAAATTCTTACCTTCACAGAAGTCATGAGAAAGAGATTTAGTTTTTTTTCCAGTCTAGCCGTGCTTGGATGGATTACTGTACTTACTGTAGCCATCATGTCTACTAGTGAGAAGATCACTGTAGCTACTGAACAATATGGATCATTACACATGTCCCTCACCTGTTGACTCATGTGGGGGCTGGGACCGCTGTTTTTTTACAGCGACATGAGGGCAGGGGTGACTACTACAGGGTGACTACAGTACTACAGGGTGACTACTACAGGGTGACTAATACAGGGTGACTATGGTACTACAGGGTGACTACTACGGGTTGACTACAGTACTACAGGGTGACTACTACGGGGTGACTACAGTACTACAGGGTGACTACTACGGGGTGACTACAGTACTACAGGGTGACTACAGTACTACAGGGTGACTACTACAGGGTGACTACTACGGGGTGACTACAGTACTACAGGGTGACTACAGTACTACAGGGTGACTACTACAGGGTGACTACTACGGGGTGACTACAGTACTACAGGGTGACTACTACAGGGTGACTACAGTACTACAGGGTGACTACTACGGGGTGACTACAGTACTACAGGGTGACTACTACAGGGTGACTACTACAGGGTGACTACAGTACTACAGGGTGACTACTACAGGGTGACTACAGTACTACAGGGTGACTAGTACAGGGTGATTACTACGGGGTGACTACAGTACTACAGGGTGACTACAGTACTACGGGGTGACTATAGTACTACAGGGTGACTACTACAGGGTGACTACTACAGGGTGACTACTACAGGGTGACTACTACGGGGTGAATACAGTACTACTACAGGGTAACTACAGTAATACTACAGGGTGACTACAGTACTACGTACAGGGCGACTACAGTACTACGTACAGGGTGACTACAGTACTACTACAGGGTAACTACAGTACTACTACAGGCTGACTACTACAGGGTGACCACTACAGGGTGAGTATTACAGGGTGAATACAGTAGTGCTACAGGGTAACTACAGTACTACTACAGGGTGACTACAGTACTACTACAGGGTGACTACAGTACTACTTACAGGGTGACTACAGTACTACAGGGTGACTACAGTACTACTACAGGGTGTCCACTACAGGGTGACTACAGCACTACTACAGGGTGACTACAGTACTACGCACAGGGTGACTACAGTACTACTACAGGTTGACTACAGTACTCCTACAGGGTGACTACAGTACTCCTACAGGGTGACTACAGTACTACTACAGGGTGACTACCGTACTACTACAGGGTCACTACAGTACTACGCACAGGGTGACTACAGTACTACTACAGGTTGACTACAGTATTACCACAGGGTGACTACGGTACTACTACAGGGTGACTACAGTACTACATACAGGGTGACTACAGTACTACGTACAGGGTGACTACAGTACTACTACAGGGTGACTACAGCACTACTACAGGTTGACTACAGTACTACGTACAGGGTGACTACAGTACTATGTACAGGGTGTCCACTACAGGGTGACTACAGTACTACTACAGGTTGACTACAGTACTACTACAGGGTAACTACAGTACTACTACAGGCTGACTACTACAGGGTGACCACTACAGGGTGAGTATTACAGGGTGAATACAGTAGTGCTACAGGGTAACTACAGTACTACTACAGGGTGACTACAGTACTACTACAGGGTGACTACAGTACTACTTACAGGGTGACTACAGTACTACAGGGTGACTACAGTACTACTACAGGGTGTCCACTACAGGGTGACTACAGCACTACTACAGGGTGACTACAGTACTACGCACAGGGTGACTACAGTACTACTACAGGTTGACTACAGTACTCCTACAGGGTGACTACAGTACTCCTACAGGGTGACTACAGTACTACTACAGGGTGACTACCGTACTACTACAGGGTCACTACAGTACTACGCACAGGGTGACTACAGTACTACTACAGGTTGACTACAGTATTACTACAGGGTGACTACGGTACTACTACAGGGTGACTACAGTACTACATACAGGGTGACTACAGTACTACGTACAGGGTGACTACAGTACTACTACAGGGTGACTACAGCACTACTACAGGTTGACTACAGTACTACGTACAGGGTGACTACAGTACTATGTACAGGGTGTCCACTACAGGGTGACTACAGTACTACTACAGGTTGACTACAGTACTACTACAGGGTGACTACAGTACTACTACAGTGTGACTACAGTGCTACGTACAGGGTGTCCACTACAGCAGTGACTACAGTACTACTACAGGGTGACTACAGTACTACGTACAGGGTGATCCCTACAGGGTGACTACAGTACTACTACAGGTTGACTACAGTACTACGTACAGGGTGTCCACTACAGCAGTGACTACAGTACTACGTACAGGGTGACCACTACAGGGTGACTACAGTACTACTACAGGGTGACTACATTACTATGTACTGGGTGTCCACTACAGGGTGACTACAGTACTACGTACAGGGTGACCACTACTGGGTGACTACAGTACTACGTACAGGGTGACCACTACTGGGTGACTACAGTACTACGTACAGGGTGTCCACTACTGGGTGACTACAGTACTACGTACAGGGTGTCCACTACAGGGTGACTACAGTACTACGTACAGGGTGACTACCACGTATTGGCGCAGTTAGACTTCGTTTAACATTTTTCACATAAGCAAACAGTTTTTTTTACAATGAAGTGATTAATTTGACCTGTTGACCTGTTGGAAGGTTCTTCGATGGTCTTCTTTCAAAGCATCAGAGATGCGGTGATGAATGAATTTGCCTGTAGCATGACTGTAGTGTAACCATGAACAACCTAGTTGGAGGTGAGTTCCCAGCCAGTCAGGCTTACGGTGGATCTGTCATGGTACTCCTGTTGACATCTGTTTACCAGGGATCTGAGGCAAACTGCTGTTTGTTTTTTATGGCTGAGGCTTCATCACTCACGTATTTCCACTCATCATGCTGTGACACTCGTGTCTAATTAGCTGAGGTTCTCAGCTCAGATTATCGGAGCTGCATCATCATGAATGAGGTATGGAAACATGTCTCATTTTCACAGTCTCTATTTTATTCTCTTCTTTTTTCAGAACATGGATAAGACGCAGCTCCCATCTGTGACGCTTATTGTGGGCTGTGGAGTGTCGTCGCTCACATTGTTGCTGCTCATCATCATTTATGTGTCTGTATGGAGGTGAGAGGAAGCTTCCTGCTCTGGAAACGCTTCTAAATTAGGCTGTGATTAATGCTAGAAGAGAAAGTAAAACTAAAAACATTCGACAACTACTGCACCCAGACCTGACAGTCTCTCTGGTGAGCGTCTAATAAGTAACCCTAAACACAAAGGAGAGGAAAGTATTATAAAAATTAGAGAGTGCTCCCTGGTCGAGCTGCGTTGGGCAGTCTGGTCAAAAAGTCTATGTTGTATCAACTGATTAATTTTACATACACTGTAACCATTACACAGTTGGAGAAGTGACATTCTTACATTATCATTAATTCACCCTCTTTTGTGGGTCACGGGGGGTTACTGGAGCCTATCCCTGCAAACTTATGGGTGAGAGGCAAGGGACACACCGAGCATGACACCGGTGCATCGCAAAATGTTACCTGAAATGGTGAAAAAGACACCCAGAACCTACATTCTTTCCTGCATCACTTTAAGTAATGCAATTTCCAATCTATGGTTTGTTTTTTAGATTATCACTCAGCGTCTCTGTTGGAGGGTGTTGGTTGTACCTTTTTTGTCTTCTCCCTGCAGATACATCCGATCTGAGCGCTCAGTTATCCTCATCAACTTCTGTTTGTCCATCATATCCTCCAATGCCCTGATTCTCATTGGGCAGACACAGACAAGGAATAAGGTAAGGATGTCAATTTTCTGTGATAATATACATGCATTCTACTATAACCGTGCTAGCCCAGAGTGTCTATTTTTAGCTTATATTGTGTGTTTTCTTGTTGTGATGCAGTATTTTTCTTTTTTCCATCTTGTATTAAACTGAGTAGGTCACAGGAAGTCTGGTTGACCTGTGTTGTCACAGGTGTCGGTACCTTTTCTAGAGTTCTGTTTCAGCCTGGTCTTGATAGCATACAGTTCTATCAGTTTGCTGGACTTGAATTCTCATTTGGGGTCTCTCCTGTCTCCCTTCTGGTTCAGGTTTTGTGCACCCTGATTGCTGCGTTTCTTCATTTCTTCTTTCTGTCCTCGTTTTGCTGGGTCCTGACGGAGGCCTGGCAGTCCTACATGGCGGTGACCGGCCGCCTGAGGAACCGCATCATACGCAAGCGTTTCCTTTGTCTCGGCTGGGGTGGGCCTCCATCTGTTTTCTGTCTGTTTCAGGAAACTGGGCTTCCCCCATTCTTCTGTTACAGCCTTCTTTTTTTAATTTCTCGTCCAGGTCTCCCTGCGCTGGTCGTGGCGATCTCAGTGGGATTCACCAAGGCCAAAGGATATGGAACACCAAGCTAGTAAGCTTACTTTCCTGTAGATCCACAATCCCTTGTCCTCTTTAGGCATCTATGTAGAGATGTCAGACATGCTTTGAGTATGTTTGCAATGCACTTTACCTCTCTCTTTTTCTCTGTCTCATCTTTTTTAACGATACACACCTCTAACATTCTCTATTCTCCCCCTTCTTCACAACCCATCCTGTTTTCCGTCTCATTCCTCCATTCGATCTACTTTTTCCCACCACGTCTCCATTCATCTTTATTTCCCTGTCCCTCTCTCCTAGCTGCTGGCTGTCTCTGGAAGGAGGTCTTCTCTATGCGTTTGTTGGACCTGCTGCAGCTGTTGTCTTGGTATTTCCTCTTTCAACTGCAGTTTGTCAAATTTTTTTTCCATCAAAGTCTAATTCAACTGTATAATAGCTCATTTTCATTTTCCTTTAAAAAAATCACATTAAGTCTGCATGTCTCATATCAGAATTCATAGTGATAATAAAACTAACAACTCTAGTAATAATAAAAGTAATAGTAGTAATACAAACACAAGATCAAATAAAACGAAGTATTGCAATAAGAAAATAAATGTAGTCGGCTGTGTCGACCTTGACCTATTTTATCTGATGTCTTCCTCGCCTGCCTCTTTATCTTCTGTCTTTCCTGATTCTGCCTTTGCTTGCCTTCCTCCTGCTGTCTGCTTATATCCTCCTCCACTCATCCTTTTCCCCACAGGCTCCATCTTTTCCTTCACTGCCATCTTCTTTCCTTGATTACCTTTCCTTTCTTTGTTCCACATCAGTTTTTCCTGTCTCCTTTGCTTCACCTGCTTCTTGTCATCCTCACCCATCTACAGTACACTTAATTACCTAACTAATACATTATTATTATGATGATTATGCTTATTACTATTATTATTATTATTATTTTATTTTTATTTTTATTTTTACATGTATTTATTTATTTTGGGTTCCTTTCTTCTTTTTATCATTTTCTTTATCATTCTATTTTCCCTTTTTTTCCTCCCAGTTTCTCCTTATTCTTTATTCCCATGTTTTTTCACCCTTTGTATTCACACAATATTTTTATCTCAGTGCTTTATGAACACTTTAACAGATCATAAAATGATTTATGCAGTTAAACCTTTAAATTCTGTTTGTGTTCAGACCAGGTCTGAAAATGATTTGTTTTTATTTTACATATTATGAACTGAAATTGTCATCAATGAATGTAAAATAAATAAATCATTCAGTAATTTTTCTAATGAAGCATGGATAGCATATTAGCAAACATCCCAGCATGCATCTGTGTTTGTGATTTAAATCCCAATTTTGGGATTTAAAATATAGACGTAAAGAAGCTCAGTCATACGCAAATTGTTCCTACTGTTTGTGAGGAGCTGAATCATGGACATGAACACCAGCATGCTGCAGTGACACCGTGTCCTTGTTTCACTAATCACATCCACTCTTCCAGTCCATGTACAAGTGAACCACGTGTGTTTAGTGTCCCTGTGACTCAAGCTGCTTCACTACTGAACTATTGGCTACTTGGAAGCTGTATTGAGGCCTGGGCCAATCAGATCCCCTCCTCAAGCTACATAAGAAAAATAACAGTCAAAAGACCCCTCCCCCACATTTGAGTTGAGCTGCTCATAATTGGTGCATTATTTTTCTTTCCGGGACATTCAGTAATGTGTTTATACGTGAGCAGTCCATCCTTTCTACTTCATTTATCCCCCATGCTTCATAGAGTTTCTGTCTCTGAGATGGATTCTACTCCCAGCCGCTATGTGTGCAGCTTCTGTGTCCATCGAACGCTCCACACCGCCGTCATCATCACAGATACAGCTGCATGCCCTTGAAGTGATGAACCTGTCTTTGCTGTGTTTAATCCTGTACCTCTTCTCTTTGGCAGGTTAACATGGTTATTGGGATTCTCGTTTTTAACAAACTGGTGTCCAAAGACGGCATTACAGATATGAAACTAAAGGAGAGGGCGGGGTATGCCTTATACCACACATCCATGTTACACAGTGACCTATAACCAGCCTGAGGGCTCAGCTGAAGGGAAGCACTAGTGCAGACTGGCTTTGTGTCTAAAATCACTCAGTCATCATTTCACACTTTCAGCAAATTGGTTGAAAAATGCCTTTTCTTTTCTAACAGCATCAGGAGGACAAGAGAAAATAATTAAACAAATACAAACGCTAAAAATGAATGAAGCTAAAAGGATACTAGAATAATGTTAAAGATAACAGAAGGTGTGAGGAGGGCTGTCTGGTTATTGGTCCTGCACAGACTCAGTTCAATAATGACTCACCTCATTGCTGTTTTTTTACTTTCAGTTGTGTTTCATTTCCCTCCAGCTGTTCTTTGTTTGCAGGTGTTGCTATTGATGTAGATTTGTGTAAATCTTTTGCATCTTTTTGTTCTTTTCTCCTCTTTGGCTGTTCCCAGCAAAGGGAAGCAGGGCTTTTAAAAAGCAGGCCATAATAAAAATTCAGTTCCTCAGAACTTCTGATTGGTTGTTGTAACTCTGTCCACATGATTGTGATGGACGCATTAAAGGGTTCTTATCCTGACAAAACTCTATTATCCTTACTAACAGAGTCCATGACTAGGGCTACACAAAGAATACAAAACGGCACAGCTTCCTCTAAATTGTATTTCTGGCCACTGCTGATTCTGTCACTGTTATGGACAGCACTATCCAAAGAATGCTGCAGTGAGATGTGTGGCTATGACATGAACACTGCAACATTTTGAAAGACACACTTGATTGCTTAGTTTCTACTCAGAGTCAGATGAAGATTTGATTCTGTTTCACAAAACTGCCCAACGTCTGACTGTTGTGTTCAAAGTTTGGACGGTAGGTTGTGCAGCAGATGTAGGTCCTCCCGTTGGGCCAGCAGCAGAGAGGCAGCAGGACTGTGTTCAAACAAGCACAACCAGCCGGTTTAAAATGCTCCTGTCTTCTCCCTGGGGAGACAACATGGGGTGTCACAGCTCAGTACTACTACTAATACGTAGGTGAGGTCAGTCGTCGTGTGACTCCAATTAATTGACTCTAATTATTGTTTTCCGTGTTCAGTTGTTGACAGAGTGATGCTTGGTGATTATGGACAATGTCCTGAGAGACATGTCTTTGTTCTGAGTGAGTCTACTGAGGTCAGGACAACCCTAGATCTAAAAGGAAATACAGGCATCAGTTGACAGTCATAAACTTATTAATGTGACGTCAACATGTGCTGATATCCAGCCTGAGTCATTATTGCTACAGTAAGTTGTGGTTTTGCAGCAGTTTGCTGTGGAGTTATTAGTGGACCAATGACCACTAACCCTGCATGCAGTAGTTATGGTCCTGTAGGCTCTGAGAAGTGTCCTGACTAGAATAAGCAAAATAAGCTAACATTTACATGTATATTACTAGTGTGCTCACACGCAGAGCATAAACTGTTAATGCCCCAGCAGTGCAGATGTAGGCACAGGACAAGAGGGGTAGTATTGGCTAAACTCAGCTCTGATAGCAATTAATGGCTGCACGACTCCCTCCAGACAGCTTGGAAAAAAATAGCTCCAAGAAAAAAAATGTCACCAATAGTGTGCAGTGTCACCGTAACCATTTTCATGTATATTCATAACTTTTTCAGTTAAAAACTATTTTTTTTAGTTCAGGAACTCGTGTTAGGTATAGGTATAGGTATAGGTAGAGGTATAGGTAGAGGTAAAGCTCAAGACAGCATTTGTCAGACATAGCATCCTTCTAGTTCCATTTTTTAAAATTATACATTATCCCTATCTGACGGTCAAACATGGACACACACTGATCAGTCAGGGGAGTAACAGTGACCTGGTTGACCCTGAGAGGATTGACACTATTGCTGTGTTACAGCAGGGAAGTCATGAGGCAAACCTCACACTCCTGGCAGAGTTTAACTGAAAAAGTGCAGTTTGCTGAAGTATTTTGTCCTGAATGCTTTAAGTAGTGCAAGGGCACTACTTAAACCTTGGTAGTCCTTCCCAGGTGATATCCAAAACCGGTCTAAAGCCATGTCTGGAAATGTTATCTTTCATGTAGATCTTCAGCTAGAGCAGCCAGTTGTCCCTGTGCCGGTAGTGGTCTTCTGCTCTTTGGAGGTTTCCAATGAACATGAACCTCTTGGGTTATGTCAGTCAAACTACACAAAAGATTTGATGACAAACTGTGATTCAAATTGAATGGGATGTTAATCTTGTAGAATAGGGACAATTACATCATTATCAATACATCAATCAATCAAGTTTTATTTATAAAATGTTTAATCATGGTAACAGACATTTCAAAGTGCTTTAACAGACAGAGAAACCCAACTGAACCCTCCAGAGCATAAGCGACAAAAACTCCCTCATTGAGGAGGAAACTCAGGGCAGGACCCAGACTCTTTTGGGCGACCATCCGCCTCGACCGGTTGGGTGGAAAATAAATAAAATGGAGATCAGGACAGGGTCAGAGAGAGAAACAGAGAGAGAGACAGAGAGAGAGTCAGATAGTCCAGATAGAGTCAGTGTCTCTATGGTTACAGTCAGACCATGTGATGCAGGAGCTTAATTGGGTACGAGAAAGTCAGGCTGTGTTCACCGACTCCTGGGTTGTTGTCTTCATACATGTTCACCATCATGTATTATGGTTACTAATTTAAGGATAGCGTCTACAATGCTAGGACCAAAAAGGAATCAACTGGACTGGCTCTAGTTTGTCTGAAGATGCTTCACCTCTCGTCAGAGAGTTTTCAGTTCTGGTGGAGTCCAGATACTGATACTGCTGCTGGAGCACAAACCACCTACACAATAAGTCTTGTTAGGAGTTGTCACTGTTCATCAGGAGGTCGTTGTCCCACCTACCCTCATGTGAGCTGTTATAATGAGCTGCACCCAGGTGTGAATGGTTGTTGTAGTATCTGTGGATGGAGGTCAATAATGTATTGTAGGTGACTGGTAGAGACACACAGTACTGACCTCCATCCCCAGAAACTACAATTCTTCACTCCATCTCTCCTTATTGTGTGTGTGTGTGTGTGTGTGTGTGTGTGTGTGTGTGTGTGTGTGTGTGTGTGTGTGTGTGTGTGTGTGTGTGTGTGTGTGTGTGTGTGTGTGTGTGTGTGTGATGTGTATTGATTGTAAAAAAGAATTTCCCCACATGGGATTAATAAAGTACTTTAAATCTTGGGTCTAAATCTCAAGGGAAATTCACTAATTTAATCTAATAAATAACAACAGACTCAACGGGAGATTAAATTTCAGCTGAAACTCTGATTCAGGTGTAAAATTGGAAGTATCTTCAAAAGTCAAGTGATTGATCTCATAAAGAAAACTACCACCAGTGAAACAGTTTTTCTAGAGTAACTATTAATATTATTTTAGTAGTAGTAATAATAATAATAATAATAATATTGATGAAGTGATTTAATATTAATAATACTATTAATAATAATGGTGATATTGATGTTTATGAGTCCATATTTTCAGGGTAGGTCTTCATGGTCATATTGCGAGAGTTAAAGTTTTGGACTGCTGTGTTCATGATTCAGACCAATCAGTCGGCTGTCGTCTTAACCTTTGTACCTCAGTCATTCCTTTAGTCTCTTGCTATTGGTTGAAAATCCATTCTTCTTTGGACTGAGGCTGATTTCCTGCTGTGTTTTGGTCCAAACAGCAGACGTTTCTTTAGCTGACTGGGGGTCTAGAAGCAAACAAGCGTATCTTTCAAAGTGTTTTGAGTGTTCTTTTAAATGCTAATTTTATTTATGTGGCTACGGAAAAAGCAAATGAAGTATTTGGTATGCTGTCCCTAACTACTGGCAGTGTGAGTGAACATGTCATGGGCTCTTGAATCTGCTCTGAAAAAGGCCAAACCACAGCGCACACATTCACCCCGCTCCCCTTCAGCCCCCGGGCGACTGTCTCCATCGGCATTGTTGGCAAATTCAGATGTTATTTTCTGTCTCTCTTTGAAAATGTTTGCTTTCTGCAATGATCTCTCTGTTTTACTGTACCTGTATTTGCTGTCTGAAATGTCATGTTTGCGTTTGCACAGAATCCCCTCTCTCTCGCTCAGGGCTCTCCAATCAGGAACACATCAGACTAAGAAGCCCCCTCCCATGCCATCAGTGATTGGGTAAAAAATTCCAGCCCATCAAACCCTCCTCTGCCCATCACCAAAACTGCTGAACCCTCTAGCAAGCACCTCTAATTGGCTTCCTATTAGTCCCCGCCTATTTACTTTTCTTCATTGCCATTAAACGTTGTGTTAGCGCTGTTAGCTTTAGGTTCAACCTCTGGAGCAGGTCTAGAGAAAATAGGACTTCTGCACCAATAACTAATGCTAATGGTAGTGCAGTAGCATTAACAGTGTCTGCCAGGGTAAATGGTGTGGTTGTGTGTGGCCATGGTTGAATACATTGTTGTGTCTGTCAGTAAGGACTTGTCCCATCAGGTTTTGCTATCAGACTTCTTCAGTTTATTCTGTGATGTCCTTTCATGATCGGAGCTACAGCAGAACGGAAAGTGAAGAAGTGTAAAGTCAACCAGTCTGAGCACAGCTGGACCCAAACCTCCAGCCTGGATCAGACTGAAAAGATGTTTACATGGAATTTCAAGCAGGAATATTTGAAAGTCTGAGCATGAACATTCACCCATTCATGTGTCCAGACTGAGATCTTCACACACACAAAACTTATAAGTAGACTTACAAACCCAGAGTCCTCTCAGCCACTGCAGCAGCGCCGCTGCTGGTGTGTGTACCTGTTGAACAGGTAGGTGTGTGGAGACAACAGACTCCTGGTGGTCACATTCAGGCAGGCGTGTAACGTGTAAACGTCAGCCTGGAATTTCAGGCCCTGTTTTGCTTCCTTCACATGCGTGTGTGTGTGTGCGCGTGTGTGTGTGTGTGTGTGTGTGTGTGTGTGTGTGTGTGTGTGTCAGGTAATTTAACAGACTGGTTTGTTTAGCTCAGGTTTGGTCTCCACTGACCCAGATAAGTCCATCAGAACCAGAACCTCAGAATATAGACACTATTTTGCCACCATGGTTGGGAATCAGGTCTAACATTGAATTAGAATGGTTAACCTGTTGATAGCCTGTTTTTACCTCCCTCCTTACCCATTGTACTCTAACGTCATTACATGTGTAGTATTTGCAGTAAGGTATAATAGTCATCAGGAGTGTATCAGCGGGTACAGCTGGGCCATTTCTAAGCTTTAATGTATATAAACTGTGATGGTAAATGGTGTTATAGTTGGTTCAATTCCACCTGGTGCCTCTGTGGGGAGTTTGCATGTTCTCCCCGTGTCAGGGGGGTTCTCCCCCCCCCCCTCCAGAAAGACATGCTTCAGGTTAATTGGTCGTTCCAAATTGCCCGTAGGGGTGAGTGTGTGTGTGTGTGTGTGTGTGTTTGTCTGCGTCCCTGTGTGGCTCCGCGGTGCACTGGCGTCACGCCTGGAGTGTCCCCCGCCTCAGTCAGCTGGGATAGGCTCCAGCTCCCCCTGACCCGCCACAGCAGATGAAGCGGTTGTGAAAATGAATGATGCACTGTGAGGGCAGGATGGTGGCGTAGTGGGTAGGGGTGTTGCCTCACAGCAAGAAAGTCCGTGGTCCAGTTCCACCCGGAGCCATTCTGGGCGGTGTTTGCGTGTTCTCCCCGTGTCTGGGGGGGTTCTCCCACCACCAAAAAGGACGGCTTTGGCAAATTGGTGACTTTTCTGTCGGTGTGAATTAGTGAGTGTCTACTTGTGTGACCCTGTGATGACCTGGCAGCTGGTCCAGGGTGTACCCCGCCTCCTGCCCACTGTCAGCTGGGGTAGGCTCCTCTGAGGAAGAGACGAATAGTCGTGGATCAGGCATGACGTGTTACGTGTTCGAGGATCCTCTGTGATTACAGTCTACTTCTGGGGTCCCTCCTCAGATGAACCTGCGTTGAACAGTCTCTACAGGGGGGGTCCATGTTGGTTAGATACACACCCATCTCAACTGGCTCCACCCAGCAGGTGGTCCCTTCATCTGTCAGGTCCCGTGTCAGACTCAGTTATTAATCCACACAGCCGTCACACATCCAACTGTTTGATTGTGAATGTACACACAGGCTACACATACACGCACAAAGACACACAACTAGGGGGCAGGGGTGCTTGTCGACACCCCCGTCATTAACATGAAACTAGCTTCAAACCACATTACAAAGCAGACCGAAGCAAAGCTAACCAGTTAGCCAAATACAAGCTAACTTCACCATACTCATATCTTGTGGATGGATGGATGGATGGATGGATGGATGGATGGATGGATGGATACGTAGATAGATATATATTTTATTAAAACGTAGGAAATTGCTCATATCCACTGCTCAGGCATTACATAACGAATACTGGCACCACAGGACAGACACGACACTAACAGACACATGCAGCACTGACAGGACTTATAAACTAAACTATAACTCAAATATAAACAGTATAAAATTAAATAGAATAAAACAACAAATAAAAAGTGAAAGTGAAAATTAGCAGGAGCCCTACATGGTGGGTAAGGTGCACCCTTCTTACAATGTAAGGCGTCACTATCTAATATCAAAACATTACAACACCTTGCCCCCCCCCCCCCCCACACTGCAGCACAGGCTGACAGCTCCTCCCCTCACTTTAACCACGTGCTGACCTCCCCCCCCCCGCTCCTCCTGAGAGAGTCATTGTACCCCCTGATGGCACGGGGCATTAGGTTCTGTTGGCACCACTCCATGAAGTCAGCCACCAATGCCCTGTACCCCCCCTCATCACCCTCCCGGATACATACCACTATCGTAGTGTCATCGGAGTACTTCTGTATGTGGCAGGTTGTGCTTGAAGTCCGATGTGTAGAGGGTGATAATAAGATAAAAACATGGCAACACTCACCTGTGACCCAGGTTGCTGGGTCCCATGTGGTTGGGAGTGGTCCTCTAAGAAGAGTCAGTGTCCAGGCAAAGCCACTTTAGTTCTGACCCTCATTGCTGAAGCAAGTCAAAGTGAAGTAGTGAAGCACACAAACCACATTACAGGTCATGTAGCCGACACGTTGTCATTTAAAAGGAAACTCAAGCAGGTCTCTTCTGTTCTTCTTTGGATGGGTTAGGGTTAGAATGGGTTAGGGTTAGGATGGGTTAGGGTTAGGATGGCTTAGGGTTAGGATGGCTTAGGGTTAGGATGGGTTAGGGTTAGGATGGCTTAGGGTTAGGATGGCTTAGGGTTAGGATGGCTTAGGGTTAGGATGGGTTAGGATGGGTTAGGGTTAGGGTTTGGATGGGTTAGGGTTAGGATGGCTTAGGGTTAGGATGGCTTAGGGTTAGGATGGCTTAGGGTTAGGATGGCTTAGGGTTAGTATGGGTTAGGGTTAGGATGGCTTAGGGTTTGGATGGGTTAGGGTTAGGATGGGTTAGGGTTTGGATGGGTTAGGGTTAGGATGGCTTAGGGTTAGGATGGCTTAGGATGGGTTAGGGTTAGGGTTTGGATGGGTTAGGGTTAGGATGGCTTAGGGTTAGGATGGCTTAGGGTTAGGATGGTTTAGGGTTAGGATGGCTTAGGGTTAGGATGGCTTAGGGTTAGGATGGTTTAGGGTTAGGATGGCTTAGGGTTAGGATGGCTTAGGGTTAGTATGGGTTAGGGTTAGGATGGCTTAGGGTTTGGATGGGTTAGGGTTAGGATGGCTTAGGGTTTGGATGGGTTAGGGTTAGGATGGGTTAGGGTTTGGATGGGTTAGGGTTAGGATGGCTTAGGGTTAGGATGGCTTAGGGTTAGGATGGCTTAGGGTTTGGATGGCTTAGGGTTAGGATGGCTTAGGGTTTGGATGGGTTAGGGTTAGGATGGGTTAGGGTTTGGATGGGTTAGGGTTAGGATGGGTTAGGGTTTGGATGGGTTAGGGTTAGGGTTAGGATGGGTTAGGGTTAGGATGGGTTAGGGTTAGGATGGGTTAGGGTTAGGATGGGTTAGGGTTACAATGGCATAGGGTTAGGAGGGTTTAGGGTTAGGATGGCTTAGGGTTAGGGTTTGGATGGGTTAGGGTTAGGATGGGTTAGGGTTAGGATGGGTTAGGGTTAGGATGGCTTAGGGTTAGGATGGCTTAGGGTTAGGATGGCTTAGGGTTAGGATGGGTTAGGATGGGTTAGGGTTAGGGTTTGGATGGGTTAGGGTTAGGATGGGTTAGGGTTTGGATGGGTTAGGGTTAGGATGGGTTATGGTTAGGATGGGTTAGGGTTAGGATGGGTTAGGGTTAGGATGGCTTAGGGTTAGGATGGGTTAGGGTTAGGATGGCTTAGGGTTAGGATGGGTTAGGATGGGTTAGGGTTAGGGTTTGGATGGGTTAGGGTTAGGATGAGTTAGGGTTTGGATGGGTTAGGGTTAGGATGGGTTAGGGTTAGGATGGGTTAGGATGGGTTAGGGTTAGGATGGGTTAGGGTTAGGATGGGTTAGGGTTAGTATGGGTTAGGGTTAGGATGGGTTAGGGTTAGTATGGGTTAGGGTTAGGAGGGTTTAGGGTTAGGATGGCTTAGGGTTAGGGTTTGGATGGGTTAGGGTTAGGATGGGTTAGGGTTTGGATGGGTTAGGGTTTGGATGGGTTAGGGTTAGGATGGGTTAGGGTTTGGATGGGTTAGGGTTTGGATGGGTTAGGATTTGGATGGGTTAGGGTTTGGATGGGTTAGGGTTAGGGTTTGGATGGGTTAGGATTTGGATGGGTTAGGGTTTGGATGGGTTAGGGTTTGGATGGGTTAGGGTTTGGATGGGTTAGGGTTAGGATGGGCCACAACAGCAGCAGTTATGTTGACGTTTTACAACCAACAACTGAGCAGCTTGCACGCGGAGCTCTGAGCGACACCATTGTGACACACTGCTGCGTTCACCGCTGGACACTAAGAAAATCCCCGGGATGAACGCCCACCCATCCGGGGAGAGGGGGGTGTTCTCAGTCAGACGCGCTGGAGCTACTCAAACACTCCTCGCATTACATCCTGACAGGAACTGATTCTGATCAGCCTGTTTCAGCCCCGTTTCACCAGTTTGTGGCTGAAGTCAAAGCGGGACCCGTTTGGTTCCCACAGTCTAGGAGTTGGTAGGGTTAGAGAGGACCACTTTATATATGAAGAGACCAGAGAAATCATATTTTTCATTAGACCACTAAGATGTTGTTTCACTGGTACTATGATAACAAATGAGGACTAATTAGTGTTAGAGCCCATTTCTAGTCACTCTCATCCAGAAACAAATTGGGGCTACCGTCAAGGAGGACCACTTTGCATTCCCAGAGGGCCAGTGTCTGTGTTCTTCCACCAGTTTATCACTGTTGTTGTCATCAAAGTTTTTATGATTGTATTTAAGACTGTTTTATTTGATTGCGGCTCTAATAGATATTTGGGTTTGAAGGCTCATTCAACAAATGCCACATTAATGCTCTCTTTTCTAACCCCGTTTTAGTTCCTGTCTCTAACTTTAGACTTACATCCTCCAGTTTCTACCATTTATTAGATGTTTGCTGCTGAGAGCTGTCTGAAATACTTCACCCGATTTGTCGTAGATTCCAAAACTTGTGAACAATGAAAAATCAGTGTTTTTCTTTAAATCATCATGTCTCATGTATGTACATTTACGTGAAGAATTGTGAGCACAGTATTAACAAAAATAGGTCAGTCTTTTGTGATTATGGACTTAAGTTTATTTGTTCTAATGGAATCTACATCAACACATAACTAATACAGTGCTCCCTTGTTCTTTGCGGTTAATACGTTCCAGGAACCACACACGATTGAGGAATCCGCGATCGATTCGATTTTTGATAGGTAGTTACGAGATACCGTACGCACATTCTATTGGCTAACAGCATCCTGAAGTGCGCTACGTTCAGTGAGTCTCGGACTTACATGAGACACCAAAGTGTTTTAAACAGTCTATCAGAGTGTTTTAAAGCTAATACAGATAGTAGGTGGTTTAATATCAGTATGGGGGGGGCCAGAAACGTTTAAATTACCGTAAATATTAAGATAAATAGTTTGTCGTTCTATCATGGAATTTGTTTATTGTGTGTTGTTCCTGGAACGCATTAACGAGGAACGAGGGATCACTGTAAACCTTTTTAGGTCCACGTCTCTGAAACCTGATGTGTAGGTCAGGGTAAAATGTTGAATTCAGGGGTGTCGCAGGATGTTGCGGTCTCTGACTGCCTTGTTTCAAGTTGTAATAGCAGGGTGTTTAAACACGGAACTTTCACTTAAAAGTGAAAGTTCAGTCATCTGTTCATGTTTTGTAACATGATTTAAATACATATGAAAACCTGTGCACTGTAAAACAAGTCTGCAGATGTCCTTATACCCAAAATGAGTGAAAAACATATATTTTTTCAATTGAACTCTTTGATTTGGTCTGTAAGTTAATGCATTAGCATGCTTCCACCCCCCAAGGGTGCACAAGCCTGAATGCTTATGCATGTACCTGCTAAACGCTATCTGTCAGAATGTCCCACTCAGACAGCAGCTTCATGTCTGTGTGCCTCTACAAACGAGTCCTTGGACACAACCAAGGTGTGGTGGGTGTAAGTTTCTCAGTTCTTGTACACCTGCAGATGATGTAAGCATGCCGACACAGATTTGGTGTCAGGCGTCAGAGGTAATCACATACGCGACTTACCCTAAATGATGCCCCTACAGAGGGCAAATGAAGGCTTGATTGTTGTTGTTATAAACATGACTGACAACCGCTAACAGTGGAGCATTTCACATCACCCTCTCAATATTGCAGAACACCGTCATGTGCACACACACACACACACACACACACACACACACACACACACACACACACACACACACACACACACACACACACACACACACACACACACACACACACACACACACACACACACACACACACACACACACACACACACACACACACACACACACACACACACACACACACACACACACACACACACACACACACACAGTGTTAGACACCATGAGCTGGTCCATTCTGAACAAATCAAAGGAGCTACAGAGACAGGAGGGCCTTATCAGGAATACCCCACCTGATCTTCTACCCCAGCTTTCCCCACAAGTCCATGGACATGCTGTCCTATTTATTGTCTTTTGGCATCACTGCCCACAGCCCACGGTCAACAGACACTCTGCTCTTTTTCCTCCATTTCTTTTTTTCCATTATGTGATTTTTGTGATACAGATTACAAATTGATCTCCTACACTCCACATTAAATGCTCTTTCTCAGACGATGACACGTTACTGCATTACTCATTACTTGTCCATAATATATTCAGCATTACTGTCAGACTATCAGTGACTTTAGAGAGATACAGAACACAAAGTTATAAGTGGAATTATATTTGCTTTTCTGTATTTGGAGCTTTTGTGTTGGTAAGGAGAATTAGCTATGTTGTTATTGACTAATCATACCTGGACACTTGGTCACTACAGGAGCAGTCTCGTAGACAGCCCTCTCTATCTGTCTGTAAACCCATTTCAATTAAAATCCACCCAGGAACAGCAGTGTTAGGTTTTGCTTTGTTTCTCCTGTTAAATAAAAAAAAGCATCTGAGTCAGCAAAGGAGCAAACTGAAATTAGGGAGGGAGTCAACATCAGGGAGCTTTTTAAAAATATGAGGAGATTAAGGAAAATAAGTCATCTGATGGTAAAAGTGTTGTTTCCTCCTGCAGCAAGAAAAAAGAGGCAACAAAAACAACATCCAAGATCTGTGATCATTTATACGTTTTCTATGAACCTTCAATCAATCGTTATATAAGCTGTAAAGTTTGATACGCTGATGACTCATGGGTTTAATGTCGAGGGGAAACACTTAAAGAACTCCCCGTTAACAAATATGTCTGTGATGGATGGACGGACGGATGGATGGATGGATGGATTAATAGATGATGAATTGATGAATGGCTGGATGCATAGATCGACAGTTGGATGGATGGATTAATAGATGATGGATGGATGGATGGATGGATGGATGGATAGATCGACGGTTGGATGGATGGATTAATAGATGATGGATGGATGGATGGATAGATCGACGGTTGGATGGATGGATTAATAGATGATGGATGGATGGATTGATCGACGGTTGGATGGATGGATGAATAGATGATGGATGATGGATGGATGTAACTTGTGTTGGGTGTGTAGACTTCAGGACGTTGGCTGGAGGTCTGGTCTGAAGCAGGACGGTGGTGGTGGCTCTGGTGAAGCTGATGGGTGACTCAGTGGTGATCAGAACATGGAGGATGTGCAACAGCTGCGTTGAAGAACCAATGGAATGGAGAAAGTCACATGTCATCTAGCAGCAGATGTTTGACCGGTGAAGGTGAAGTGTTGTTTGGATAGACGTGACTGGATGGTGAGAGGAGCTGCACAGCTGTGGTGAACAGGATAGCACAAGCTAGCATAGCCAGAGGGTAGGAAGTTTAGTGTTCCCTGCTGACTTTAGACCAGAGCTTCATGTGTTCATCATGTAGGATCTGTGACACCCTCTGGGCTTCATGCTGTGTGTCCTCACAGGGGATACCCTGTCCATGAACACCACCTACAAGACCCAAGGAACTGATCGCTTGGATGCCTTTCTGTTGCATTATGGGAGAGACATCTACACGTTTAGTGTTGCTGGTAATATTTAGACATGATAATCCTAATCAGACTAAGAACTATCAACTATAGTCTGATGACACAAAATACAAAGACCCTCTCCTTCCTTCAAACCGACGAGTCGTCTGCATAGAAAGACTCATGTAGCATTAAATACAAACCACCCGCTAAATACTGGCCCCACTCCCCTCCACAGTCTGTTTCTCTCTAACACACACACACACACACTCACACACACACATACACACACACACACACACACACACGAATCTGAGATGGACTGTAGCCCTGAGAGAGAGATTGTGTGTGAACACTGTGACTCACTGTGTGTGTGTGGGTGTGTTGTTGTATACCTATCAGTGTGAGTCTGTGTGTAGTTGCATTTTGTATCTGTTTGTGTATGTTACAGCGTGTTAATTTGACTTTGCAGTCAGATGACAGTGCCACTGTACAATATGACGCTCAAATGTGCCAAGTGCGGAGTTATCTCTTCGGCTGACGTTTCCACCACAGCTACCAGTAACGCCATGTTAGTCCTGCTAATTATTTTTCCTTAACTCTTCTTACCTCTGTCCTGTCCTCTGCTATGTACCTCCCTCTGGATTCTTCTCTTCCCTCTATCCCTCTGTCATTTTGCTTTTCCCTGATGTCCTAGAAGGGAGGATTCCCCTCAGGCTCCCAAGGCTTATACACTCCTGCAAAATAAATTGTTACTCATGTACAGTAATCATGCATATGTACTATATGCTTGAATGAGAGTAAGAGTGTGTGTGTGTGTGTGTCCCTTTAGAGGTAAACACAGTCAGAGAAGTTGTCAGAACAAATGGCCATGGCTAAAGACAGGACAGTAATACATGTTTCTGTGTCTTGATGTGATGTTGGGATGCACCAGTGCTGATGAATCAGAAACATTCTCATCCTCATCCCAGTGCTGACGTACTTCGATGGATATAATTTTGTAAAATAAAATTTTAAAAAAGTAAAAAATAAATTTAAAAAGGGCTCATCCACATGGAACTGTAACCGACGTGACAATTTACATGATATTTACTTCCTAACCAAGCATTTCCAAATACCAATATAATAATCACTTTCAGGAAAACGGCGGATCAATTGGTCACATGAACAGCAATTCAGCATAAACAGTAAATCTAGGCAAGTATTTATGTTTTCACATTTTTGAGCATTTTCCCTGAACATCAGTGGTTTCAAGTCACAAGTGGTGGAGGCTGGGGCCCCCCATGGGCCCTCATCTCTGGAATCCTTTTTCTACATTGTCCTTTCCCCACCAAGATGTCTACCAGGCAACAATTTCAAATATTCTAGAAAATGCGTGTTCTAGTCAGTCGTTTGGCTTTCAATGCCTGGAGTAAAAAAATACAGCTAATTGTTATCCAAAAGCCTGACGGGGGTTACAGCTGCACATTTTAAAGTACTTCATTTTGGCTCATTTTGAATAGAATTACTGAAACTAAGTGGATGTCACCTGATGGATCATTAATTGTAATCATTCATTGGTTTAAGTTTAGTTTTCATGAGATCAGTCCTCTGTTCTTCCATTCAGTGGACTGTTGTTTAACATACATGTGGAGTTCTGGTCTGAGGTTCACCCTTTTGAAGGCAGTGCTAACATGTTGTGGCTTTTATAGCATTTTTAAAAATTGTCTCAAGTCATTCATTCAAATTTAAATGAGAGAAATGAAAACCATAAAATATATGCTGTTGTTAATACCAGAAAGGTTGTGCAAGGTTACCCTGTTACATTTTGACTGACATATTTAGTTAAGTATGTGGATGTTTAGCATCACAACTATCGCTTTTTTGGAAGAATACATATTAGCTGCCAACTACATTTTGAATTTGAAAATATGAGAGACGTGTGAAATTTGAGCAAAATACCTGAAAAAATTAATTTAAAAAATAAAAACAAATTCAAATGTAATTAGATTCAACGTGTGACTAGATTAGATTAGATTAGATTAGATTAGATTAGATGTATTTTCAATTTACATAAATGAAAGTAAGTGATTAGACCATTATGGCTTGATTAGTCATGCCTGGCAGAAACATGCCTATCTGCTCATATTACAGTCTTTATTACGTTTTGATAAATAATGTTTTGTGACAGTGAAATGGAAACATGTTGAAACACCTCAACATGTTTACTGAAGCTTCAGTAATGTCTTAACCCTGATTAGAAAATAAATAAAAAATTGAGCCTTATGAAATTTTAAAGTTTACATAAATTTGATAAATTGATCTCCTTATCATAATGATCAATTTTGGAATGAAGTGCTCTTCCAGTGTCAGTCTTCTGTTGCATAGCATAGTGCTATCTAATCAGTGCTATCTGTGAGGGAGGGGCTGTTTGGTAGCATCCAGCCTTCAAACCATTAATGATTCTCTTTACTTCTCATGTCAGCATTGGAACAAAGTCAGAAAACAGTCAGTGGGGATGACAATAGTCTGGATAGTCTGGATTATCTCTGCCCTTCTCTGTCATCATCTGCCTCTTCTGTTTGTCTTTCATTCTGTTTCAGCCTCATTACAATTGCCACCCCCCCCCCCAACTGCTCAACCCTGCCCCTCCCTCTCTTTCCTGTGGCATTAGATCCTCTATGGTTTGACTGAGCCATCTAAACATACATGCATGTAATATATACTGTTTAGGGAAGCTATAAATAAATTATATATGTGTGTGTGTGTGTGTGTGTGTGTGTGTGTGTGTGTGTGTGTGTGTGTGTGTGTATATTTATATATATACAGTATATATACACACACACACACACACACTGCAGGTAATGAATGTGTGTTCCTGTCTGTGACGGTAACTTCTTTAGTATTTGTTGTGATGGTGTTGCATGAGTAGGGCTGACGGCTGCTAACGCTACGCTAACAGGGTGAGCAGTGATCAAGTCAGAATGCTGGGACAGACTTATGTTAGACACTGTATGATTTAATGAGTTTTGATGTGACTAAAGACCATCACTTGGAATGATGTGGTTCTAAACCCGTGTTAATGATTAGATCTGATGAACACTAACACTAAACAACGACTGCCTTCCAGTCGAGTCGTCAGACAGTCGTAGTCGTAGCCCTTGTGTCACTCCTGCTGGGGCTGACTGCAGTTCCCCTCCCATCCTGCAGGGCGTCACTGTGGAGCTCCTGTGTGGTTCTGCCCCTCTTGGCCCTCACGTGGATGTCAGCCGTCCTCGCCATCACAGACCGGCGTTCTGCGCTCTTCCAGATCCTCTTCGCCGTGTTCGACTCGCTGGAGGGCTTCGTGATCGTCATGGTGCACTGCATCCTGCGCAGAGAGGTGCGTCACATGACCACACGCCCCCACACGGAGGCTGCTGTCTGATTCGCCTTCCCGTGTATGGCCCTCCTCTTGAGACACCGTACCCTTACAGGGTAGAGTTTTGTGGAACACACACATTGTGACTGAAGGCTTGTGGGTCTTGGGGGTTCCTCCACCTGACAGGAGACCTCAGACCAACAGGTTTCAGGCAAACCCGTGACCCTCCCTATGAGTTATCATGAAGCTTAGGTGGAGGTCCAGTGGCTGATTACCCCAACAACACGCTGCTATTGTTATTCAAACTCAGTTTTGATAAGAGGCTTCAGTGTGAATGTTGTCATCAGATTAAACATGAGTTTCATCTGGACAGGTGCGCTAACAATTGTTTTCACACATTCAGTCATGTTGGTTCATGATTTCTGATTTGAAAATGAGATTTTATGACGTATAACGGAGCGCTTGTTGGTGAGGTGGATAGAGCACCAGGTGACACCTCAGCTCTCTGCGCTGCTCCCTGGTCTGACCAGGACGGGTGTTAGAAATGTTTTAAACAGTAAAGACTAGTCAACTCTGTTCTACTACTAATACTACTACTACCACTAATACTACTACTACCACTAATACTACTACTACCACTAATACTACTACTACCACTAATACTACTACTACCACTAACACAACTACTAGCACTGAGCTAATGGTGGGTACTCTCATGCCTGGCTGTAGGTTCAGGAGGCGGTAAAGTGTCGTGTGGTCGACCGCCAGGAAGATGCTAATGGAGATTCAGGAGGGTCTTTCCAGAACGGACACGCTCAGCTCATGGTTTGTACAGGCGTTCCTTTAACCCCCCAGGATGATGTCCGAAGGGGGGGTCGACTAAAGTATTGTTTTTGTTTGTCCTCAGACTGACTTTGAGAAGGACGTGGACATGGCTTGTAGATCAGGTAAGACCCAGACATCACTTGGTGTCTTCTCTCTTATAATTTGATGGCTTCAGATTCCTCAGGACATAAGGGGGCCGTGTTCTCCCCCAGTTCTAAACTGGTATCTCACCATCATCACCACAGAGCGCATTAATGCAGTTCAGCCCTCGCCGATGGGAGTGGGATGATCATGTTCTCAGCACTTGTATGCAGATAAATAGGGCTGTCTGAGCCCCCCCACACTTTGTCGCTGTATAATGAAGTCCCTCCCCACACTGCTGCATCACATGCTGGCTCTGCCATGATATCCGCTGGGACTGAAGACTCTGATTATGTCCTGAGACAGGATATCCAGAAGAGCATCTGCAGCATAAAGCGATGGAGAACAGACACGCCCCGTCAACAGAAAGGACAGGAGAACGGGGGGGGGGGGGTGACTGTCTGGGGGGGTTGTGTAATGTCAAAGAATAGGGCCGTCCAGGGAGCAGTCGTAAGTTATTTACCCCCCTGTTGCAGACAGAGCATCGTCTAAGATTAACCATGTGGTGGTGTCATAAACATACGGTCATAAACTGAACTACCTGATGACACGAGGTCTGATGTCACACATGTAGTCTGAACCGCAGAAACTACACGCACACAGCGGTACACACACACAGCGGTACACACACAGTGGTTACACACACACAGCGGTACACACACACAGCGGTACACACACACAGTGGTTACACACACAGTGGTTACACACACACAGCGGTACACACACACAGCGGTACACACACACAGCGGTACATACACACAGCGGTACACACACACAGCGGTACATACACACAGCGGTACACACAGCGTTACACACACAGCGGTACACACACACAGCGGTTACACACACAGTGGTACACACACAGTGGTACACACACACACAGCGGTACACACACACACAGGCACAAGAGAGGATTAAGAAAAGGTAGGAATGGAAGCAGGTAAAACTCATGGACTGTCAGTCCGGGGGGATAACAGGAACAGACAGGACGGACGTCAACCGAATGTAACCAGGATATATTAGTGTGAGGAACGCTGAGTCAGGGTCCCACATCCCATCGGACACAAAAAAAGAATCCAAAAATTTTTAAATAAAATAATTGGGATGTAAGAAAACAATGTTATACTGCAAAACTATGATTTAATGCATGAATTCACAAACCACTATCAACATTATTACATTACTTTATGTGAAGGGGACAAACACAGTCACTGAAGCGTAATGAAACTGACGAGAAACAAAGGCTTTAGAGGAAGAAGAATCGTAGTTTATTCATCCGGTAGGAAAAGATCTTTTCACTCATGGTGTTGTTGGTTTATTCAAACTGCTGTGTGATAAACAATATATACAATTTTATTGTTATGAATTTGTTTTCTCCCAAACTCCAAAAACCATTACAGTTGAATGCTGAATACAGAAGACTTACGTCCATCTCATTAGAACAGTTTGTTAACACGGAGGAGACAAACTGCTGCTCAGATGAGTTAAGGTCCAGATTAAACTCATTCATCTGATCAAAATGAAACAGAACATTATGTAAAGCAACCGATAGCTAAAAACCAAAAAGTGTGACAGGGACTTCACCTGAACCCGTAGTTGTTATTGACCAGGTGCTGAGCTGCTTTGCTATTTGTGTGTCAGAAGCTAGCAAGAATGTTAAAAAACATTTTCCTTTATTGTATTTTGACCATTGTATGAAAAAAGGACAGCCAGAGAGAATGTAGGAAGGGGAAATAAAGGTACAGCGACCCCTCGTTCCTCATGGTTAATGCGTTCAGGAACCACACCCGATTAATGAATTCTGGGATATAGTGACAAACTATTTGTCTTATTGTTTAGGGTGATTGAAACGTTTCTGATCCCCCCCATACTGATATTAAACCACCTTCTATCTGTATCACCTTTGAAACACTCTGATAGACTGTTTGAAGCACCTTTGTGTCTCACAGAAGTCCCACACTCACGCACTTCCTGATGCTGTCAGCCAATAGAATGCGTGTACGGTATCATGTGACTGACTACCAAAAATCAGCGATGAGGTGAAGTCCCAAGCGTTGATGCTTGGATGTGCGAGGGAACACTGTATAGGGAAAAATAGTCATGGGACTGAATGGACCTGTACCCACGCAGCTGCCAGGACAGAGTTATTACAGATAACACCCTCATGAGATTCAGAAATCATCGAGATGACAGAGTGTACCTATTAAAAATCTAAGACATATATCAGGTGATTTAATGTGTAATGGGTTTACATTACACATCAAACATGTATGACAAATAGACGCAGCAGGTACGTCAGACCCTGTAGGAGCTCTAACACGATCTCTGTCTGCTGCCTTCAGGCACCATGAAGCGCTCGTCCCTCCAGGGGGAAGAGAAGCCTTCCTCTGGCCCCCTCTCTCATCAGAAGGGCTCTAACTTTAACACCATGCCGGCCAGCATGGCCAAGGTTCACCTGCAGAACGTGGCCGACTACACCAGCCACACGCTGACGCTGCGTAGGGAGAAGGGAGCTGCCAAGGGGATCAGCACTGAGCTGCCAGGAGCTAAGTCCATCTACCTCTGTGAAGGGGAGCTCTTCAAGCAGCTGGATGGAGAGTTACCTCAGGGGACTGGTGAGGGGGATAGCTCTGGGGCTGCTGGCAAAGGCCCAGGATTCGTACTTCTACCCACCAACAACACCGGCACCATGAAGCTGGCCAAGGGGAAAGAAGAGCCGACAGCCAAGTACAACCTGAGCGTGGAGCAACTGCCCCAGAGCAGACTGGTCCACCTGGCCAACCCTGTGAGCGGAGAGCCGGCGCCTGAGTTTGGGCTGAGGAGCCTTCCTGCTGAGCAGATCAGTGTGTCGTACTCCGACAGAGACTCTGCTGCAAACAAGCTGCAGACCGTGCCCAAAGACCCCCAGGGGCCCACCAACATGTGTGAGGGGGGAGACTCTGGAAACTCCTGTGTGATGTCCAAGACGGAGACTGTGTCCACTCTGTCCATGAGCTCCCTGGAGGTAAAACCTCTTAATATATGTTTCTGATCAGCATAATCAGCTTCATAATCAGCTTCATATTCATACTGAAAATATGCATGAAATGTGTTTTTAACCATTTCTTACATGAAAGTCGTAAGAACTAGACCTTCATTTAAACTTTGCTCATCAAATATCATCAACCAGCGTTTTGTTCTTGTGTTCTATCAGATTGTTAGATGTTTTTTACATTCTTCTAATTTGCTGTTGATTGTTTTTGCTGTTAATCCAAGTTCACCTTAAGTTTCTTTGACCTATTTTCCAGATTAATTCACGTAATTTGGAATTTTCACTTGACTGTATATTATCAAAATACACTGGGAAAAACTATAAATGCAACACTGTTGTTTTTGCCCCCGTTTTTGAAGGCAGAGATTTAAATTCAGATTTGTGAACATGGTTGGAGAGAAATGATTACTTTGTGTATGTAGAAAATGTTTCAGATATTTCAGTTCATGTCATAAAAAATGGGAGCAAAATCCAAAGTGTTGCTTTTATATTTTTGTTCAGCACAGTAACAGTCAAGCCATTCTGATTATGCATGTAAACCATATCAAAAAGTCATGATAACATCGTGTTGTAAATATCACAGAGCATGGCACAATGCAACGATATCAGAAGTTGAAGGAACACCTGCCATCTCTACTTTGTCGTTACGCTTTCTCATCATTTCTCTTTGGGTCTGTCTCAGTGCAAAGGATGAAGAGAGATCTAGAATGATTGTATCTTCTGCTCTCAAACCAAATACTGAAATTTACGCCAAGAGGTAGAAAATTGTAGTTATACATGTGAAAATAATCAGTTTTATTTTATAGCACCAAGTGAATAAAATGTATCATATGTTGATAGCTAGAGTAGGTAGGAGATTAAAAAATACTTTAAAAAGTACGACTTAATTTTAATGAACTAAATTGTCCCTCATAGGTGAAGTTATACTGTAGCACACTACATATGGCCCTCAACACACTCACACACACACACACACACACACACACACACACACACACACACACACACACACACACACACACACACAAGGGGCCTGTAGGCATGCCTAGATCCAGCTTGTGTGTGTTTTGGCCCCTGGGGGTCTTGGGCCGGTGACCTCCTGTCCCCAGCCCCACCCTGAGTGGACTGAGCTGCTGCAGTGATCAGGAACTCAACATGGACCTGGAGTCATGAAACAACCACCTAATGGACACTGATATCGATTCCCACAACAATAATTTCCCATAATTAATTGATTAATTGAACAAGATCAATTAATTTCTCCATTCTTCTTGTGCTGCTTCCCTTTTCCTGTGCATATATTTCATATGTGTTCCCTTAAAGCATGGGTGTCCAAATTTTGCCGCTGGGAGTCACATGCATACAGAAACAGGACGTGAGGTATATCCCCTCTGCTACATTAACTTCTTCAGCTTCATAATGTTTGCCAAATTAAATATTAAATATATTCTTCTTCATTGCCCTGTATAAACTGATGGTGATTCTTCAGTTTATCATTAATCTGCATTATATGGTACGATCTAAATTGCTGTGACTACCTCTGCATCTACCAGGAAGGGAGTCTAGAAAAGTTTTTTTTTTCCAATCATCCAAAAAGGTTTAATGAATTCTGTCATGACAGATGTAATAACAACACATGTGTGTCATTTTTAGTAGACAGATTGGCCTTGGGAAGGTGTGCAACATTAAATCTGCATAGGTGTGCTTCAAAGAGACAAAGATTCACACAGAATAGTTTTGTTTTGGTACAAGTTGGTTTTGTCTCCTGGTAGGCTCTGGTGGAGTGTGTAGAGAGCAAGTGAGATTCACTAAAAAAAGAAGTGGGGTTAACTAAAAATGTCTGTCAACCATAGAGGGTGCCTTAAGTTGTGAAGAGGTCGACCCTTCCCTTTCAAAAACTGGTCATTATTTTTTTATTCCCCAGTGAATAAAAACACGACAGCATAGCCGTGACTTCACCAGCGCACAGGAGTGGTAGATCAGAGATCAGAGTAGGTCAGAGATCAGAGTAGATCAGAGATCAGAGTAGGTCAGAGATCAGAGTAGGTCAGAGATCAGAGTAGATCAGAGATCAGAGTAGGTCAGAGGTCAGAGTAGGTCAGAGATCAGAGTAGGTCAGAGATCACAGTAGATCAGAGATCACAGTAGATCAGAGTAGATCAGAGATCAGAGTAGGTCAGAGTAGATCAGAGATCAGAGTAAGTCAGATGTCAGAGTAGGTCAGAGATCAGAGTAGATCAGAGATCAGAGTAGATCAGAGATCAGAGTAGGTCAGAGATCAGAGTAGATCAGAGATCAGAGTAGATCAGAGATCAGAGTAGGTCAGAGATCACAGTAGATCAGAGATCAGAGTAGATCAGAGATCAGAGTAGGTCAGAGATCAGAGTAGGTCAGAGATCACAGTAGATCAGAGATCAGAGTAGGTCAGAGTAGGTCAGAGTAGATCAGAGATCAGAGTAGGTCAGAGATCAGAGTAGATCAGAGATCAGAGTAGGTCAGAGATCAGAGTAGGTCAGAGATCAGAGTAGGTCAGAGGTCAGAGTAGGTCAGAGATCAGAGTAGGTCAGAGATCACAGTAGATCAGAGTAGATCAGAGATCAGAGTAGGTCAGAGTAGATCAGAGATCAGAGTAAGTCAGATGTCAGAGTAGGTCAGAGATCAGAGTAGATCAGAGATCAGAGTAGGTCAGAGATCAGAGTAGATCAGAGATCAGAGTAGATCAGAGATCAGAGTAGGTCAGAGATCAGAGTAGATCAGAGATCAGAGTAGGTCAGAGATCACAGTAGATCAGAGATCAGAGTAGGTCAGAGGTCAGAGTAGGTCAGAGGTCAGAGTAGATCAGAGATCAGAGTAGGTCAGAGGTCAGAGTAGGTCAGAGGTCAGAGTAGGTCAGAGGTCAGAGTAGATCAGAGATCAGAGTAGGTCAGAGGTCAGAGTAGATCAGAGGTCTCTGTTCAGCTCTGACATTGGTTAGGACAGATGAAACTCTCTGGTTGTGCCCTGGTGCTTGAACTATGTTGACAGTTTTCACACCGGTATAGCACCTTACATGTTAGCCCAGAAGGCTTCTTTGTGGATGATACAGTCTAATTCAACAAGTGAACCACTCTCCCACAGCACACTGTGGGGGCTGTTCCTTTGGGATGTCCCGTCATCACCGGAGCCCCATCCGGTGTCACTCCACACAGACTGTCCATGTCAGTCCTATCCTGTCAGTTCCACATAACACAGCGTCATAAATATCATCATTCATTGTTGTGCCCTTTAGATTGCTAAAATATGATAATCTCCATAATGCAGAGATTATCAATTCACCACAGGAACAGCTGTGTGTGTCTGTGTGTGTCTGTGGCGTCCTCTCATCACACACCACTAAGTAAAACAACGTTAAACTCTTTATCCAACACGTGTCAGAAGTTCTCTCACAGCTGATTCTCCATGCAGTGGTGTTTCTGGACATAATGATGTTGTCCATTTGTGAGACACTATTTTATGAAGTCCTGGAGATGGACAATACATTAAGCGTTCTCATAGCCGGCTGTCATATCACTATCTTGTGTTGTTTGCACATTGGTGACCTACCTTGGAAGCTGCTAGTTGCTTAATGAACATTTGGTCAGCACCAGTGTAGGTGTGTACTATAGGCCTGATGTCTGGTTTGACAGTGTCATTGTCTGTTGTACTCGTTCATCGTTACAAACGTTTTGAGGCAAATCAAATAGATGCATTTTCCCTTGATTTCTACAAAGAAATAATTTTCTCACCTTGTCTTGCTACTTGCTACCTTACTTTATATCTTGTGTTTCTTTGTTTCTACAGTTATTATGTGAATTGTTTTAGTTTTTGATCTTCTTTTTTGAAGATCATGTCTTGTACAAGACAGGAACTCTACCTTGTGTTAAAACACATGACATGGAAGTTCCATGTGTGAACATCCATCCATGTTCTCTTGAAGATGAGATGAGCATAACTGTCCGTCTTCAGCTGTTTCTCTGCCTTGTGGGTGAAGGGTGTTGCTGGAGCCTGTCCCAGAAAGGTGGGGTACGTTCTAGATCATCGCCAGCGCATCGCTGGGCCACATGAAAGACAAATAACCACTCACACACATTCGCACCTACGGTCAATTTGTTTTGATCAATAACCTGAAGTACATGAATTTGGAGGTAGGAGGATGCTGGAGAACCTGGAGCAAACTCACACAGACACAGGAGGAACATGAAAGGAATCAATCAATCAATCAATCAATTAATCAACTTTGACATATATATAGTGTCTAATCACATCGGCAGACATTTCAAAGCGCTTTAACTGACAGAAAAACCCAACAGAACCCTCCAGAGCATAAGAGACTGTGGCGGGGAAAAACTCCTTCATTGAGGAAGAAACTCCGGGCAGGACCCAGACTCTGGGAATCAAATCCAGAACCTTCATGCTTTGAGGCAACACTACCCACCCCACTGCACTGTTGTGCCACCCTGTTGGACACATTCCATTATATTTTCAGAATTTGCCACGGACCAATTAAAAATGGATAACAGGCCACCGTTTGCTCAAGGGCCATAGTTTGGACACCCCTGCTTTAAAAAATTGTTATGTGGGACAAGATATGTGTCTTCAACAGCATAAGAAAAAAAAAACAAGAACATAATTTATTGGAATAAATGCTCAGTTTGTGATGACTACTGTTCATGACTGGAATTTGGCTTTTATCTGAACGCCATTTGGGGGTTTCATCATCGTGTCAGTGTGACCTCAACTGTGCAACTAACTAATGTCACTTTGGGGATCAATATAGTGTATGAAATAAAATTTAAAAAACCTATAAAAAAATTGCCTGGTCATATCTGACAGGCATTAGTTGTGTAGTTGATCATGTATTATTTTGCATGAAATACATCCATCCATATTCTTGATGATTATAGTGGGTAATATTTTTTCACATTGTTGTTTTTTTCTAGAATCATCTGTCATTGCAGTAAAGGCTTTGCGTGACCAACACAGCAGTGGTGTACTCTCAACGGATAATAAATAATAAGATAATCAACAAGGAAACCACATTTTGAACATGAATAATTAACAGTAATATAATTATATATATATATTAACAATAACACAGCAGATCCTTCCTTTTATTTATGATGAATAATTCAACAGAAAGCGATCAGAGCATTCACTGGTCCCATCACGGGACGGTTTCTTCAGAAAACTAGTTTCCTCATAGCTCACCATGCAGACACTTGTGTCAGGGCGAGACTCACCAGTAGATTGGGCGTCTGTCTGCTGGTGTTCTTTTACTTCAGGGCAAAACGCTTCAGTAATGGCCTGCAAACTATCAGCTGCCATGGCAACGAAGTGACCAGAAGGTCAGGTTTTCCTTCAACATCCCGCAATGGAGGTTTCAAAGGTCATTTGGTCACAATCTGTTGACTTCAAACTGGAGCCAACGGGTCAGAATGACGAGCAGCAAACCTAGTTTCCTCCCCCATGACTCACCCCCCCGGGGCCTCAGGGTCCCAGACAGGCCCCCGACACCGTCTGCTTTAAGATGCAAACAAAACAGCAGAACACTTCAGCATCTTTCTGCTCATATGGCCCAGTACAGTTAATACACCTATATGCAGTATATGTATATCCTTATATGTTATATACTGTATAATATAAAGACACATCTTTAACCTCCCTGTCTCATCTCCCCCTCAGAGACGAAAATCACGCTATGCAGAGCTTGACTTTGAGGTAATTTTAGTCTCTTTGATTCCTACAAAGCTTTTTAGACATTGACCAAAAATCTAAATGTCTGTAGTTCTTCAGACCTCTAGATGTCTGCATATATTTATCAAATTTATCAAAGTTTGAGAGTGTCTGTTAGAGATTAGACACAGTTCATATGAATGGGTAACATGCTGTTTTCCGTCATACGTAACGTTCAATGTTCCTGTGTAGAAAATTATGCACACCAGGAAACGGCACCAGGACATGTTTCAGGACCTGAACAGGAAGATTCACAGTGCAGACAAGGAGAGAGAATCTCCACCTGTTGACGTCAAAGCTGCCAAAAGATGGAGTGTTTCCTCTGCCAGCAGCGACAAGACCAACACGAGTGTAAAGAGTTCAAGTTTATTCTTTTCTAATACCCCCACCCCCACCCGCTTTCTCAAGTTCTCATGGTTCTGTTACCGTTAGAATAAACCAACCAGAGTGGAGTTCCTGTTCAGTTACAAGGTCTGCCATTTGAAAGAAAGTTCAATTGAGTTGGTGAGAATATTAACTAACTAACTAACTAACTCAGGTAAACATTGTCATTCCAAACATGTTGAATATTTGTTAGTTTGTCACCAGATGATTTTCCCAACCAAGTCCTCAACCTAAGAGAACAATTAGTTTCCAAAGGTTGTTTGTAAGCTGAATTGTTCATAGGTTGTTATTTATTACATTTCAAGCTATAATCGCCTTTTGCTGTAATTTAAATACTATTACTGCTCTAAACAAGGAAACACTATTCCCCAAGACTTACCAGAAACAAAATAAAATGACACACAGGTATACCTCAGCTTCTGTTGTTTCAAGTTACTTCATTCTCGATTATATGTTGGTGGTCAAAAAACAAACAAAACAAAAATCAAGTAAAGTAACTTTTCTCCACTTTAATACTGGTATTGTAAAACACTAGAAAACTGTTAAAAGCACAAAATATCATGTTACTGTACAATTAATCAAAATAGAATCATATTATATCCTATTAAAATGTCTACGTATAGTTCTAATATCCACCGTTAAGTGTCACTCATGATTCATTTGATTGTTTTGAGTTCAGATTAGTTCAGGCATGGTAAACCCTTGCTCCTTTAACTGTAATCCTTGAGGAGAAGAGCTCGACTTAGGTCGTGTCTCTTGGAACCAGATGATGATGTTGGGTGAGGTTACCAGTAGTGTAATACCTACCTTTAGAGTGAAGGAAGACGAGGAGGATGGAGGAGCTGTCATGACAGGCAGAGCCATCATGGAGAGATTGTCTCCTCTACCACTTTCATCACTTGCCTTATGCTTTTTGCCAATACCGCTCAGCCATGATGAACAACATCCAAGGGGTTACGAAGTTGCTCATGAAGACACAATAAAGAACTGTGGGAGATGAGTGTTGGAGATACACCAGCTTAGTGGTGGGCGGGGGGTTGTTGCAGAAAAGGGAACTGCAGTCGTCGTCATGGTGGCTCGTATTTCTTCGTATTTACAAATGTTTGTAAGTCGGATGTCCGTATCTTGAGGACTATCTGTATTTTCAACAATGGTTTGATTTTCTTTAAGTTCACACCCCAATAGTAAAGCAGAAGGGACATAAGATGGCCAGTGGTTGTTATAACGACTTCATTTCTTAATGTATGGACACTGTAAGCCAATGTTGATGGTTCACACTCTTTAAATGGGAGACTGAAGGTGAGGGAGAGAGAAAACTAAATAAGTATATAATTATATACTAAATAAGTATGTAAACTTAAAAGCCCCGAAAGAACTCACCTTTGTCAAAACTATTCTTTGTAAAAATTGAACAATCAGAAAAAAGATGAAACCATAATAGCTGTTTTGACCTTCGAACATGTAACATACATACAGTTATGTAAAGCAACTTCCACCTGTAAGATCAGCTAATTTAACTGTATCCATTTGACTTTTATTAACTTAACAATGCTGTGTTTGGTAAATTCTTACATTAGCTTTAGTATCATAAGAAACAACATTAATGTTGAAGACCCTCCACTGCACGATTCATCCTGAAAACCCAGAATCACACCATGGTCAGCAACATTTCCAAGTGGCCGTCTTTCCATTAATTTGTCCATCGCATTGTAAAATAGAGAGTTTGATTGTGGAGTCTGATTCTCTTTGGTTGTTGTGGAATCTTGACATTTTTCAAAATATTTCAGTGGCTTTTAATTTGCACTTCAGCCTCTTCCAGCTTCATTCCTCATGATCATACACATGGAAGAGGCAGCGAGATCAACATCCCCTATGGGAGTACCAAATGTGTTTTGAGTAAGCTACAGTTAGTGAGATGCCAATCCAGTTATCCATGACGGCCAGTTAAACACTGTGTGTGTGTGTGTGTGTGTGTGTGTGTGTGTGTGTGTGTGTGTGTGTGTGTGTGTGTGTGTGTGTGTGTGTGTAAAACCAAATGCCAGATACCAAGTGTTTTCAAAGATAGCACTAAATGCTACTGCCTACAGTCTTTAAATGATTCGCCCCTTGATGACCACTGTGTCTTTGGCTGCTAGGACCGCTAGTGTACATGACACACATCCAGATACCAGCTTCTCAGTGGGTTACCACCCTACTTCACTGCAGCGAGGGTGTTTTCTCTTAAACATTGGCTTCATTTATCCTCCTCAAACATACAGCTGATCCATAGATCCCAAAAGCTCCAGTCTGGTTTCATGACGTCACACGACAGCGTGCCAGAACTTCTGAGTCCTATCTAGATGTTCTGAGCTACTGGAGACTTACTGTCCTGATGTTCTTTGGTCAGTTGTGGTAAACAACTTGGACTTTTCTCCCTTTGTAAATGCATACGTTAACAGAAAACACTAAATCTAAAATAAGTCCATGAAGCTTGGTTGGTGTTCTGATCTACAAATGTGTCTAATGGGGTATAATAGTCAGGGGATTTACTCGTTTTGTGACTGCAGCCATTACTTAAATTCTTATGATTGGCTTAATTTAGGGAAAAATATGAAATATATGTTGTACTCTTTAAAATGCCCCACTTTGATTTGTAAAATGATAATCAATTGAATATTTTAACAGTTTTTGAAGTTGGCTAGTAGTGGATTCTCAAAGGTCAATGTAACATCGTTCATTTTGAGTAGGAAGACCCAAAATCCTATTATCAATTGGCTGATATCACCCAACCCTCTACCTTCATGAGAACAAACTCTGCTCCATTGGAAATGAAGACAACGTGGACAGCTTTGAACTGAACATCTAGTCCCAGAGGTAAATATTTGAATAAAGTTATAACTACAGAAGTCTGACGATCTAAGAAAAAACACAGGCCAGAAGGGTGACTTGATGGGTGAGAGCAGTGTTCCACCCTTTAGAAGGTTGGTGGTTCGATCCCTTCTTCCCTCAAGGGAAGTATCCTTCAACATATCCTTTCATATAGTGAACATGTGTGTGCTCCTAATATCTGTAAAAGCAGCAGGCCACGTCTCCTTGGGGAGGGGACAAGCATTGCTCCAGCTTCGTGCTGAACAGACAGAACCATAGTTGATGGACGACTAACTTAGGAAATGTTGGAAACGATTTTAATACAGTTGTTCACCAAACGAACCCCAGTAGATGCTCAGAACATCACAGACTATGACTTCTTTCGCCCTCTGTCTTCTCATCAGGACAAGCAACAGACTCCAAGTAAGAGGGTGTGGGAGGGCATAAGGAAGTCCCACTCCCCCCCATCCTGGGTGAGGAAGGACCTGGAGACGGTGGCGGCTTCTCCTCTGGAGCTGCAGACGGTGGAGTGGGAGAAAAACAGTGCCACCATCCCTCTGGTGGGCCAGGAGGTCATGGACCTTCAGACAGAGGTGTGACCCCGATTACGACCTCAGCTTCCTTTTTCTAATACTGTCAGATGAGCAGCGGACTCCACTCTGCCCTGATTCTCTGGAGGAAGCCCACTGCAGAGGGGGTGGAGGTGGAAACTAAAGCATTGAAATCTAAAACTAATTGAAGAGAGGAGAGGAAAAAAGCATCTCTTTCTATGTTGTTTTATTTGATGTTTGATTGGTGTTTGTATATGCAACATCTTCTTGTATATGGTCTTGGACACCCCCCCGGCTCACATGGGAGAAAGATTGCCAAAACAGCAGAGCTACTATATGTACATCATATAGTCTTGTAATGAACCACATAGTAAAGGTAATCATAAAGTGTTTACAAATTAAATGATATGTAATAACCATGATTAAGACTCTTTTTTTACTTTTAAGAGTATTGTCACACCACCTTTGCTCTGTGTTTCCCTTGATGAACTCTGATGTCTTGCACAGCTGAAGACGACCCGGGACTATTTTGTTTTTTTACATTGATCTCAATAGTAATGAAGAGGAGGCAGAGTGACGAACACACTCCTGTGTGGCTCTGAAGCCTTTTCCTCCCCACAGATCACACTAATCCTGTCGGCTTCATCTTCCTGTTGGTCTCGGTCAGGCGGATTTGGCCTCGCAGCAACAAGTGAATAGAAGGGTAAAATAATAGCATGTTGCCCTCCCATCGATGGACACTAGACAGTCATCAGAGGGTGTGGTCTGCTGTTGAGATCAGCCTTGTACCCCCCCTGCTTGTATTTATGATGGGATGTGGACATTCAAAAGGGGCCACATTCCAGAAACAGACGCTGTTTGAGTCAGTGTGTCAGCACACACACAGGCCCGATTCAAGGAAAGGATTGTGTGTAGACGTGTGATGAGTAACTGACTAGCTCTAAACATATATGGTATCATGACTAAAAGTGACACACACACACACACACACACACACACACACACACACGATGGTCGTTGCACACAGAAAGCACAAGGCTCATTTGGAGTCGTGATGTACAGCATTGTAATTATTTCAGCAGAGTTCTACAGAATGGATTTTAGCCTATAAATATCTTTCTTACTGTGCTTGGGGATAGTTGTTATCACTGTTATTAATATGAACATGATTATTCTCATCCTGGCCCCCAGCATCCATCCCAGGTACTGGACTATGCGAGTGTTCTGTATCGCAGTGTAACAGTGTGTGTTTTGATATCAACACAAGTCACTCTCACACCTATATGTGTCAAAAGCCTGACCTTTGACCCTCTGATCTGCCCCCATCCTGCCACGCTCACCCCTCCTCCACCTGCCCTCACTCGTGTTTCAGTTTTCATGTGTCACCTCCTTGTTAATGTACAGTTTGCAGAGCACAAAATGAATGTGTTTTATTTCTAATAAAAGCATATAAGCATATAATAAAGAACGAGTCCTTTTGTTTTCTCTTTTAACAAACTATGTAATGTGATTACATTGTGATACAGGCCTCTGAATGTGGAAGTTCTAATAATATATGGAATCATCTTGGTTGAACTGTGGCTACAAGTAGGAACTGGAGCCGGAGGTCATTGGATTAAAGTTGTCAGAGTAAAGCAACACTATTGAATTTGACACCTGTGGTGCTGAGTGGCAGAAAAGGAGAATTTTTATACATAATTATCTTTGCAAACTCTGCAGAAGATTTTAAATATTTGGTGCCTCTAAAAATTCATCATTAAATGCAGAACAACATGTGACTAAATGAAGAACACAAAAAAAAAAACGCACAAAAAGAACCAGCTGGAGGTTGGAGACAGTCCACATGTCCCTCAAGAGGCTGCTCCTGTTCAAACCGACTGGTCGAGTCCACAGAGACCGAAACCACCAAGACCATCAGTCCGTAGAGTCGTTACCACGGACTGGGGAGTTGTCCTGCCCCCCACCCCCATGTGAGCTGTTGTGCTGAGCTGCACCAAGGAGTGAATGTTTGGGGGGTTTTTGACCCCATCCGTGAACCAGCCTGCTAACCCCTCAGCTCACCTGCAACTGATTCCAGGATTTACACCAAAGTTAATAAAGGAGACATTTGATCATGATTGAATGTAAACACCAGTTTCTCATATACATTAAACCCTAACACCGTGTCCCAGCGTGGTGGAAAGTTTTTAATACAATAAAATAATATAGTAAAACAATATCATCTAAGTGAACCAAAGATCTGGATTGTTGTGTGTGTCATATTGTTCAGCTCTTGTGAAGGTGGCCCCAGGATGTCTCGAGGTCATGAAGACGCTGCATGAAAATAATTCCTGTTTGACCATATTTGGAAATGCTTGCATGACTGTGGGTCTCCTTGAAGAAGTTAGACACTGACAGAAGCAGCTAGCCAGATCATTTCAGACACTGTACCTGAAGTTAGAATGTATGTTTCTGCACAGGGTCATCCAGAGAATGTCTGCAGCAGATCCTCACAGGGGTCACGTGACTGATTATGTTATGTCATCAAATAGTTTTGTGAAACTGTCGACTTGATATTTCTGGTAACGTCTGGAGGTCATGACGTACAAACTGAGAGCCGTAAAGACCTGGTTGAAAGCAGATGGGCCCAGGTTAATACCTCCCCCTAGTCACACCTTTAGGGTATAAAAAGAGATGTGATCCATTTCCTAGTTTGTACTTGAAGTTTTTCCTGTACCCAGAGTACTCTGCAACAACACACCGGAGGACTTTTTCATCGTCCCCAGAGCTCTCATCATGATTAGATAAGTATTTGTTGAACTTGTCTGTTTGTTGAACCTGTCTGTCTGTCAATATCATCGATGATGTTATTGGACTCAGACTCAACCTGTTGATGATATTATTGTACTGCTACTCAACCTAAACATGATTTGAATTGACAAATAAATATCTTGTATTTTACACTGTCTCCTGTCCTTAAGAAAAATGAAATCCCCACCACACCAGCGTGTTGGACATAGGTTGGTTTCCCTTTTTGTTCCCCCTATGAGCGAAACATGGTTTGATCATCTAATGGTTACAAGTAGTTGAATCCAGCAGTATGCAGCTGCTAGCAGTAGCATTCCTACCAGGGGAGGCTCCCACTTGTTTTGTCGGGATGTTCTAGATGTACAAGAAGTGCACCAATAGCAGAAACTCTAATGCAGTGAGGAGCTCTCCCCATAGTCAATATGTACTAAATGAGGGGATGAGTTCATTTAAATTAACGCTTCATTGTACATCCGAGTCTTAAAAAAAGAAACTGGGCAAGCAAGGATTGTTTTGTCTAATTGTGAACTGTATAACTGTATTACTGTATAACTGTATTGCTGTATTAATGTATTACTGTATAACTGTATTGCTGTATTAATGTATTACTGTATTACTGTATTAATGTATTACTGTATAACTGTATTACTGTATTAATGTATTACTGTATTACTGTATTACTGTATAACTGTATTACTGTATTACTGTATAACTGTATTACTGTATAACTGTATTACTGTATTAATGTATAACTGTATTACTGTATTAATGTATTAATGTATTACTGTATTACTGTATTACTGTATAACTGTATTGCTGTATTACTGTATAACTGTATTACTGTATTAATGTATTAATGTATTACTGTATTACTGTATTACTGTATAACTGTATTACTGTATTAATGTATTAATGTATTACTGTATTAATGTATTACTGTATAACTGTATTACTGTATTAATGTATTACTGTATTACTGTATTACTGTATTACTGTATAACTGTATTACTGTATTAATGTATTACTGTATTAATGTATTACTGTATAACTGTATTACTGTATTAATGTATTACTGTATTACTGTATTACTGTATTAATGTATTACTGTATTACTGTATTACTGTATTAATGTATTACTGTATTACTGTATTAATGTATTACTGTATTACTGTATTACTGTATTACTGTATAACTGTATTACTGTATTAATGTATTACTGTATTAATGTATTACTGTATAACTGTATTACTGTATTAATGTATTACTGTATTACTGTATTACTGTATTACTGTATTACTGTATAACTGTATTACTGTATTAATGTATTACTGTATTACTGTATTACTGTATTACTGTATTAATGTATTACTGTATTACTGTATTACTGTATTACTGTATAACTGTATTACTGTATTAATGTATTACTGTATTAATGTATTACTGTATAACTGTATTACTGTATTAATGTATTAATGTATTACTGTATTACTGTATTACTGTATAACTGTATTACTGTATTACTGTATAACTGTATTACTGTATTAATGTATTAATGTATTACTGTATTACTGTATTACTGTATTAATGTATTACTGTATAACTGTATTACTGTATTAATGTATTACTGTATTACTGTATTACTGTATTACTGTATAACTGTATTACTGTATTAATGTATTACTGTATTAATGTATTACTGTATAACTGTATTACTGTATTAATGTATTACTGTATTACTGTATAACTGTATTACTGTATTAATGTATTACTGTATTACTGTATTACTGTATAACTGTATTACTGTATAACTGTATTACTGTATTAATGTATTAATGTATTACTGTATTACTGTATTACTGTATAACTGTATTACTGTATTAATGTATTAATGTATTACTGTATTACTGTATTACTGTATTACTGTATTAATGTATTACTGTATTACTGTATAACTGTATTAATGTATTAATGTATTACTGTATTACTGTATTACTGTATTACTGTATTAATGTATTACTGTATTACTGTATAGCTGCTTTATAAGAGAGAAACAATCTATCCTGTGGTCTCTAAAACATTGCTGGGAAAATTTGGTCTGATTATAGTTCATTCCATTCAAGTATGGCAGCAGACCTGTACCTTTTCAGACACACACACACACACACACACACACACACACACACACACACACACACACACACACACACACACACACATACACACACTATGAACTTTAGTTCTGTTCTTATGAGCGTGTAGAAAACCCCACTACGACCACATTAGTGAAAATAGGTTTTGTCTGTTTGAGCAGAGAATTGCTTTTCTTGCATGTTTCTTATGGCAGGTGTGAGTTTTGTGGTGGATAAATGAATACTGTCACCTTTGCTGTTGTAAAGTATTGAATACATAAACTCACATGTCAATTGATGAATGCTAACTACTCATTTAGTAGGTGCTAACTGGCTCATTACACTGTTAAAGGGACGCCAGATTTCTTCTCCCGGCCCGCTTGTGATGTGCTTAGTATTATTTGTTATCGAGTCAGGGAGAAAAAGAAATGTTGACAGGTGGACACCACATCCCTTCTGCCTCATCAGTTGTACCAACCATGTAAAGACATGTAAATATGAATGTTACAGGCTGTTTGAATTCTGTTAGTCCCTTTAGCTTTTCCTTTCAGCTGGAGAGCAAACTGGGCAGACGAGGTTGGTCCACTCTCTGCGATCCATGGACGGTACGGTGCTGCAGGATAGTGCAGAAATCTATGGACACACAGCAGGTTTCTATGAAGAATCATTTCACTGTGAACACTCTGAGAAACCAGAAATATTGAAGTAAGTTCTTTCTGGTCTGCGAAAGGTGTCAGCAGAAGAAATAGGAAACTAGATGCTATTATCACCCTACAGGAACTGTCTGCGGCCCTGCAGGGGGTGAAACCTGGTGAGTCTTCTAGCCTACATGATCTATTCTTTAGATTGTATAAACAATTCTGGGCATTGATTGGTGAAGACCTGCTCATCATGCTAAAGGAAAAAAGTTTGGGTTACAGCTCCAACTTTGTTGCTAAGACTTAGATGCTCTATGGAGAGATTGAGAGTGTATTTAAGGTTAACGCTGACTTAGGCGGTCCATTTCAAGTCCAGAGGGGCGTGAGGAACTGTTGCCCCCTCTCGGAGATTCTCGACTCTCACAGCTGAGGCAGGTCTATTTGGCTTTATTGTTCCCTATTGTATTTATGGTTTAAAGTGTCTGTATATGCTGATGATATTGTTGGTACAAAAACTTAAATACCACGATGCAGACTTTTAAAAAGAGTGCAACACTTTGGTGAGATGGCCTCTGCCAAAGTCAACTCAGAAAATAGTCAAGCTTCCATGGTGGGAGCAGGGCTGCAGAAGAACTGACTCACAGATCAACTTGGGTGGAGAAAAATGGGTCTACATACCTTGGAGTTTATTTGGGAAACCAGAACACAGGTGAGAAGAACTGGGAGAGCTTTTTAGAAAAAAAAAAGGGAGGCTCAACAACTAGAAATGGATTTTATCAAAACTGCCTTTGAAAAGGTTGTCTTTAATCAGTAATAACTCTGGTACATCAATGTTGTTTATCCTGCATAGTCCCTCCACCAACATTACTGTCGAAAACACAGAGTGATAGTGGATTGTTCTTGGGACTGCCATCACTGGATCTCACAGAGGGTGTTCTTCACGCCCAACGAGGACGGAGGGCAGGGACCCAGACATCTGGCAGACGCTGCTTTTCAGCTGCGGTTTATCTAGTGGATCCTGACTGGCCCAGAGGACATGGGTGTAGGTTTCCTACTGAAACATGGTGTACGCTCAAATCCAGAAAATAGCAGACAGTGGTACCTCTACTTACGAAATGAATTGGTTCCGGAAGAAATTATGTAAGTAGAAAATTACGTAAGTAGAGACGCAGTTTCCATGGAAATCCCCTAATCCATTCCAAGCCCACAAAAATTCAGACATAAATGTTTTATAAAGCATAAAAATGCATCAAAACATGTAACAAATACATGTTATAATTAGATTATTACACAATAAATGAGAGTTGTGTATAATGTAAAAAACAAAGAATAGAGTAAAGAATAATAATGACGGTCATTTACCTTTTAACTGCTGTCCTCATTGTTTTTTGCCCTCTTTGGTTCATGCCCTCTTGCCCCACCATGAACAACAGAGTGAATTCCAGTCCTCCTTCTGAACTTCTCCAACCACCCACGCAACGCCTTAAACTCCTTAAACTTCCTTTAGTTTTAATAACGTGGTGATTGTAGATGCATTACGGCCATATTCTTTGGTGAGATCAACCAAACGCATCCCTTTTTCAGGCTTTTCTATCATCTCTTGTTTGTTTGTACGGACAAAAAAACTCTTTTCTTCGTCTTTTCTTTTCCTCTTTTCTCCGTCACTTTCTTGGGGTCCATAGTTAATACTCTAAAAGTTAATATATTTACGTTAAACTATCAGAACACCTCACGGGTCGAGGGGTGAATGACGAGGACGCTGCATAGACACCGATCTAGCTCCACACAGAGGTCCCTCTCAGCCAATGGGATGCCAGGAAGATACTAGGTAATAGCCAATGACAGAGCAGCTATGAGAATGTTGCGTTCAGGAACCTGTGGGAAATGCGAGTATCAGCCCATACTGTATTTTTACCTTTCGTAAGTAGAAATTTCTTTTGTAACCAGAGGTAATACTTTCCTGCTGAGAAATTTCATAAGTAGAGACATTCGTCAGTAGAGGACCCACTGTATACAAAAATAAATATCCAGATGTATGAATTTGCACACACATGAATCCAAACATTTCCTTTGCAGGAAATGCTTGGATTTCCCAATTTGGGAGTTGCATCCCAATTTGTTAATTGGGTGTATGTAACTCTCTCCCTGTCAACGTTACAATCTCCATCTCATCTCAGAGAAAATTTCTACATTCTGTGAAATTAATAGAACTTACCTCAAAGTTCAAACAGATGGTTTATTGTAGAGTGGTCAGAGTTGAATACAGAATATCTCGGGCTCCAGCTCGGTCCCTCTCAGTCGCGATCACCAAGCGGGAACATCGAACAATAAACCAAGCTGCGTTTATAGTTGTCACCAAATGGACTAATACACTTTTTCTGAGAACTACCCATCTAACTCCATATTTGGCGTCTCCTAAACTAATTAAATGTATGATTGGATAAGTAGATGTGTGATATACAACCCTCGCAGGCCTTGAAATTAACTTTTTTTCTTGGTAGCACTGGTGCTCCCAAATTCAGAAGTTAGTAGCACCAGCAAAGACTTCAGGAGCACCTACCCAAAAGCAAGGCGTACAGACAATATACTGTATGTAACACGGCATGTATTTTATTCACAGAACCATCAACACTTTAGTAAACATGTTAGTGACATTAGTTGGGTCTCCTGCTCTCAGTCCATCTCATCCACCTTTTCACTGAAGGCCCAGCAACAAAGTTCTCCTCAGGAGGACCCTCTACACCAGGGGGGTTCAGTTAAAGTCACGGAGGTCCTCTTAGTAAAAGGTCTGAACCCAAGTCCAGTTTGTGTCTTACAGACGGTCCCTATGTCCACATTATCATTTATTATCAATTTTCAATGCAGGAAATGTTTAACAGAGGTCACAGAGCTAGCTGTGACCTCACCATAGATAAAAGTAGACCCAGGAAAATACATTTCAAGCCTTTATGTTAGATTGAAGAACACACAAACCTTTTTCTCGTATAAAAAGACATCCCAGCCTGAAGAACAGAACACCTACACTTCAAGTAAAAGAACATGAACATGTTCAGAAACCATGAATAAAAACTGTCTCTTTCAGGGGAAAAATGCAAACAGAACTTTCTTCATGAGAGAAAGGGGCGTGTGGCCTGACAGTCATTCACGTGTACACAAGTAATGTTCTGGTTGTGTTGAAGCTGACGTTGGGAGTGTTTCCACACATCTCATCTGTTTTCACCCAAACAAAATCTCAACAACAGCTTTAAGCACTTCTCCACAACTGCCCCATCACTGAAAGATGTTTCTGTTGCCCCAAACTCCCCCACGCCTTTAGTGAACATCCGTTTGCATTTTTCTGGGTCGTTTTGCCCTCAGCTCGGACTTCAGGGGATAATTCTGTTCAAAGCTCTGAGCTTTGTTTCATAGTGGAGCTTCATGTCACCACTTTTAATTCACGCTACGTGTTCAGACCACGTGAGGTCAAATGGTTTGAACTGCCTGACGGAGGAATAAACATACATTGGGTCCACTCATTGTTAACCAGAGGTTTTCCTCGTTCACCTCCTTCGTTTGGAGCTCTGCTGTCTCTCTTCTTCTGTGCTCCTGTAGGTAAACTCACAGCGTAAGAGAGATGTCTCACTTCCTGGTACGCTGACAGAGCAGGTAGACAAACGATCTGATTGGCTGAACTGAGTGGCCCTATTACCGTATTAACTGGAGGAGCAGCGCCCCCCGTCTGTAGCCGTGAACTGCAAGTAAAAATGTACCAAGAAAATCTACTCTGGTGAATTTATCATGAACTGGTCACGGGTCCAGACAGAACCATCACGCGGTCCGGATCCGGACCGTGGTACGCCTTTTGGTGACCCCTGGTTTATGGAGAGAGAGAAAGAGAGAGAGAAGAGGAAAAAAAGGCGCTCCAGATTTTTTTCCCCAGTCACACCGATGCTCCCGAATATATTAACAGTAATAGTCACACTGATAAAAATTTGGGCGCATATGCGACCAAAACGTGTCGCAATTTTGAGCCCTGCCTTGTAAAAGTTCAGAGGTGGGTGCCCCCCTGGAAGGCAGGACTCACCATGGGGGGCTGGAGAATGCATCTGCATCCTTTGGTTTGCTGCTACAACCATACATACAGAGCTAGAATGCTACGTGAAGATTTAAGTAAAGCGATCTCAGTCGTTGTTTATTATGTAAGCATATATAATTCTTCAATGCGCACAATCAGAAAATTAAACAAGACACACACACACACACACACACACACACACACACAGACACACACACACACACACACACAGACACACACACACACACACAGACACACACACACACACACACACACACACACACGTGAATTTGAAGTTAACAGAACATTGCATATCTTAACACAACATTATATCTTCATCTGTCTTTGAACTTAACAGTGTGACAACTACATTACTACTGAGGGAGAACCCTACGGAACACGTTTTAATTCACAGTGTTTGCAGTACAATTGTTCCTCACAATGAGTTACCTTTGTTTAAATCCTACATCTAATTGCTCACATTGAACACAACATATTTTCACAGGAAAACTGGAGAAATCACTCCTCTAACATAGTTGACAAACCTGTGATAAGAAGACTAACGTACAGTGAAGTGAACATTTATGGAGGGGATTTCAAAATGGCTATTTCATTCAGTTGACTGCCAGTTTAATTAATTTGATACACATTTCTGCCACTATTACTTTGCCAAGTCTGAAAACATGCGTGCTGCAGTGGGCAGTGTGGTACGGGGCAGACAGCCACAACGACCAGAGGCAGTTTACGGCATGTTGAAGGAGAATTAGCCCCCTGGTTTTATGTCCTAGGTCATCTGTTCATTTTTCATGGGTGCATCACTAATTCATAAGGACATCTGTTTTCGTAGATCCCATTCTATGGGCTCCATGTCTGTCAGCTGTGAGCAGCTCCAGCTGCAAAGCAATCAGACAGGACTTCTGATGGGAACTCAAGCAGAAAGCACACAAACACAACATCAACACTTGTACACATATTTTGCATAAGTTGGCTTGTAACTACAACTTTGAAAACTAAAAACTTAATCACAATTTGTGGTCCATTAGGTCTACATTTCTCAACAATCTACTAAAATGTTCATGCCCTGGTGCCCTGTAAATACAGCTGACACTTCAACAGTTACACATTCCATTACTCTGTCAACAGTATAATGGAATGCTCTATAATGTTGTTTTCAACACACAGGGCGACTCCCCCCCACCTTTATTCTGTCTATTCACACACACCGCGTTACATCTCTAAGCAGAAATCCATGCCTTTGTTTTCATTGTTTTTTTATCCAAACAGTGAAAATGTCGAATGGTTTTTCAAACTGTTCTGTGTAATCCTTGGTGTGACCATGTGGGCAAAGCACACCTACTGTATATTCATCATCAACCGTCACAGATAAGTTCTGTTGACATGTACACCCCCCACAGCGTATCTCTGCTTGTTTGCTGACCAAACCTGAGAGGCTCATCCAGTCCAGCAGCGCATTCCCAAAGGAGTCTTGGGGGTTCTGGTCTGCCTTCCTAGGACTTGATGACCATTCTGTCCTGACATTATAAGGTCTGAAATTCAGAATATTAAATTTTTATAATTTTAAGGATATGCATTAACCCTGCTCTTAATATACTTCTTACGATACTTAAGGTACACATTTTAGGAACTCAGAAGTGATAGTCGTACATGCTGTTGTGTCACCAGATGAAATCAGAATCAGTTGCTTCAAAACAGAAATAGAAAGAGTGACTAAAACGGACTAAAAACATTTGCTTATACAGTAGTTTCCATACATATCTATTATGGGAGTTCAACTAAAATTCAAAATCACATTCTATAAATTCTGCTACTTATTTTCCACATGCTGTGAACCCTGTGGCTTAAACAACAATGCGGCTAATCTGTAGCTTCTGACGGGCTAACAGCCTCGTGGGTGTGCTGTAGCTGGAGGGACAGGAGCGAGACAGACAGGTTAAAGGAAGATGCTAACATAGTTTGTGTTATGATGGAAAACAAGCAAAGAAAGCCATATGATGTAACTTTTATTTTTAAGTCTATCCATCTAGCTGCTCCATGTACGCGTAGCGTCAATGAATCGATGGCAACATGTAGACAGAATGGTTGTTTTACAGCCGTGGTACGGTCACTGTTCGGTAAAAAAATATCAATTGTAAAACTCTTTCTGTGTAAATATTTCTTGTTACAATACCTCGGCTTATAGGCAGGTGCAGCCGAAATATGAACAAAAGTTTTATTCTTTAAAAATGTGGTCGGTGGGGCTTATATGTGGTGAGTTCAGTACTCTGGAATTCACGATCAATCTGTGTTAGTGACGGACAGGAGGTCTTTTGTCTCTGTGATGCTTCCTTCTGAACAGAGTTCAGTCACCAAGACGCCACTGCCGTCTGGTGGATTATAATAATGCTCCTAAACGAAAGAAAATGTTATTCAGTTTGAATGAACAGGTTAAGGTTTCTTTTCTACTTTGAGTGGTAATCAAAAATATTACTGCTGGGATGTTGATCATTCCATTTAAGAAAATTGCTTTAATTCTCTTCTCAATCACAACGCTGCAAAATGACTCCACTTTACAATCACTACCATGTATCCGGTGGGATTAGACTTTCATAGAAGAAATAAAAAACATTCCCGGGGAAGTTTGGAGTAGAGACGTCTATGAATGTACTGATACAGCCCAACGCGGGATGTCCTTTGAAAAGTCTTCCTTAACACGCCTTGGAGGACACGTCTTACATGAGCGTGCGCGCACACACACACACACACACACACACACACACACACACACACACACACACACACACACACACACACACACCTGACTGAAGCAGAGCTAACTAGTTAGCCAAATGCTAGCTGACTTCAACAGCTTGTGAGGAACTTTCAGTGTGTAGCTCTGATCCAGGTCGTTACCACACACTGCTACCTTAGCCTGAAAATGAACTCCCCCTCGGGGATGACCGCGCCCTTCTCTGGGCGGACAATCAGAAATGACTCAGGATTGGTTATTCACTCTGTCAATCATGCCGGGTGTGACGTCACACCACACTATTGTTAGTCTGAGCTTTTTCCCCATTTATTTAGCATTTTTTCAGAAATGTGTTGATGCAAGAAGCATTTATATTCCAGATTCTAGGAGTAGGTCGGGTTAGAGAGGACCACTGTGTATATGTAGAGACCTGAAAAAATGTGTTTTTCATAATTGGACCCCAACATAACTTCTACTAGAGACACTTGAGACCAGAGGACAGACGATACCAACTGCAGAAACCAAGAGCTAATCTTCAAAACAGAAAGTGAAGACAAGCAGGACTAAAACTCCTCGGGCCAATCAGCCTGATGAGGCACCGGTGTGGAGACGAGGCTCTGCCACACTCCAGCGGAGCAACAGGACACAAATACCAAAGCATCACACCTACGGACAATTTGGAACCGACCAATTCACCTTCTCCACAGGCACCGTGAGTTAAGTGACAGCTTCAGTTTCTCTCACACACAGCATGCCCTACATGCTCATTTTACTGATTCTCACACCGCTGTGATTTTTGTTTATGTATTTTTTGAGTTTCTGTTCAATAAATATTCCCCGTGACTCGCTGCTGCGGTAAAGCAGAAGAAAAGAGAGGGATGGATTTTGTTATTCCTTTGAAACACGGCGTGTGTCCATCTTGTCGTGGCTGTGACGGTGTTTTATATATGGTGTTCCTCGGTTAATGTCAGTCAACTGAATTTGAATTTGTTATTTATTGATTTCATTTAATTTAATTCTTCAGTATCAATAAGTTGGTCAAAAATGTTTACAGTTTAAAGGTTTTTTTTTATTTCAGGCAAATTGATGCACTTCAAATTTTTCTGTTATAGAGTAAAAAAGAATGTTGATAAAATTATACTTAGTTATAAATTGAACAATATTTTTGTCTTTTTGTTTTCTTTAATGTTAAGGATACAATGATATGCAGACGTGTACGTATGACAATTTAATGAGCAATTGATATTATAGTCACGGTGGGGAGTGGGGGGGCGGGAATTGTTTTCTTTTTGCTGGGGAGGGGGGCGTAACAGAAAATAATTGAGAAGCACTGATCCACATGAAGAGATGGTTATTATTTTATTTCACTATAACTTCATGGACATATTGGACCAAAATATACACAAATAATCAAATTTGAAAATTAAATTGAATTGTATTTATTGCAATACAAACCACAAACTTGGTCCCTGAACACCTAAATATAGGTTGGTAATATGAATATGTAAAATTAAAATTGAACGAGAGTAATACTACTGGATGTACATATATTCAGTATAAAAACACATTTTCATAGGTGCTTTTAGCTGAAACTCTAAATAAACTTCAGCTGAAACTCTTCAAAACAAATCATAAAATAACAGCTTTGCTTCCTCAGATGGTGTAAATATAACAATGAGAGACAACTGAGATGTGATCAAACCTCATCCAGGGGTCGGGTCACCTCCAGCTGTCCACGGGTCCAAGTGATGGAGAGGCTGAGCCAGCGGAGATCTGGACCTGGTCCGACCCCCCTCCATGTCCTGTCTGAGAAGAGGCTCCACTCTCCTCAGATCTGGAAACAAACCCAACCGGTTGAGGCGGATGGCTGCCCAAAAGAGTCTGGGTCCTGCCCGGAGTTTCTTCCTCATTGAGGGAGTTTTTCCCTCCACTGTCTCTGATGCTCTGGAGGGTTCAGTTGGGTTTCTGTCTGTTAAAGCGCTTTGAAATGTCTGCTGCCATGATTAAGAGATGTATAAATAAAACTTGATTGAACTTGATTGAAAATAACATTTGAGAACATTTTGATTGTTCAGTTTATTGTTCATGTGTAGTTGATGGTCGGTGAATTCAAGTATCTTCTCTTCACTTATTTCAGCCCTGATCTTCTGTATATATGAAGCTACATGACATTATACACATATAAAATGGGTTTATCGCAGGCTGATCACCTCACTGACTGTAAATGCAGGAAAGCCAAACTAGTTCCAACCCCCAAATGATGACTATATGGACAGAAACAGCGCCTCCTGTTGATCGCAGTAGAAGTGGGCTTTTAAAACTATTGTCTACAATCGAATGTAAAGAATCACACCTATGGTTTCCTGTTGTAGATCAGCTCCAAGTAAAAACCGAGAGATCATTTCACGTCTACACTGTCGCGTAAAGATGACGGTGGTCTACGTCACAGATGTTTATTTTTTTTATAAAGCTTTTAAAACACCATGTGATCCAATCACGGCGATCGATGGACTAAACAACTTCAAAAGTTGTTTGTTTGTATGGTCACTTCATCACCAGTGTTACTGTGGTACTGTGATCACATTCCATCTATTATGTAACAGCTCAACCTTTGTAAAAACAAAGCCGTGCACTATGCTGAGTATAATAACTTAACCTTTAGGAGCTATTTCAGCATCATCTCTCCTCCTGTGGAACTTTCTTCTGTGCTCACTGTGACATTTTCAATGAATAAGAGTAACTTGGTTTGCGATTGACTTAGAACACCAAATTCAGCAAAGCACGTTTATTAGTGTGTCTCTTTTGAAGAGACAGAATTTATACAATTCATATCTGCTGTGTATGTAGATGGAGGGAAGTAGATTGCAGGACAGACACAATCCGTAAGATTCACAACGTCTTTACTTCACTTCTTCATGCATTGATCTGATTCGCACAGTTCAAGGCTACTCATTACAATACAGTAGTGCAGTGCCACCGCTGGATGGGGAGTGTATTGCACGATACCACAATATCACGTCTTTTTTTATTTGTTTGTTTGTTACACAAAGTGTTAAGGCACCAAAAATAAGCCCTGACTGTAAAGGACTCATTTCTGTTCACCAGTACCACAAGCTAATACTTTGTTCTTACTGAATGTAACTGAGCAACGCAATGCTGTTTTAAATAGTTGGGTCTGTGTACGACGCCCAGAGTATAGTCTATCAGAGGTCACCAACGACTGTCCAATCCTGTGATGAGCTAAACATGTCTATGCACAAAGGTCGGATGTCATCTCTCCAAATAAATTATACTCGTGAAAAACTTTGGGGTGTTTCAGTAAAAACAGAAACACCCCAAAGATGTCTGTTATAATATCCTGACATGCTCAGTTAAGGTGAGGTGCCCTTGAAATGTGAAAATCACCATGCTGTACAGGCAGCATTTAATTGTCACCGTGTACTTCTAAGTTAGTGAATAGTCAATAATAATCAGTGCAATTTTATTTAGTTAATTACTGATGAAAATCGTCAAAAGCTTATCAAATGCTCTCACAGAGCAGCCTAAACCGTGGTTCAGTGTGAGAAGCTACACACTACTGCTAAGGAATGGAAACGTCCTTCCACTACTGATGTGGTTACAGCCAGCAAACTGAAGGCTGTTCTGCTGCCACACGGTATTATGATCAGGCACATTTATGACATGTTGGTATATCCAGAGAAGCAGCTAAATGACAGGACGAAGCAGTGCCTCGAGTTATGAACTGCTCAACATACGAGTTATTTCAGATACAAATAACACCATATTTTTATTCGATGTACGAGAAAAATCTGTGATCTGAGCTGTGTTTTGGGACACCAACACTATTTGGGGGATGGAACAATAGCTGAGACCGCATTTCATGGATACACCATCAGCCGAGTCAGCTTTTATTTAAAAAATCAAGAAGGAAGTGACCGACCAGTTTTTACAGACGAAGAGGTTTATAGACTGTGAAGAACGGATAGCTGCTTTTTTTAATTTTGTTTGCTTTTTCAAAAAAATATCTGTAATTTTTTTAGTTTGATAAATGTTTAAAGGTTAGATTTCTTAGTTCAGGAAATGCACAGTACTAGTGAAAATCTTCTTTAAGTGAATCTCTTTTGGATTTTGTGTCAACATGATTATCTTGTAATTTGGCTTTTATGAATAAACGTGATTTTAAAAATCAAAATCAAATCTCTCTCTTTCTCTCTCTCTCTCTCTCTAAACCTTGTTGGAGGTACTGAACCCTGCTGGTTTCATACGCTCACTCACCGAACCCTTCTTTAGTAAAAAAAATAAAATCTTTTTTTTCAGATTTAAGACATAAGTACAGTATTTTCCTCATTATAAGGCACACCTTCAATGAATGGCCTTTTTTTTTTAAAAAATTCATGCATAAGGTGAACTGGATTTTAAAACGCATCTGAGAACTCATCTTCAATGAATGGTCAATTTTAAAGCTTTTTTCATTCATGATGTACATTGGATTAATAGAAAATAAGAAAATTAAAGGCTTTTAGGTGCGGAAAATACTGTAAGTTTTCCTGGTGTATTTAATGAGTTGTGCATTAATGTCACCTTCTTCAAAGACCAAAACCAAGACAGTGCATGAACTGACATGAAATGACCTGCCTGTAAATCAGTGTGACTCCTGCTGTTGTCATAGAGACCAGTTCAGATATGTGTGACTTCACCTTGACAGGTGTTACTCTGATGTCATTTTACACCAAAGTCTGTTTCTTGTTTTCCATCAGCTTCAGGAAGTGTTCCTTTATTTTTACCAGCACCAGACTAGAGTTGTTCAACCTGACATTCAGATCCTGCAGAACGCTGACTCCCATCACGTTCTGTTAGACAGTACAGGTAAATTCAGGTTACACATGTTCGTCTGACCGCTTTGTTTTTTTGCTCAACATAGTTATTATGGATTAAAACATTAAGAAATCAATCAGATGACGTACCATCATGACAGGCAGAAATCCACTACTGAGTGTGGAAAATCCCCTGTAGCACAGGTAGGCTAGTCGATGTAGCATCACGTGATCACCTGGATCCAGTGATGCTAAGGGGGGCGTGTCATCACCAATTGACACCATGTATCAAATGTAGGCAGTGATTCGTGTTTGTTCGGCAAAACATCCGACACATTGTGTCAAGACAAAACATCGTGTCGGGTGTTTTGTCTTGACCTCCGTCTCCGCCGAACCCCTGAGACCGACTCACCGAACCCCTGAGATCGACTCACCGAACCCCTGAGATCGACTCACCGAACCCCTGAGATCGACTCACCGAACCCCTGAGATCGACTCACCGAACCCCTGAGACCGACTCACCGAACCCCTGAGACCGACTCACCGAACCTCTGAGACCGACTCACCGAACCCCTGAGATCGACTCACCGAACCCCTGAGACCGACTCACCGAACCCCTGAGACCGGCCCACGAACCCCGGAGACCGACTCACCGAACCCCTGAGATCGACTCACCGAACCCCTGAGACCGACTCACCGAACCCCTGAGACCGGCCCACGAACCCCGGAGACCGACTCACCGAACCCCATGGTCGATCGGATCCAGGTTAAGAACCGCTGCTCTAATCCCTCTCTTTCCCCATTGCATTTCTTCTCCACCCAACCGGTCATGGCGGATGACCACCCTCCAGAATCTGGGTCCTGCCTGGAGTTTCTTCCTCAATGGGGGAGTTTTTCCCCACCGCTCTTGCTTATACTTGATCCGACAGGTTCTGTTGGGTTTTTCTGTCTGTTAAACCGCTTTGAAACGTCTGTTAATGTGATTAAGAATTTAAAATAAAAGTTGATTGATTGCTGTTGGGGCCCAGTGCTGTCCAGCTCTCCCTTCATCTGTGTGTGTGTGTGTGTGTGTGTGTGTGTGTGTGTGTGTGTGTGTGTGTGTGTATGTGTGTGTGTGTGTGTGTGTGTTTTTGTGTGTGTGTGTGTGTGTGTGTGTGTGTGTGTGTGTGTGTGTGTGTGTGTGTGCGCATTAGAATCTTAGTAATATTCTGTCATTGTTTCCAAATCTTACGTGTATGTCAAAGATTACATAGAGGAAAGTCTATAATTAGTCGATATTGGAGCAGGATTATGAAATTACCCTAGAGGGTTTGCCTTAGCTAGAATGTTGAATGAAAAGCTGCACAACACTTTTACAACAGGGTCATACTCAGACTTCTGTGCGGCCCTAGACATAGTTAACTCCACACACACATTGACCAGAAGAAGAAGAACACCTCATCATGGTTTCATTTTGTTTAGCTCACATGAATCCAGTCATTTAAAGTGTAATCTGGGATTTTATGTCACATTTGGGTGACAATAGAGACACTACAGTATTTCCCCTCAAACACCTGTCATCCACCAAGGTCATCCACCAAGGTCACCCACAATAAGAACATGCACACTAACCATGGGGCTGCCTAATTTGCATGTGTAATATAGCATCCCTATGTTAAATTGTCAAAAGGGAACATTTCTTCAGGAAAAAACGGCTCCAGTTTCAGTGGCACCGCTGGGTGTGTAACATTTATTGCAGAGCCATGCTGAGAGGTTTTAATAAAGCGGCGACACCTTGTTTGCATTCTGATCATGGTAGGAGCGCTGATGGCCTTCTTCACTGCAGTGAGGAAGGGGTATGGGATAGAGATTGAATATTAATATGATGTTAAACTTTGAACAATATACTTAGAAATTAAACACTCCTCATTCTATTGAAAGAGTTTGTTGCCCCAGGCAACATAATTTCAGAGGGGAAATGAAGTTAGGTCGCTGTAGTGGAGTAGTGCATGGACTGAAATGTCATTTTTGTCCATCGAACGTGACATTTTTCCCATCTGTCTACCTCTCTGTACCTCTCTGAGAGGAAGTTGATGACTTGACCTTTTCTGGTTTCCTTGAGGCTTTACTTGAGCTAAAGGCCTTTCGATATTTTACGGTGCATCCAAGCTAATTGAATCTAAAAGATTAGGTATGAACCTAAGGCTGTGGTAATGAGAGCGGAGTTGCCTGCACACAAAAGGTCTGTAAATTAATAGAAAAGGTATGAGATCCCTCTGACAACTTGTCTCAGATCGAGCCTCGAAAGGGCAGACTCCCAGCCTCCTGCACAGGGGCAAAAAGGGCATGCAAGGATGAGGGATGAGTTACAATTTCTAATCCAAAGAGTTCTCCGACCATCTACTTTACCAGTTCAACCTCAGTGTGACCCCTTACATCAGGGGTGCCAAACTCATTTTCACTGAGCAAAACGTCTGTCCTCAAAGGGCCAGATGTAACTAATAAATGTAACTAAATGTAACTCAATGTAATATAACTAACAAATGTAACTAAATGTAACTCAATGTAATGTAACTAACAAATGTAACTCAATGTAACTCAATGTAATGTAACTAATAAATGTAAGTAAATGTAACTCAATGTAATGTAACTAATAAATGTAACTAAATGTAACTCAGTGTAATGTAACTAAATGTAACTACTCCTTAATGTAACTAATAAATGTAACTAAATGTAAGTCAGTGTAATGTAACTAAATGTAACTACACCTTAATGTAACTAATAAATGTAACTAAATGTAAGTCAGTGTAATGTAACTAAATGTAACTACACCTTAATGTAACTAATAAATGTAACTAAATGTAACTCAGTGTAATGTAACTAAATGTAACTACTCCTTAATGTAACTAATAAATGTAACTAAATGTAACTCAGTGTAATGTAGCTAAATGTAACTACTCCTTAATGTAACTAATAAATGTAACTAAATGTAACTCAGTGTAATGTAACTAAATGTAACTACTCCTTAATGTAACTAATAAATGTAACTAAATGTAACTCAATGTAATGTAACTAAATGTAACTACTCCTTAATGTAACTAATAAATGTAACTAAATGTAACTCAATGTAATGTAACTAAATGTAACTACTCCTTAATGTAACTAATAAATGTAACTAAATGTAACTCAGTGTAATGTAACTAAATTTAACTACTCCTTAATGTAACTAATAAATGTAACTAAATGTAACTCAATGTAATGTAACTAAATGTAACTACTCCTAACTACTAACATAAATCCTTTTAATTTGTCAGGTTATTAAACCCACAGAACTCCATCAATCAAGGATCAATAACATCAAACACAAGTTTATTCAGTTTATTTTTCATTTTATGTCAATATTAAGTTAGGACATTGGTTAAAATGGTCTTAATTATTGCATTGTGGGAAATGTGGTTTTGGTCAAAGTACACTTTTTTTGACACTCGACCTTTTATGCTCTCTTGGGCCACATAAAATGATTTGGTGGGCCACATTTGGCCCCTGGGCCTTAAGTTTGACACGTGCCTTACATATTCCAGCTGGAATTTCTACTGATGTATTTGTTCAGGGATAACAGAGATGAGATAAATAGCCACAGCCTTTCTAAGGGTGCAATTTGCACATCAACCCATTCATCAAAATGTAGACCTGTTTCACTGCTCCGAGCAGGTTATCTTTGTGGTAAACAAGCTGAACACACACACACACACACACACACACACACACACACACACACACACACACACACACACACACACACACACACACACACACACACACACACACACACACACACACACACACACACAGCCTTTCCACGAGCTATACAAGAAGAAATGAGGACAGTGAAATTACTTGGTTTATATATTTAAAGCAAATGGTCTGACCCTGCATGATGATATAACTTAGTTTAAAGGGACAGTAAAGTTAATTTTAAGTGACACATGTGTTATTCATCATTATGAAATATAGAAGAAAAAATTAATTTTATATGTGTAGCATCATCCGTTTGGTCAGAAAAGCTTAAAGTCTTTGCTGCAGCAGCTTCAGCATCCAGTGGTCACGTGGGGTCATAGGTCACTGGGACCAACATAGTTTAGCAGCCATTAGAAACAATGCAGCTCTAGACGTGATTAACTCCATAAATATCCTGGTTACCTGTGAGGTGAACGGTTGTGACCTATGACCCCACGTGACCACTGGATGCTGAAGCTGCTGCAGCAAAGACTTTAAGCTTTTCTGACCAAAGGGATGATGCTACACATACAGTATAAGATTTATTTTTTCTTCTATTTTTCATAATGATGAATAACACATGTGTCCCTTTAATATTGTTCACATTTTTATAGTATAATTTAACGTTTTACTTCTTGTCCGTCCGATTTCATTTCTTGAAAAATAAACATCAACACCACACGGCTTTGGTCGTAGGTTTATAAAAATAGAAGCTGCTGAAACAAAACTGGATTTTCTGCATCCACGTGAACAAACACACATACTAAAATACTGTGCATGAATGATGTGAGGCTTCGGTCTCTTTTTCGGTCAGTGCTGAGGCGGAGAACAACCTCTTCCAGGAAAACAGTAACGTGTAAAACAGGCATGACTAAACCAGTTTGCTGTGATGCTAAAGGAGAAAACGGCTTTACACAGAGACACAAACACTTCCCAACAAAAACAATTCTAATGACTAATGATTAAGGTAATGAGCAAGTGTGGCATGAAGACGCATTCCTCTGGTGTAGATTAGTAATAATGAACTGGTGTTGGATCAACAAGCTCATTCCTGAGTCCAGACATATGAACACTACTTTAGCTGTAGAGTACATCCCCACGTCACAGACTATGATCACATCCTCCTATCTTTCCTGAATGCTGTCTCAACTCATGTGTTTTTGTTTGTGGCTCCACAACAAAAGTTCTGTTCACTTGACTCAAGCGTTGTGGTTGGGTTCTGTAAAACACCATCCACCTGTGTTCACCTGAACGTGAGACAAAACTCCAGTGTCATGGTGAAGGTCACGTGTGTCCCCCAACAGACACAACCGCTTCTTCTTTGTAGGTTAGATGCAGGCAATTTATGAATTCATTCAAATTTTTCAGGCCAGCTCAGATGCCTGAAAATATTCACCAGTTTTTGGGTAAATAGGCAAAACATTCCAATCATCCTTTAATTTTTCTTTCAAAACTCTAACTGCACAAAGAAGAGCAAAAGTTCCTTGCCTTACCAACCCACAGATGACCATCCACTCAGGAGCAATAAAACCAAAGAGCTGCGGTGCTGCTGCTGCGTGAGCCATTCCTGAGAATGACATTTGAGAGCCACACAATGCTCCTAACAGGCTTTTCTGTGACCAGGCAGCAGTGATTAAAATGACATCAGCACCATGGAAACTGTGCATCATGCCATTCCCTCAAGGAAAATCAGAGCCATTTATAGCTGTATTTCACTCCAGATAATTCAATATGAATTTTAATGCTGCAATTAAGGTCTGTGATGTGTTCCAAGGAGCACCAGAATGGCCTTGCTGATAGAGAAAAAATATTACAACTACAAGAAAGGGGCTAGAAATTCAGGAAAGAAAGAAAACGTGTTATTTTTGTTTTATCTGCTGTCATGAAGAGAGCCAGCTTTCATAGCCCAACAAGGGAAGATGCCGTAGTGGATGTCATCTCAGAGATACAATAAAACACACAGGTCAACCAACATGCACCAGTTTATTTGCAGTTGGTGAAAGATGAAAGTACCTAGAACAAGTTTCCAGAGGTCAAAAGTCTGTTCTTAAATAAAGATTTAAACATGAACCAATGCAATCAGACTGCAACATCCTGCGACACCCCTGAATTCAAAATTTTACCCTGAGGTCAGAGATCAAAGCTAGTGCTCTGACCTACTGTCATAGGTCAAAAATCAAAGCTAGTGCTCTGACCTACTGTCATTGATCAAAGCACTAATGTTGATCTATGGTCTTACTCACACTGGCCGTCTCCCTTGTCTTTCTATCTTATCTGCTTCCTGAGTGTACAAAAGTTCAAATTTGACCTTGACCTATTTTTCTCAAGGTCAAGGTCATCATCTCCTTCCGTCCCCTCTGCTGCCTGAGTCATGAGCTTTTGGTTCATCTTTCTGTCTGAACGGTTGAGGAGACGTTTGGTGGACGGACACACGAACACTGACATCACAACACATCACCGCTTTGAAGGGGATGGGATCAAACGTACACGTGCCCTCGCTGCAGGGCCCCTAGGCCATGGAACTGGAATTCATTGTTTACAGAAATGTCTCTTCTGCGACACGCAAACACCAATCCTGAGAAGATTGTCTGGACATTGATTAACCCGCTTACAAGAACAGCGGTCTTTCTGCAATAGAGGCAATTTTTCAATGCCTCTCTGGTGTCTCCTCTGAAAACATGAATAGAAAAAATGAAAGATGGATCAGGAGCTCATTAAACAACATATTTATGTCGTAGAGATGCATTGGGTCACAATCAAAGGTTTAGAAAGAAAGAAAGTCCACTTTTATTATCCCCATCAGGGAAATGATCTTTACACTGAGCTTTACATTACATGTACATGTATGTGTGAGTCAATCCATGCATACATGGTTGTGTACAGGCCCCTGAACAAACACACACCGGGGGCCTGTAGGCATGCAATTAGTACAACAACAGCAAACAGTAGGGGGGGGCAGAATGATGGGCAGCGACCTCAGAGTGCGCCCCAAATGAGCAGCTAGTAAGGGGGGGACACCGCCTTGCTCAAGGGTGCCTCGGCACCTCCCACTGTCAGCTCACAGTCCGAGGAACGCGGGTCGGGAGCGGGAATCGAACCACTGACCTCTGATCACAGGACGCCCGCTCTACCGCTGAGACACTGCCCCCCTTTGGTAATCTACACTGTCCGTCCCCCCGACTTTGACAGGGGACACTGTGGGGAGAATGCAGACCATACGTAATCTGAGATGTGAACAGATCCTCATGAGGACCTACATTCTCATACTACTGCATGAAATGACAGGGGTGGAACAACGGGGTTCACAATAACCTGAAGATACAGTAACTCTTCCCCATCAATCAAATTTGCAGTGTTTACACACAGTATAGTCATTTCTACAATGGCATCAGCATCGTTTACTTGGATATCAAATACTGTGCTGGCTTTTCCAAAGCTGTACTGTCAGCAATACAAGCGTGTTGTCATTTGTGTTCTGGAAGAATGTAGAGAGCATATTCACGCATGTAATTAGGCTGAAATTGTGAATAATTATCAGTCATTCATTCCTCTGCGTGCCTTTCTGCCCACGGTGTGGAGCCACATAGAAGGAGGAGACTCAGCCCTTCTTACGGTCTGTCAGCCCCAAGCATTATACATCACAATGAAAGATATGAGGAGAAGCAGATAAGTAGTTTCATAAGCACTAGATTATATCTGTCAGATGTTGTTTTGCCTGGTTATTTTGTGGTAAATAGTAATTACATTCAAAGTTCATGCACTGCATTACAATACAATTACTGACTCTTCACAAAGCTATTCTCTAAATAACAGGGTCGGTGAACAGGTGGGCTTGTGGCCGGTGGGACGGTTTTCTGTTCTCACAGGTTTGTGATAGCTGGTTTGTTTTTGATGAGTGAGACTTTGAAGTCAGTTACAGTAAATACCAATTTGAAGGTCACGACCTTTTGTGATTTGGATGGACTGGTTTGTGATGTAAGCTTCACAAACCAAGTCGGAAGCACGAACGAAGTGGTTCTGACATCCAAACAAAGGAATTCAAAGACAAATGGTAGTGAGGAAACACAGGTGGAGCAAAAAGTAGGATGGTTCTGTTTGTATTTGTATTTTGAACTTGAACAGTAATTTTCTATTAACTTGGCTGTTTAATAGACCTGTGTTCAGTTTTTCATCTCTGTATCTGTAACTGTGCCATGATCCTGTTACAGAACTGAACTGTATCACCAAGTTGGTCAAATTCTTGAGTAGACAGTGCTTTTAAGTGGAACTGGAGTGTCTGGGGCTTCTCTTCCCTCCACCCTGTACATCAGATCCAAATGCTGTCTGACAAAAACACTCGATGCCTTTTTAAGGTAATTTTAAGTAATCTCTAATGACTTTTCAGGAAACAAAAAAAACGGAACCATTTGCTGATGATTTAGGAAAAAAAAAAATTTGTAAAAAAAAAAAAAAGACAGGTTGAGGGCAATTAATTAAATGATTAATTAAATCAATTTTTAGGCAATTATTTTAAGAGGGTGACAACTGACTTGTCAATGCTAAGCGCTGCCACGTGTTGTTTTTGAGAAACAATGCAAAGTAATTTTGTGCTAGTGCGCTGTTTTTGTGTGGCCTTGAATTACAATAAAGTTATCGATCTGCATGTCTGTCCATCCTATCCTACGTAGCTACCATCTCCTTAGCTAACAAGTGATTATTTACTGTTTTTATGGGATTGGTGGGTTACTTGCATTTCATAGAATTTACTTTTAGTGATCATGTAAATAAGTAGTGTTTTATACCACATACCACGTTGATCCTTCTCGTGCTTGCAAGATATTGCCACTATCTATGTGCTTGTACTTAACAGATGTGGAACAAGTATAGAAGAAAAAACATCTGAAAGTCTGAAAATTCCGTCCCCGTTTCAGTGGCTGGATCTATACTTTAGACAGCAACTTTATCTGCCCCATCTGCCACTCTCTCTGTCTCTCTCTCTTTTCCTTACCCTGTCTCTATCTCCATTGTATTTGTTTTGCACCCAACCGGTCACAGTGGATGGCCGCCCTGCAGAGTCTAGGTCCTGCCCGGAGTTTCTTCCTCAATGAGGTAGTTTTTCCCCGCCGCTGTTGCTTATGCTTCTTCTGTTGGGTTTCTTTCTGTGTGAAAGCACTTTGAAACGTCTGCTGATATCATCAAGCACTTTAAAAATAAAGGTTGATTGATTGATTGTTCAGAGTCAAAGGTGTATTGGAAATACAGCTGATGTGCTTCATTGAAACATTGTTACACAGCTATACTTCAGATAACGTGCCAATCAAAAGCTTTCGGACTGTTCTTTTCAACAGAGTGAACAAGAAGTGGTGCCGTCCAGCTCATATCACGTCAAAATGAGCATCTGTACTGAGGACATACTATTGGGTTTTGTCCATATTATCTGCAACATGACTTCTGGCATATTTTGATAGTGGAGGTTTATATTCCTCCATCTGCAAACTCCACATCAATATGTGACCTTTGCAGTTCAACCACAGCCCAGTTAAATAGTCAATGCCATAAGCATCCATTGTAAGATCTACAGACTTTGTGTCTTTGAAAAACATGACTTACTGACTTCACAAAGTATGTAAACTGTCCTACCTGAGAGGGAAAACCCTGGATCTACTATATACAAATGTAAGGGAGGCATGCAGCTGCTTCTCCCTCCCTCTATTGGGTAGGTCAGACCACAACCTGGTACAATTCAAATATTCTCATTAGCCTTTGGGTAAAGGACAGCTTGCCACCAGGACAACCTTCAGGAAATGGACAAAAGAACCATATGAGGCAATCCAAGACTGTTTTGAGCTCACTGACAGGTAGACACTCTGTTAGCAGCATGGAGAGGGCATTGAACGCACCACACTGTCAACTTCTGTGTCAACTCCCCTGAGACCGTTCAATGTCACCCAAACAAGTTTCGATTATTCTTGTACAGTCAAACCTCGGTTTTCGAACGCTTCTGTTCTCGACCAAATCAGTTTTCGACCAGAAAATCAGAGAATTTTACGTCTCTGAACTCGACCAAAATTCGTCTCTCGACCAAACCGAGAGAAGCCGAGCGTACCTGAACACGAGTCACTCAGGAGCGTACCTGAACACCAGTCACTCAGGAGCGTACCTGAACACGAGTCACTCAGGAACGTACCTGAACGCAACTCAAGTTTCAAGTTTATTTATTCTTATATAGCCCAGATTCACAAACAATGTCACAAAGGTCTTTACAATCTGCACATGGACGATTTCCCTCTGACCTTTATGTACTGCAGCAGTACGACCCTCACATCGGATAAGGAACAACTCCCCCCACAACCCTTTTAACAGGGGAAAAATGGATGGGAGAAACCTCAGGAAGACTAGAGGAGGGACCCCTCTTCCGGGAGTGGACAGACGAAGCAATAGATATGACATGTACAGATTAACAACACAGTAATAATAACAATGACAATAACAATAATAAATGTATGACGAAGACACGCTGATCCATCCAGTAGAGTCACCACCAGCCGATGAAGCACACAGAGGTCACCGATCAGAGGATCCACCACTCTGAGGACAGACCAAACAGTGCCCAAGTCATTGTTCTCAAAAAAGTTATAGTTTAAGATTACTCTGCCAAAACCCCAAAACCACAGCAGAACCAAATGAGATGGAACCAGACTCCCCTAGTGGATGGTGAAACAGGACCACTGTACAGCTTTTGATATCGCCAGCCAAGGAAGAAGACAGAGGTAGCCGATTGCCGATGATCCACCACATAAACGCCTGAGAGAGAGAGAGAGAACAGGGTAGGGAGATAGATAGAGAGAACAGGGGCAATAGTGGTGCTAGAGGGACCAGAATAGCAGAGGATTAATGGGGGACAGGGACCTAACTAAGAAATCCTACGGCTCATCGGCAGGACTAGGCTAAACCTAAACATTGAGACCGCCACCCCCGATATTACTTGCATGTTAGGTAGAACAGATATGTTCTGAGTCTAGATTTAAAGACATCTATGGATTCAGACTGTCTAATACCTATAGGGAGGTTATTCCACAAGAAAGGGGCACGATAGGAGAAGGCCCTCTGGCCTTGCACCGAACCGGTCACAGTTGGGTGCAAGTCACTCACTCAGTAGCGTACCTGAACACGAGTCACTCGGGAGCGTACCTGAACACGAGTCACTCAGGAGCCGAGCGAACTGCCCAGGATGCTTCCTCCGTAGCGCATTCGTGTTCAAAGTTCGATAGGATATCTTTTATTAAAATAACACACAGTGTCTGTTTCTACCCTTTTTATTTATGGTAAACACTATACAGTGCAGTTTATGGTGTAAAATAGTAAAAAAGAAAACTTAGAAAAAGTTGTTTTTTAGACTTGGAACGGATTAAAATCCTTTACATTAATTATAATGGGAAAAATAGTTTCGGATTTCGAACAACTGGCTTTTCGAACAGCCTTCTGGAACGGATTATGTTCGAAAACCAAGGGTTGACTGTATTTGTTTCAGCCTGTTCACCTGCTTCCTGTCTGATGTTGTGCCTGATTTTCTACCCTTTAAAAGTTAATAGTTATGCTTACCTAAGTCATAATAGAATACTTATCTGTCCCTTTCCTGTTCTTTTTAGGGTACAATTAAAATCCCCATCCATGGATGACAAATCCTCAGAGGAACAGCGATTTAAAACCTCATTGATTTTAAAAAAAATTCCTCTCTGCACCGTGTGATGGAGCATACATGTTAATAAAATTTACAGTGAAATGCTCAAACCAGGCTCTAGTTAAAATCAGCTTCTCCTCGACACCATGCTGTTGCTGCTGTTATAGGCCTTCATCTGTAACTGCTTCACATGATTAACCATATTTTCCAGACTACAGGAAATATGGTTGTAGTATAAGTTAATTGACAGTATAAGTTGGACAAGCCAATAAATGCATAATGTTGGAGGAAAAAAAACATGAGTTGTACTGGACTATAAGTCACATTTTTTGGAGAAAATGATTGTCAATACGAACACATAAACAAAGCCATTATGGAAGGATTCATAATTCATACTGTGGCTCACCCAGCTTTTTAGCAGTCACCCTCCGCTCCCCCAGCCAAGTCCTCTACAGACCTACCGCTAAAAAAACCATAATCACTAAGGCCATGTTCACTCGTCTATAAAGCCAAATGTTTTTCCATTCTGCTTAGAAAAAAAATGGAATCTACACAATCTTGTTTCTTTAAAAAAAAAATCTCCATCCACGCATACGTAACCACATACGTGCATTTATAAACACGTTAATAAGAATAACAACTCCAACAACCCCAACAATGATAGGATCGAGGAATCGTGTGGAAGTGCTCCCGTTCCTCCTGGAGGACGACTTCCTTCTCAGAGTTCTCCCACCAGCTGGCAGTGCATCCCAGTCTGACCCGAAACTGGCGTTGGTGTTTTTGGCGATGAACATGAATAAATGAATGAATGAATTCAAATTCCAATTAAAAAACTATGATTTTAATGAATGAAGTTTATTGTCATTGCGTATAAAAACAGGGTTCCATGGACAACGAGACGAGGACTGTCTCCCCAGTAGCATCTGTGGCAAAAGAAAAACAACAGTAACAAGAATAGAGATGGGACAGTTAAGAAATGCATACAATATATAAACTTTAAGACTCTAATAAAGAAAAAACAGGTGGACAAATATTCAAGTGTCAAACATGTTTTTCAACATGTCTTCGATGCAGAATATCAATTGTTACCGCCACATAGTTTTAAAGACATGCATGCTGTCACTAATGGTAAACACAGGTCACACACACATGACGTCATCACAAAAACCATCGTTTTTTGTGATAGAAATATTCGTTATCGTGTCGACGATAAGCCTAACCGTAGAAAAATATTTTAAATTTCTGCTTAAAAACCTTTAATGAATGACCATTTTATTTGACATGGCTCTGGTGTAATGGCAGAGAATTAGTCTCTCTCCTTCTCTTGAGCATCTCAAGTCGTTTTTCATATCCACCTTCCCCGTTATCTAAAACACACATGCTCAAAATTAAAAAGTGCTTCAGTCCTTGGTTTAGCCCATTCTAGTTTTAACTGAATCATCAAAAATATGTGATCTGGAATAACACAAAGGTCTCCAGGAAAATAATTCTCACTGGCATTCTTTCAGGGTACTAAGAAACAAATGTATTCACACTGTCACAAAAGCAAAGTCAAATTATTAAGTCAGCACCTTACAGTTCACGTCAACTCCACACAATTCTAGTTAATTGGAAACAAAGGACTACCATGACCGTTTGAGTGAAAATGTTCACAGAGGATGGAAGTAAACTTTAAAATAAAACACAGAACACAGAAACAACGTTATAACAATCAGCCTTCAAAATAAGATACTAGGAGGAAAACCACAGACTGTTTCTGTACAGCTAGGCAGTAAATATAAGTATAAATATAGATTAAATAAAATATGTTTCTGATAAGAAATGTGTTTATATTCAAATTATTAAGGATCTAAATAATCAGACTACTAATGTAGGATTGATGACTGTGTTTTAAAAGTGATGACTAATCAGCTTAAATCAATGGTATCTAGCATGAGTTGATGTTCTTGTTATCACTGCCCACGACCATTTTGTTGAGAACAGAAGACATAAACAAACTGTATAGGTGAACGCTCCTCATGCCAATGTCCCATTGGATATAGGCGTTTATGTAGCCTATATTCCAATGCCATTATGTTACCAGCAGATGATCAGACCTTCCCTGGACAATGACCCTCTTCTAATTTTATAAGCCAATTATCAATAGTGGAGGAGTTGATAGGTTACTGTTTGAAGGATCTCCAGTTTGTTTGCGTGTCTGTAAAATGTCAGACACTGACATTCAAAGGTCATCCAAGCATGTCAAGCCTGATTTGATTTTAACATGGTGCCTGCTTGATATAAAAGGAGCTACAGCATAATGTCAATCAAACGTTTGGCTTCTTCAGTGGCACAGGAGCACCACAAATCCTACCTGCCTGTTTAACTAATAGATAGATATGAATTGTATTGTCAACATCAGTGGAAAAGAAAAAAATATATAAAGTTGAAGGAGAGTGATTTTATTAATTTGCCCATAATACTGTAAGCTTACTGAAAATAAGGAATAAAACCTCAGTACTGTGTAGAAAAGGTATATTTCACAGTTTTTCCTCACAGCTTTATCAGGACTGTTTAAAAGCCATTTTCAAACTTGTCACATAAAAGTGTTGTACACGTGTACACGTGTTGTGTATGGACAATGACTGGATGATTGAATAAATGAGATGCCAGACTCTGATTCAAAAGACAGTCAACAGGAGAAGAATTTGTTCAGAAAACTGTTTTGGATGGATGGGTGGATGGATGAAGGGATGGATGAAGGGAGGGAGGGACGAACTGACGGAGGGACAGACAGATATGTTTATCCATTGTTTGCTGACCTACTGTAGATGACCTTGCCGCTTCAACCTATGACCTTGCCATTCCTTCTGCCTATCCCCTCATCTGAGTTCTTACAGCGCTATGCATGGGTTTTGCCACCAAATACCATAATGTAGTGCAAATAGTGCGAAAAGTGTTCCCACGATTAGTAAACACTTAAGAAGAAGGAGGCCTTCAGGGGCCTGTTGTCCCTGGGGACTCCTAAGGCAGTTGCGGGGTACCGACAGGCCAGAAGGACTGCAGCCTCGGCTGTGATGGAGGCAAAACAGAGGGTGTGGGAGGAGTTTGGAGAGTTCATGGAGAAAGACGATTGGACGGCACCAAAGTTGTTCTGGAGGACTGTCCGACACCTCAGGAGGGGGAAACAGGGGACCATCCAAGCTGTATACAGCAAAGATGGGACACTGTTGACCTCGACTGAGGAGGTTGTCGGTCGGTGGAAGGAACACTTTGAGGAACTCCTGAATCCAACTACCCCAACTGACCCGTCCTCTGTTGCAGAAGCAGAACTGGAGGATGATGGGGGGTCAGAGTCAATCTCTCAGGGCGAAGTCACCGAGGTAGTTAAACAACTTCACGGTGTCAAAGCCCCGGGTGTTGATGAGATTCACCCGGAAATGTCGATTGTCGAGCCTCAGATTGAGGAGGAACAATGTGGGTTCCGTCCTGGTCGTGGAACAACGGACCAGCTCTTTACTCTCACAGGGACCCTAGAGGGGGCTTGGAAGTATGCCCATCCAGTCTACATGTGTTTGTGGACTTGGAGAAGGCGTACGATCGGGTCCCCAGGGATATACTGTGGGAAGTACTGCGGGAGTATGGGGTGAGGGGTCCTCTCCTCAGGGCCATCCAATCCCTGTACGTGATGGGTCATGACCCAAATAACCAGATTGTGGATACAAGCAGCTGAAATGGTCTTTCTCAGGCGGATAGCTGGTGTCTCCCTTAGAGATAAGGTAGAAACACTGCTGTTCACGAGGGGCTCAGAGTAGAGCCGCTGCTCCTTCACGTGGAAAGGAGTCAGTTGAGGTGGTTTGGGCATCTGGTGGTGATGCCTCCTGGACGCCTCCCTAGGGAGGTGTTTCTGGCACGTCCAGCTGGGAGGAGACCTCGGGGCAGACCCAGGACCAGGTGGAGGGATTATATCTCAACACTGGTCTGGGAACGCCTTGGAATCCCCCAGTCAGAGCTGGTGGTTGTGGGAGGAAAGGGAAGTTTGGGGGTCCCTGTTGAAGCTGCTGCCCCCGCGACCCGACTACGGATAAGTGGTGGAAGATGGATGGATGAATCCTCCCCTTCCAGGATATCTTTCACGAGGCCATCACCATTTCCCTTCTGTTCCTCAATGACATTTGGATATTGCAGCTTTTCATGCTGTGTTTTAAATGGTACCACATGAAGTAACATTTAGATAATATTTTATTAGATTAAATACTTAATAATCCCTAGGGAAATTATGTATATCATCTGCTCAAAGTAAATAAATAAATAGACAGCTTACAAAAAAATGATGAGAAACAGTCCCCCATACAAACATACTGGGTTCCGTTAGGTAGTCGGTTATCCAACTCACAAGTTAGGGGTCCACAGCCATGGATGCCAGTTTCTCCTGCAGGAGCTGGAGCTGGATGGTGTGAAAGGCTCTTGAGAAGTCAAAGAAGAACATCCTGACAGCACCCCCCCAATGTCCAGGTAGGTCAGTGCACAGCGGAAGAGGCACAGCACAGCCTGTTGTCGGTTGTCATTCAGCTCAGTCTCCCAGTAGGCACAGGGTCGATGCATGAGGTTTTCCACAGGGACAGGACCCTCCCCAGCCAAAGGCTGATGTTGGTAACGTGGACCGGGTTCTGCTGAGATAGAACAATAAGCTCAATGAGATCTACACATCAGCACATCATGAAGCCAAAGAGACACCCACCATTGGTCTCAAACTCTTTGTGTCTCTTAGAGGGCCAGCAGCATTAAGATATAAATGTAATGATAAAACAAGCTGTTGAATTTTGAATCTTCTTTTTTCTGATAATATTTTTAACACATTTTCAAATGATCATTGACATATTTTTTTCTGCTTTGGTTGGTAGTCAATGAAAAGACTACTCCATCCATTTTCTGCCGCTGTATCGCCGTAGCGGGTCACAGGGAGCTGGAGCCAATCCCAGCTGGCATAGGGCTTGAGGCGGTGGACACTCCAGGCAGGACGCCAGACAAACACACACACACACACACACACACACACTCACTCCTACAGGCAATTTCGGACCGGCCAATCAACCTGAAGCGCATGTTTCTGGAGGTGGGAGGAAGCCGGAGAACCAGTAGAGAACCCACGTGGACACAAGGAGAACATACAAACTCCACACAGAGCGGGACTCGAACCCAGAACCGCCGTGTTGTGAGATGACAGCACTACACACTGCACCACTGTGCCCCCCATATTACCTCAAAACTGGGGTAAGATATCTTCATTAGTTCCATAAGTTTTTCCATCGGAATGGGTCAAGTGAGACCCACTTAGTTTATGGAGTCAGAAAAGTCTAAACTGGATATTTCCCCTCAACCTTTGCCGTCACATTAAGTCACTTTGACAAATGGATCAAGCTGAGGGTTGAATGTCGGTGTGGTGTCATTTAAGTTAACTAACTTAACTCAGTTACTTTACAGAATTGTGGGTCATTGACATTATGAAGTGTAGATTTCAAATTAAGTGTAAGCATTTCTTTTAACATGTGTGTCCCATTATGGGATGTTTCATTCTTTCCTCTACAACATACAAGCATATTTTGCCATAATATTAGCTCTATGAATATAATAGCAATGATTTCACATTACATCCAATTCCCACTCTGTGTTTTTGGTTAAATTAGCTTAAATTGAATTGAAATGAAATTCCAACTCTCACGCTGTTTACAGAGTCAGACTCTAACGTTTTGCTCTGACTGCCCATGCTCATCAGAAGACAGCTTTTCTGTGAGGGGATGGTTAGTATTGGGTGTGGGTGAGTCCAAGCTTTCTGACAGAATTGTTCAGCGGCAGAATGAACAGATGTCTCGCAATGATTAATGTTCGTCGCAGTCTTGCCTCAAAGCATCCGGGATAACTGTCCAAATGCAAAACACACACACATATAAAACACACACATGGATAATACATACAAACACACACACACACAAACACAGCCAGACAGATTTAAAATAAAAACACTGTAATTCATTCCATCCTTGTAAAAAAACCCAAAACTTTAAATTATTAAAAAATCTCAACCAATAGACATACTTGACCTGTGCATAATTAATTATATATAAGATACCTCAACAATTATAATGTATGAAAAGTCTCTGATGTTGTATTCATCCGCCACCTACTGTAGGAAAGAATGAGATCCGACCTCAACTGATGTTGTTTCCATCGACCAACTAGTGGTGGTGTACCAAAACACAGTTTGTATCTCGAGATTTTTGCTCATAAGTTGAACAAAAATATGGACAGAGGAACTATGTCAAACAATTTGTATGTTGAGTAGCTGGTATTGTGATTTTCTCTCTTCTGTTATAAAAGAATCCACGCATGTCTTTTTTGGCCTCCAGCCTTCTGGAAATGCAGACCCCGGAATCACAGGGAATCACAGACCTTAAACATTAGACCCTAATATGAGAAAGATGCTAGAAGCTAGCTCCTTGAATAGTGTCAGCCAACATACAATAATCCCCACATATACATTTGAATAAGCTCACTTAAAAACCTCACACTGTCACGCTTCTGGAGTCTATGCGGAAGTAGGGGCCGCTAGCCGAGTTAGCTCGGCTAGCGGCCCCTACCTCTGCCAAATGTAGCAAGTTTCCAGGCTACATTATTTAAAGATATTAGCTTTTGGACTAGTCAATCAGTAGACCGATTCGACTCATGGAGGTAGTGGTGCAATGAACCACACAAACACAGAACTTTATGTGCAAATAGTATGTTGTATTCATTTGTGAAAAAAAATATATATATAGTGAACCCCAATATTTACACTCTGCAGAAGGAATAAAATAAACTAACTAAAGTAAAGTACATTTCAGATGCATCATCAAAACCACACACAATATTTATCAATACACTGATTGTCCAAAATAATCCAGTGTCAAGATCCAAGCCGTAATTGGTCCGTTGGCAATTGCGTGTGTGCGTGTGTGTATGTGGGTGTGTCCGGAGGTGACGTGGGGGACCGGCTTCCAGAGCCTCCTACCAGACCAGGCGAAGTTCTCCGCATCGGTTGTCCCCGCTCTGAATCAGAGTCCTAGCTCGCTATTGTTTAGTCCTCACCGGCACTCCGACCAAATCCATAAAAATGTTCAACGTGACCGACCGACTTATCGTCCCGGTGTTGGTTATAGTTCATATAACTCCTCCACACAGGTGTGTTCCGGTAGCCTGCGGCTAATCAGGTAAGTCCAATGCCGGCTGCTTTCGGCGCTTCCGGATCTCTCTCTCTTTCGCGGACACACACACACCCAACGCCGTCTTCTCACTGGCTTTTATTGCAGGTGACATCATTAGCCACCCGCAGCCCCACAGGTGAATGTGTGATGTCATACACCATGTGACAAGAAGTTCACACTAGTGTGGGACCTAACGTCCTTTGATATGGTAAGAATAAACAAAATATTAATAATGAACCAAATATTAATAATAACCAAAATAACCATTGAATATTACTATGGTAACATTCATCCCGGTTACACAAACACCTGGATTGGCAGACCGGGGTGATGGTCCCTCTTTTCTAAAAGGAGGACCTGAGGGTTTGTTCCAACAATAGGGGGATCACATTCCTCAGCCTCCAGGGTACTGGAGGGGAGGATTAGACCGATAGTCGAACACCGGGTTCAGGAGGAAGAATGCAGATTTGGTCCTGGTCATGGAACACTGGACCAGCTCTACACTCTCTATCGAGTGCTCAAGGGTTCATGGGAGTTTGCCCAACCAGTCCACATGTGTTTTGTGGATCTGGAGAAGGCATTCAATCATGTCCCTCGTGGTATCTTGTGGGGAGTGCTTCGGGAGTCTGGGGCTTGGGGGCCTTTGCTGAGGGCTGTCCAGTACCTGTATGACCGAAGCCAGAGCTTGGTTCGCGTTACCTGCTGTTCCAGGTGCATGTTGGACTCCGACAGGACTGCCCTCTATCACCGGTTCTGTTCATAATCTTTATGGACAGAATTTCTAGGCGTAGCCAGGATCCAGAGGGAGTCCGGTTTGGGGACCAAAGGATTTCATCTCTGGGACGGTTATCAGCTGAGTGTGACGCGAGTGGGATGAGGAGCAGTACCTCTAAATCCAACAGACAGACCTTCAGTGACTGCATCACTGCAGAAGCTGCACCGATCCGTCTGTCAATCTCACGTTCCATCCTTCCCTCACTCGTTAACAAGACCCCAAGATACTTAGACTCCTCCACTTGGGGCAAAGACTCTCCACCGACCTGAAGAGGGCACACCACCCTTTTCCAGTTGAGAACCATGGCCTCGGATTTAGAGGTGCTGATCCTCATCCCACTTGTGTCACACTCGGCTGCAAACCGTCCCAGTGAACGCTGAAGGTCCAGGTTTGATGAGGCCAACAGGACAACATCAATAAAAAGCAGGGATGAAACTTTGGTCCCCAAACCGGACTCCCTCCGGATCCTGGCTGCGCCTACACTGGGGATATAGTCGGGAGGTGGAAAGAATACTTCGAGGATCTCCTCAATCCCGCTGCCATGTCTGACACAGAGGAAGCAGAGGCTGAGGTCTCAGAGGTGGACTCGTCCATCATCCAAGCTGAAGTCACCGAGGTGGTTGCCAAACTCCTCGGTGGCAAAGCACTGGGGGTGGATGAGAGTCGCCCTGAGTACCTCAAGTCTCTGGATGTGCAGGGACTGTCATGGTTGACACGTCTCTGTGACATCGCGTGGCAGTCAGGGACAGTACCTCTGGATTGGCAGACCGGGGCGGTGACCCCTCTTTTCAAAAAGGGGGACCGGAGGGTGTTTTCCAACTATAGGGGGATCACACTCCTCAGCCTCCCGGGGAAAGTCTGTTCCAGGGTACTGGAGAGGAGGATTAGACCGATAGTCGAACCGTGGATTCAGGAGGGACAATGCAGTTTTCATCCCAGTCGTGGAACACTGGACCAGCTCTACACTCTCCATCGAGTGCTCCAGGGTTTTCTGAACTATCCCCACCTATAAATGTGAATAAGTTCACTTGAAAACCTCGCGCTGTCACCTTCCGGCCTCTCCCCTTAAGTTGGGGCCGCTAGCCAAGTTAGCTCCGGTCTTCACATTTGTCCATGTCTCACACTAACGGAGCCACTTTGTCTACGTCAAACAGCAGTTTATATTCTTTGATTGTGACGGACCTCTCTTGTTGTGCGGTGAACCCCGATACTTTATTCGCCAGGATCAAACTCACGAAGCCGGCCTCTACTCGGATAGCCAGACCGTAACGCCAAAGCGGCCTTCGTCTTGGCGTTCCTTCTTCACACACACACGGAGCCGTTACGGCTTAGTCGGACACAGCGGTTTGCTTTCTTAGCGACGGCGAAGAAAAAAAAGAAAACAAACCAAATCTGATATTATTGTTTTGTCGTGGAATTTACACGGGTTCCCATTAGTAAATATATAATAATAATAATAATAATGAACTTCATTACAAACACATACATGTATATGTACTTAAATATACTAATACATATATATATATACTGTATATATACATATATACTTTACACACATGCATATATATATGTACTTATTTACGTGTAAGTATATGTACATGGATATACTGTATATGTACGTATGTACACAAGTATGTATGTGTATAAGTCCGCGGTGCACTGGCGTCGCACCATGCAGGGGTTTGCTCCGCCTCATGCCCTGTGATAGCTGGGATACGCTCCAGCTCCCCGTGACCCGCACAAGCTGATGAAGCAGTCAGAAAATGAATGAATGAATATATATATATATGTATATATGTATATGTATACTGTATGTGTGTGTTTATATAACAAAGTTTATTATTTATGTAACATGTATAAGAAATACTTTATTTATTTTTGTGAAATTCCTGCTAAAGTATGCATATAGTTCACCCTGCTTTGAGAGGTTCAATAGCGCCCTCTACTGGAGTCTATATAAAACAGATCGGGAGCAGATGTCTGGTGGCAGTTCTGCCCAGCACCCTGCTCCGGTAAGATGGTCGGATGTTGTGCTCCGCAAAATATGCAAATTACATAAAAGCTAACGTGAGATTTGTTATTAACAGAGAAGTAACAGCACTTGCCATGGTATCTCTGTGCATTTATGTTTTGTATCGTCTTGTTGTTGCTCACGTTAGCATGCTATATTTTGTATTGAAGTCAATATTATTTCCCCCCATATAGACGCCATACCAGTGGAGGTGCTTACCACATAGTGTGTGGTTGACCACTCATTGCAGGTAAATGTTGTTGCACTATGCGTGACGTTTAATATTCAAGACGTACATGTGTAGCGCTGCCCGCCTTTTTAGGCGGAGCCTGTGTTATCTGTTAGCTCCCTCTAAAGAGCGCCATTACGCTACTTCTTTATTTATTTTATATTGAGTCTTGGATTGTACGTTTATATTTTCTATTTTCTATTTCATATTTCTAATTCATAAAATATATTAAAGAAAAGGATGATGTTGGTTAAAATAAGTTAAAACATGTTGTATGCAATTAATTGTAAAAAACATTCACCACTATACGATCACTTGTTAAAATTCATTATATTGAGACATTTTATATGCAGTTAAGGTAATTGTAAAAATATTAATATGTCATATACTGGTGTCAGTTCTGCCCAGCACCCTGCTCCGACGCCATACCAGTGGAGGTGCTTACCACATTGTATGTGTCTGTTGTTGACCACTCATTGCAGGCTACCCTGAGTAAAACCACATCATCTAACCAGCCCGTGTGTGTGTGGATTCTTGGCGGGACGGGTACACAGCAGTCACATTTATACTTACCATCAGTTGCTATGTTGTGTATATATGTGTGTATAAATCTCCCCACCTACATATTTGAATAAGCTCACTTGAAAATCTCACACTGTCCCGCTTTAACTCCACCCACTACCGCCCAACCAATCACGGCGCATCTTCCAGAAGGGATCACGTGATCAATATGGCATAAAGCATTGAAGTGAAGTTTTTTGAAGTTGTGTTTTTTGTAAACACCGGGTCTTTGTTGTTGTGTGGACGCTGTCACCCAAACTTTTTCTATCCGGGGGGCGTCTCCCTGTGTGACCTGTGTCTACATGTGTGTGACCTGTGTCTACATGTGTGTGACCCGTGTCTACATGTACACACAGAATGGACGGAGTTAAAACCGGCTATTTTCTGACGTAGAACAGCTTCATGTCGAAGACGCCTTGATGAACATGCTGACAGCTGGAAGTTTGTTCATCTGTTTCTTTATTTATGAGTCATAAAGTTTATCTATTTATCTATTCATTCATTCATTCATTCATTTATTCACATTCCTCGCCAAAGACGCCGACACCAGTTCTGGGTCAGACGGGGATGCGCTGCCCCCTGGTGGAGAACTCTGTGATGGGTGTGCTTGGTTTATAATACCAATACATTTGTTTTCATGTTTGGTATAAAGTCTGATATTATTTTTTTATTGTGGAATTTACATGGGTTCCTGATAGATAGATAGATAGATAGATAGATAGATAGATAGATAGATAGATAGATAGATAGATAGATAGATAGATAGATAGATAGATAGATAGATAGATAGATAGATAGATAGATAGATAGATAGATAGATAGATAGTGTTCGCAGGTTGAGGACTACACACCGGGGTATTTACATAATTTGTGCACTACATAGCCCATACAAGTGAAATTTAGTTGTGTTCACAACTGATGTTATCTGTATCTCCTGACTCTCACATTCAGTGTTTGTTGTTCAACCAGGAGAACTTCAATTTTAAGTTTTTGGGGTTTTTTTATATATACTGGTTTGATCCCCGAAGGGAAATTAAGAACACACACTCTATTTACTGATTACAAACGCATGCATACATATATATTAATGAGTACAGGCCCCCGTATCACACACACACACACAGGGGGGCCTGTAGGCATGCAGGGGAGGTAGAGTGGCAGGCAGCTCCTTCTTGGTGCGCCTCAAATGAGCAATTTGTAAAGGGGATGGCACCTTGCTCAAGGGTGCCTCGGCAGTGCTCCGGAGATGAGCTGACACCTCCCACTGTCAGCTCACCTCCGGCTATTTTTGGGGGGGCGGGAGCGGGAAACGAAACGGCGATCTTGAATCATAGGACGACCCGCTCTACCGCCCGCTTTACCACTGAGCCACTGCCGCCCCTTGAGGGGTGGCAGTTTCCCGGTTTCTCAGTTAAGTATGCTCATGATTATGGTGTAGCAGCCTTTAGTATTTTAGGTTTGTTTGTATTTGTACCTTAAAGAAGTTTGTCAGTGAGTTGCCACGTAGGTTAATTTGGTGTATAAATCTACATAAGCACAGGTGTAAAAGACCATCTAGACATGCATGAGTGATGGACATTTCTGGCATTGTCCCCTCATTGCGCCTCACGACATTGTTTGCAATGTAAAACTAACTTTGCTGTTAAAATGTAGTTTGTATTAAATGGGACCTCCCCCAGCAGAGAATACCACACAGATGTCATTCATTAAACTGCATCAAGAACAAATGTGGTGTGGTGTGTGATGCTTCCACATCCAGCTGTGTCTAGTTGGTCAGGATAGTCGCTACACTGCCACTCACCCGTAGTCTAATGGGAACCCAAACCCATGACCTGAAACACAGAAAAAGAGCTGCAAACAAGATGGCTATGTCATCTTGACTACAAAAAAATCAATAGATGGATGACTTACAAGAAGTAGAGAAAACGTCTCAAAAATTAGAAAAGTTTATGTTCATCATCACTACTGTTAGAGTTATGTTCCAGACAACACGCTCTTCAGTTCTTTAAGTTCGGTTGAGAGGTGAATCTGCAATGCTGAGACAAGTTGTAGTCCAAACAAGGTTTACTGAAGAAGTTCAGGAGTTTACAAGTTGGTGAGAATACAGCGCTGGGCTCTCCAACAGACACAGCAACAAACCTCTGGAGAAGAGCCTCGAATTTTCACTTACGATGATCTTAATAGTTTTTGGATTAGACTGTCCTTGAAGAATGAGCTCAGCAACCACCAGACTCAGCCACACATGTATCAGTTACAGTTATCCATGTGCTGTGCTTGTTCTGTCTTTTGTGTTCAGAAATTCATGTAATAGACAAGCACTGAGTGTTGTACTATACTATCTATGTTTGCAGATGCATTTTGTGGTCATTTCCATCGTTTAATAGAAATTCCCAACACGATTAAGGCAGTATGAATACCAGAAGATAGAGAAGACTGCTGAATTGAAAGAAGAAGGCATTGACTGATCACCTCCACAAGGGGGGGGGGGGCACGCACAGAAGACCATTGAAAGATTTGGCTGTTCATAGAGAGCTCTATCAAAGTATATTCATGGAAGGTTGACTGGAAGGGAACAGTGGGACAGGAGAGGGGGCAACAGCAACACGGATGAGCACACCTGTGAGAAGCTTGTCAAGCAAAGCTGATTCAACAAGTTGGGAGGGTTTCACAAAGACTGAACTGAGGCTGGAGTCAGACCATCAAGAGCCCCCGCACACGGATGCGTCCAGGAAATGGGCTGCTAGTGTCAAGACACTCCTGAACTAGAAGCAATGTCAGAATGACCTACCTGGGCAAAGGAGGGGAAGAACTGGACTGCTGCTTTATGATCACTTTTTTTTAAATTTTGATTTCATTTTGAAATTCCCAGAAGAAAAAATGGAGAGTTACAGAATCTCAGTTGCTTAAAATCAGGAGCAGGTCACTGGACAGCGCAATCAACACAACCTACTACTAAGACATTATAAAGTACTTCATTCCATGGTCTGCTGGAAATCATTAGATTTTGATTTTGTATTCTAACAGGACATCCGCCTTCACTTCAAAAACGTATTATTGTACTTATAATCGGTTTGGTGACAATTATGTTACTGTGCTTGATTGGCCAGCCGACTCATCCAACCTGAACCTGTAGAGAATGATGGCATTGTCAGGAGGGGGGGGTTGGTAATTATTGTATGTGTGATATAAAATGGATGGATGGATGGATGGATGGTTGGATGGATGGAGCTCATTAACAAAAAGAATGCCTTAATTTTTAAAAAAATCTCCTCTCCTCATAATATGTAAATTTTTGCCTGAGCCAACCAAAATGCAGAGTGTAACAGCGCCCCCTATTGCAGGTCAGAGTGAAAGAGGGAACCCGCAAAGAGTCTCAGGGGAAATTGGCCATTAAAATCCGGCACTACATAATAATGAATATCAGGCCACTGGTAAAGGGGCGCTCATTAAATATTTACAGACTCATTTAATATTTCATACGGTGATTTTATATTTAAATTGGATTTAATATTTAATATAAATACAGAGCTAGGTGGGCATCCTCTTCTCAAACACCAACAGCAACACCAGACACGTTTCATATTCACCAGGGAAGTAAACGCTGACAGCATACAGGTGTCGTCCTCAGAGGAGAACCTACATACAAACCAGGACACAGGCAGAAAATTGAGACGTCTACAGCATTACGTTTAACACTGAAGTATTATCTCCTCATCCAGGTACTTCAGAATGCTGTTAATCTCTATGAGTTAACAAATTATTCATAGAGAGGAATTGGAGTTGAGATAATCCAAATTTTAACAATTTAGAGTATTTGGTGGGTGAATTTTTATTACTTACTCATTTTATGCACGGTAAGAAAAAAACAGATCTTTTTTAACCCTTAGATATACTTGTGGGGTCAGGCATGACCTCATGGGTTGGTTTTCGTATGCAGTTTCAAAATAAAAGCTTGTAATATACTGTAGTCATATTCCAGGTATTCCTCATACAATATGTTTGTGACATGGGACAAATTTCATTTTTAAAAAGTAATGAATTATTTTCAAGAAATTGAAATCAAGAACAAGTGGGGTCACCTATGACCCCCAAATAGTTTTTATGGATTTTTGTATGAACCTTCAATTTTTAACCACTTTTACTGTCCCACTTACACACCTGTTGTCATCATCCACTTCTGATGCAACTGTCCAATCAACACACCCGGTGTCAGCAAGCTCTGACACCAAGTACTGTAAGTCATTTCTCTATTTATGAACTTAATTTTTTAGTGATTTAATATAAAGTGTGATAACTTGACCGGTTAAATGTGCTTATTTTATCCATAGTAAAATTGCTGATAGGATGCCACCTCCGTTCTCTGTGGACCATGATCTCAAATGATCCAGGACGGATGGGATGACGAGCCAGACACAGTCACTGACTCAGATTCTGACGTCTCAGATATGGAAGACCCAGCCTACTGTCCCCCCACTGAACAAGGGCTGTCAGACACACACGAGTCCCCTGACGAGTCGTCTGAAGAGACCGTGGATGTTGTACCGGACCGACGGAGCCACAAGGGCTGATACTGGACAGAGTTAGCCCCCAGACAGGCTGCAGCACCAAGTCACAGTTTGATACGTGTTCAGCCAGAACCTGTACTTGGGTTTAGGACTGTCTCCCCAATAGATGCATGGAAGGAGTTCATGTCTGATGATGTAATAGAAGAGATGACATGCACTAACAAGAGGGAAAGAGGGAGAGGAGAGACACAGGGAGAGAGTGGAGACATGTAACCAAAGATGAGCTGGTGGCCTTCATTGGATTGACCGTTCCTGCAGGAAGTGAGAAGAACTGTGATGTGCCAGTACATACGCTTTTCGGGAGTCCTCTGCAAAACCCGTTGTTCAGGTCACTATGTCAATTCAAAGTTTTGAAGACATTCGCTGACTGCAAATAGATCCCCTGGCAGCTTTTGGACACATATGGGACCTGTTCCTGATCAACTGCCAGTTCAAATTCATCCCCAGTGATTGTTTGACAGTGGATGAACAACTCGTGCCTTTCAGAGGGAGGACCCAGCTTCTGCAGTACATGCTGAGCAAGCCCACCAAGTATGGCATACAGATCTGGGTTTGTGATGCACGTAGCCCATATGCAGTTGATGGGATCGAGTACCTAGGGAGACAACCAGGGAAAATGTCCAGAAGAATCTGGGGGAAAACATTGTCCATCAGTTGTGCAGTGGATTCAGACACACAGGTCGCAACATCACCACTGACAACTTTTTCACCAGTGTGCCTCTTTTATGGTCTTAGGCCAATGGAATATTCTTGACTGGAATGGAGACGACTGGTATGACCAGTATGATGAGTAGTATAAGTTACTTAACAGGTCATCTCGCACAATGCTTGTGAAAGACTAATCAAATTACAATGGATTACTAAAAAAATAATGTCCCTACAATTAGTAACCTATTTAAATACATATAACATCATGTATTTACGTGGTTTTATTTGTATAGAAGATCAGGGCTGAAATGATAAGTAGAGAGGTTGCTAAATGTTCAGGAAACTCAGCTCAAAGAGATGGATATATGGGTTTTCCTAGATTTTCTTTTGTGTTATATTCAATGTTTATTTCTATTTATGTTTCTTTATTACTTACAATGTTTTCTTTTGTAAATTCACGATACACATTGTTGTAGGTAGCCAGAGAATTTGAAATCTTAGCACCTAGACTCCCTGGGCACTTTATTAGGCACACCTGTCAAACTGCTCAATAACCTGAATTTCTAATCAGCCAATCACATGCCAGCAACTCAATGCAAGGCATGAAATCATGGTCAAGATGATCTGCTGCAGTTCAAACCAAGCATCAGAATGGGGAGGAAATGTGATTTAAGTGATTTTTAACGTGACATGGTTGTTGGTGCTGGACGAGCTGGTCTGAGTATTTCAAAAACTGCTGATCTACTGGGATTTTCACCAACAACCATCTTTAAGATTTACAGAGAATGGTTCGAAAAAGAGAAGATATCCAGTGAGCGGCAGGTCTGTGGGCAAAAATGCCCAGTTGGTACCAGAGGTCAGAGAAGAATGGCCAGACTGGTTTGAACTGATAGAAAGGTAACAGCAACTGAAATAGCCACTTGTTACAACAGAGGTAGGCAGAAGAGCATCTCTAAAAGCACAATACGTCAAACCATGAGGCAGATGGGTTACAGCAGCAGAAGACCACCCCTGGTGCCCCTCCTGTCAGCTAAGAACAGGAAACTGAGACTAAAATTCGCACAGGATCACTAGAATCAAGCAAAAGATTTAAAAATCATTGCCTGATCTGATGAATATTGATTTCTGCTGCAACATTCAGTTGGTCGGGTCAGAGTTTGGTGTGAAAGCCTGGATCCATCCTGCTGTGAATCAACGGTTCAGGCTGGTGGTGGTGTAATGGTGTGGGGGATAGTTTCTTGGTAGACTTTGGGCCGCTCAGTACCAGCTGAGCATCGTTGCTACGCAACAACCTGTCTGAGCATTGCTGCTGACCATAACGCCCCATGTCATAAAGCTCAAACCATCTCAGACTGGTGTCTTGAACATGACAGTAACTTCACTGTATGTAAATGGTCTCCACAGTCACCAGATCTCAATCCAATAGAGCACCTTAGGGATGATGGGCAACAGGAGATTCACATCATGTATGTGCATCCAACAATCTGCTGTCAGGACCGAGACAGGAGCGGAGACCAGGTGCGTCTGAACTAAAGTCTTTATTCCAGCAAAGGCACACGAGGGAAGCACGGGAAAGACCGGTGCACGAGTCCAGGGAAACAGAGCGGGACGGGGGCGTGCAGACATGGGAGGATACAGACAGGACTTATGGGGAAACAGGCAGGCAGGCAGAGGTACAAGTCTGAGAGGCAGAGTTCGTGGTCGGGGACAAAGCAGAGTTCTAATACTGGTCCAGGCAGGCAGGTCGGGGTCAAAAAACAATCCGGTATCAAGGTAGGAGTCGGGATGAACTGGTGACAAACAAGGCATCTACACAGAGGATATGATGCTGGGTCCATGCTCAAGTCAGGTCTTCATAGTCCGTGATCAGGGGTAAAACTGTGGCAGGTGTGTCTGGGATGATCGGACACAGGTGTGGGATCTGTGCCGCGGGAAACCCAGCGCGAGGCTGGGGGCGGACCCCGAGCCGGGTCGTGACATCTGCAGCAACTGTCTGATGCTATCATGTCAACATGGACCAAACTCTGAGGAATATTTCTAGTACCTTGTGGAATCTATACCAATACGAATTAAGGCAGTTCTGAAGACAAAAGAGGGACCAACCCAGTACAAGCAAGGTTTACCTCATAAAGTGGCCAGTGACTATATATTTGAATCCACTATCCATCAGATACATATGAATAATAATCCAAACTTTTTTTTTTCATTTTATTTTAATGTATCTCTATACAGATTTGAGGATAGTAGACACTCTACACAGAGGCCTACCCAGGGAACGGGAGGACTAGCTCCAGATCCCCACAGGTTCAGCCAGACCATCACTTGGAGCTCTAGAGAACTAGAGACGACCCTGACACTGCCCATTGTATAAAGTTTGATTACATCTCAATTGTCCCTTAATGTTACACTTGCTCTATTTGAGGATGTAATATTACATACTATTCATGTTAGCAACCTATCCAATTTTTTCATGTAGATGAAGTTGTGCTGAACAAAAAGATACCAAGAATGAGTATGTTAAACATGTTCTTTTTTTATGTGGTATATAGCGAGAAAAAACAAAAGTATGGCCAAAATAGGCACAAGGCCCAGAGTGTTCAGACTATGGAGTTGCTGGGTGGGAGGATGAGGCTTTCAGTTTTCTCTGAGATGTTGATCTCAATGTCAACGTGACAGGACAGGACAGGACAGGAGTCTTTCATGGATAGAGAATTTGTACATTAACTTGAAAGATTCATATTAAAAAAGAAGAGTGCATACCTGTATGCCAAAATCTTTTTTCTACCAGATGTCCTGGTGCTATCCAAACCTAAAGAACAGTAGAAGACTTCAGGTGTGAAGTAATCTCTCCAGGAATTGCAATGATCAAGGTGTCATATTATATATTTGCGTTTTTTTTCTATGTTTCTGCGTGTATTTTTCTAACGTAAAATTAGATAATGTATAGTAATATGCTAGTGTACTCCAGGGAGGAGTTGATGTCCATGAGGGTCAAAGGAGACCCAGCAACACGCGATCTCATCCCCGCTGAGCTCCGACGGAGGTATCGCGGATGCCGAGCAGGTCGCGTTGAAAGGACTAGACTAACGGCTAGAGCCGCTAACCGGAGGAGAGTCAAGCCCTCCGTCCCCTCCGTCATCATGGGGAACGTGAACTCTCTACCCAACAAGGTGGACGAACTGACGGCGCTGTGCAGGACTGATCATCGCTACCGGGAGACCAGCTTGTTGGTGTTCTCAGAGTCGTGGCTAACTGGCGACGTGCCAGACGCTAACGTTCGACTAGCCGGCTTCTCCTCCGTCCGAGCGGACCGGGACACGAACACCGCCGGTAAGAAGAAAGGAGGTGGATTAATCATCTATACCAACGATAGATGGTGCCATCCGGGACATGTGACGGTGAAATCAACACTGTGTAACCGCGACCTGGAGCTAACAGCTGTTAGCATCAGACCCTACTACCTGGCGCGTGAATTCTCACACGTCATCGTCCTCGCCGTCTACATCCCTCCACGGGCGGACCCTGAGACGGCACGAGAGACCATCTGTGGGACCACCTCTGCTCTTCGGACCCGGCACCCGGAGGCGCTCGTCATCATCACCGGTGACTTTAATCACGTCACCCTGGACTCATCTCTCCCCACAATGGTCCAGTGTGTAGACTGTCCCACACGGAAGAACAGAACCATCGATCTGTTCTACGCTAATGCTAAGGAGGCATACACCGCCACCCCCCTCCCTCCACTAGGTAAATCAGACCACAACCTAGTGTACCTACAGCCCACCTACATCCCGCTGGTGAAACGGCTGCCAGCAACAACACGACAGGTCAGGAGGTGGTCCCCGGAAACAGAGGAGATGCTGAGGAACTGCTTCCAGATCACCGATTGGGATGTTATTGTGGGCTCACATGGGGAAGACATTGAGGGGGCAGCTCAGTGTTTTACAGACTACATAAACTTCTGTGTGGACACCGTGGCCCCTGTCAGGACAATCAGGTGTTACCCCAACAACAAACCATGGGTAACCAAGGAAGTCAAGGCTGTCCTGAACAGGAAGAAGCGGGCGTTCAGGAGCAAGAACAAGGAGGAGATGAGGAAGGCCCAGAAGGAAGTGAGACTCTGCCTGAGGGAGGCCAAGGAGGCGTACAGGAGGAAGCTGGAGAAGCAGCTGGGGCGCAACCAAGTGCGGGAGGTCTGGAATGGGATGAGAACCATCACCGGACACGGGAAAGGGCGCAGCACTGTGGAGGGGAATATTGAACGAGCGAATGAACTTAACAGCTTTTTCAATCGGTTCAGCTCCCCCACCACTCCCGGCTCCTCGTCCCAGGCCTCTCCTGGCCTACAGACCTCTCCTGGCCTACAGGCCTCTCCTGGCCCTACAGACCGCTCCACTGATGCTCCCTCCTCCTGTGCTTCCTCTCCTTCCACCCCTGCCACTTCTCCCGAGCCCACTCCAAGAAGTGCGAAGCTCAACGGCCCCACCTCAACCACTGGACTTCCAACCTCGCCACAACCTCCTGCTCCCACCACGACCGAGACCATCATCACTGCAGACCTGGTGACGACAACGCTGAGGCTCCGTCCCTACAAGGCGGCTGGACCAGATAAGGTCTCCCCAAGACTCCTCCGAGCCTGTGCTTCGGAACTAGGGGACCCCCTGCAACAATTGTTCAACCTCAGTCTGCGGCTGGGGAGGGTCCCGTCACTGTGGAAGACCTCCTGCATTGTCCCTGTACCCAAGAAAGGACGCCCTACTGAGCTCAACGACCACCGACCGGTCGCTCTTACCTCCCACGTAATGAAGACCCTAGAGCGACTGGTCCTGGAGCTCATGCGTCCACAGGTGCAGGGTGCTATGGACCCTCTCCAGTTTGCCTATCAGGCCAAGGTTGGGGTTGACGATGCTGTCATGTACCTCCTCCACCGCACACTCTCCTACCTGGACGCCGGGGGCTGTGCCGTCAGAGTGCTCTTCTTCGACTTTTCGAGTGCCTTCAACACCATCCAGCCCCAGCTCCTGCAGGATAAACTGACCTCCATGGCTGTGGACCCCTACCTCGTGAGCTGGATTACAGACTACCTAACGGACAGACCCCAGTACGTCCGTATGGGGGACTGCTTGTCTTCTATGGTGACCAGCAGCACGGGGGCGCCACAGGGGACCGTTCTATCCCCCATTCTCTTCACCCTCTACACATCAGACTTCAAGCACAACTCGGATACATGCCACATACAGAAGTACTCCGATGACACCGCGATAGTGGCATGTATCCGGGAGGGTTATGAGGGGGGGTACAGGGCATTGGTGGCTGATTTCGTGGAGTGGTGCCAACAGAACCAGCTCCAGCTCAACGTCTCCAAGACAAAGGAGATGGTTCTGGATTTCCGGCGGGCACCTCCCTCTCCACAGCCGGTGATCATCAATGGCAGTGAGGTGGAGGTGGTAGAAAACTATAAGTACCTGGGACTGCAGCTAGACAGCAGACTGGACTGGTCACTCAACTCCAACTGTGTGTACAAGAAGGGGCAGAGCAGGATGTACTTCCTAAGGAGGCTGGCCTCCTTCAACATCTGTCCTAAGCTCCTTTTCATGTTCTATCAGTCCGTAGTCTCCAGTGTGCTGTCATACGCCATTGTGTGTTGGGGTGGGGGGGCCAGGAAAAGAGATATGGACCGTCTGAACAGACTCATCCGCAGAGCGGGCTCAGTGGTCGGGCTGAGCCTGGACTCTGTGGATATGCTTCTGGAGAGCAGGACCATGTCTAAAATTAAGGCCATCATGAACAACACCAGCCACCCCCTACACACCACCTTCTCCCAGCAGAGAAGCACCTTCAGCGGCAGACTGCTGTCACACAGCGCCTCCACAGAGAGGCTGAGGTCCTCCTTCGTGCCCCGTGCCATCAGGGGGTACAATGACTCTCTCAGGAGGAGCGGGGGGGAGGTGGCGAGGTCAGCACGGGGTTGAAAATGGATTTAATTTAATTTAAATTTAATTTTATACTGTTGTATATATATATATATATAAAATTTATTTATTTATTTTTTATACTGTTTTTATATTTTAATTCAATTTTATACTGTTTAGATTTTATTTTATACTGTTTATATTTTAATACTGTAATATTTTTAAATTTTATACTGTTTATATTTTAGTTATAGTTTAGTATATAAGTCCTGTTAGTGCTGCATGTGTCTGTCTGTTAGTGTAATGTATGTCTTGTGGTATGTCCTGTGATGTCAGTGTTTCCTTTTCTCCTGGTGTTTATCCAGTATTATTTGTTATGTAATGCCTGAGCAGTGGATATATGCAATTTCCTCCGGGATTAATAAAGTATCTATCTATCTATCTATCTATCTATCTATCTATCTATCTATCTATCTATCTATCTATCTATCTATCTATCTATCTATCTATCTATCTATCTATCTATCTATCTATCTATCTATCTATCTATCTACCAGTAACTCATTCCTTCCTTGATATTTGTCCCACACCAAAAATGGTGGGAAGTTAAGGGAATATTTATGTCTAAGTGTATTTTATCTTGTAAAAATGGATATTAAAACGTGTATATTAGTAATTGAAATTATTATTTATTTTATGTAAAAAAGAACAAAAAAGGTATATTAAACTTTTCTATGACATATCTTTTGAGAACCTGAAAGGACGACGCGGACCCAACCTCCGATGGACTTACCACCGACTGAGGGAACCGTAGGGGACGGGTGAAGTGTGGATTAGGTGGCAGTCGACAGCATGGGGATAAATGACCCAGAAAAGGAGTTGTCTCTTGGGACATGGAATGTCACATCGCTGGGGGGAAAGGAGCCGTAGCTTGTGAGGGAGGTTGAGAGGTAGTAGATATAATCGGAGTCACCTCCACCCATAGGTTGGGTTCTGGAACTGAAACCCTTGAGAGGGGTTCGAATCTTCACTTGTCTAGTGTTGCCCAAGGTGAGAGGTGCCATATGTTGGCAAAAGGCAGTGCAGAATACCCGGCCTTCTTGGATTCCCTGGGAGATTTACTAAATAGTGCTATGACTGGGGACTCCATGGTTCTCCTTGGGGACTTCAACGCTTTCGTGGGCAATGACAGTGAGACCTGGAAAGGGGTAACTGGAATGAACAACCTCCCCAATCTGATCATGTGGTGTTCTGTTATTGGACTTCTGTGCTGGTCACAGTTTGTCCATAACTAACACCTTGTTCAACCACAGGGATGTCCATAAGTGCACATGGTACCAGGACACCCTAGGCCGGAGGTCGATGATCGACTTTGTTGTGTTGGACACTCGGGTGAAAAGAGGGGCAGAGCTGCCAACTGTTCATGGCAGTTTGCTCGAGGGTTCATGGGAGTTTGCTCGAGGGTTCATGGGAGTTTTCCCAACCAGTCCACATGTGTTTTGTGGGTCTGGAGAAAGCATTCAATCATGTCCCTCGTGGTATCTTGTGGGGAGTGCCTCGGGAGTATGGGGTTCGAGGCGCTTTACTGAGGGCTGTTCCTGTATGACCAAAGCCAGAACTTGATTCGCGTTGCCAGCAGTAAGTCAGACCTGTTCCAGGTGCATGTTGGACTCCGGCAGGGCTGCCCTCTATTACCGGTTCTGTTCATAATCTTTATGGACAGAATTTCTAGGCACAGCCAGGATCCGGAGGGAGTCCAGTTTGGGGACCAAAGGATTTCATCTCTGCTTTTTGCCGACGATGTTGTCCTGTTGGCCTCATCAAACCTGGACCTTCAGCTGCACTGGGACGGTTCGCAGCTGAGTGTGACGTGAGTGGGATGAGGATCAGCACCTCTAAATCTGAGGCCATGCTTCTCGACCGGAAAAGGGGGGTGTGGCCTCTTCACGTCGGTGGAGAATCTTTGCCCCAAGTGGAGGAGTTTAAGTATCTTTGGGTCTTGTTCACGAGTGAGAGAAGAACGGAACGTGAGATTGACAGACGGATTGGTGCAGCTTCTGCAGTCGCTGTGTAGGTCTGTCATGGTCAGGAAGGAGCTGAGTTGTAAGACAATCTTTCATTCATAAATAAAGTATTCACAGTGAATGGTAAACAACACTGAATTGTATTTGTAAATTTAGATTTTTTTTTCTGAGCTATCCATCCATCCATCCATTAGGGACGCCTCCTTGGGGAGGTGCTTGGGGCATCTCCTACATGGAGAAGGCCTCGGGGAAGGACACCCTGTCTCTGGGCTGGCCTGGGAACACCTCTAGATCCCCTCTGGAAGACCTGGAAGAGGTTTTTGAGGAGAAGGAAGTATGGGCATCCCTGCTGAACTTATTGCTTCTGTAACCTGGCTCCGAATAAGCAGTTGGGGATAGATGGATGGATCTTTTGAGATGCATGCGTACTGCCTGTCTGCATTTGTGTTTTGACTACTAGCCAACGAAAGAGCCTGCAAGACCAAAATATTCATTCATTCATTCATTCACTCATTCATTCACTCTTTCATTCATTCATTCACTCATTCATTCATTCATTCATTTATTCATTCATTTACTAGACCTGCTCCATCCACTGTCATGGGTGCTGGAGCCTATGCCAGCCGACTGGGGGCATAAGGCAGGGGACACTCTGGTTGCGACGCCAGTGCACTGCAGAGCCACACACATACACGGACAAACACACACGCACACACTTACACCTATGGTCAAATAAATCAATTGGGCTTAGGCAGTTAGATAATGCTAAGTTGTAGCACATTCAGCCAATCAATGTACAAAGAGTCAGCTAGATAATTGTCAGTGTACACGACTTATGTAATATCCAGAGAGGCTGAGAATATATTGGATCGAACCACTGCAGCAGAGATGAATTTTTAACAAGCAGGTGCCTTTTATGCAAACTAACAAAAATGACTACTGAAAAATTATGAAGAATTAAAATACATAATAACCTAAGAAAATGACAATGAAGCTCCCACAACCGAAACCAGGGACAAAGATCAGCAAAAACACAACAAACAATTTTAATTGTAAGAGGCACAATGCTGTCTCTGAGCTAAACAATGCCATCTTTTCTTTATTCATTAAAAAATAAAAAGATGAAAACCAAAACATGAATAAGTTAAATATTCTGATTTGATACAACCTAATCATAGGTGATTAAAATACACAATCACAATCACATTGTTTAATCATCTCAGCTTTTGTCACTGTGCTATTAACATAATAATGTAGCTAATATTAAACAATTTGTGAACATTTGATTGACATTTTATGCCATATAGCGCCAACTCCCTTATAGAAGGTATTTTATTCATCTTCTTGATGACATGACCACTGTAATCACCTGAAGTCACCTGTGTCACTGCAGCCTATCACAGCTGAGTACGAGCAAGAGGTGGGATATGTACCAGATTGCTGGATGGAACCTGTTCCTGGGCCAACCTGACCTGGAACATGGAGATGGACAGAGTACTTGATCCCAGTACTTGAGTAAGAGTACAAATACTTCTGGTCAAAATTTACTCCGCTACAAGTAAGAGTAGCCCAGTCAATACATTACTTGAGTAAGAGTAAAAAAGTACTTGCTTTTAAATGTACTTAAGTATTCAAGAGTAAATGCTTTTAAATGTACTTAAAGTAAGAGTCAGAGTAAAATTCCTTTTTTTTTTATCTTTGATGAGAATGGACCTGACTGAATTACTGTCATTTTACAGTTTTATATATAGTACCTTGTAAGTCTTGTTTCAGAGAAAACTCTTTGAAACCACCTGCACTGATGGTCTTGCCTGTAGAACCATCATGTTATACTGAACCAAGCCCTCCCCAACATCTATAACAATGGAAATAAAATTAATGGAATCATCAAAGAGGACAATAATGTCCTTTTCACATTTTATTAAACAATTCCCCCCCCTTCCATACACACACAAGACCAAATGGAGCCATACAGGCCCAACCAACTGGTTTAACTGGGGACCAACTGGAACCCCTAAAGGACACCCTGGTGGACCACTGGTTGAGAACCACTGCTTTACAACAAACTAAATCTCTGCTTTCAACAACTCAATGTTTACAGGAAGGACATATCCCAGTACCACAATATTGTCTCCCCCCACCCGTCTGTCTGTCTGTCTCCCCCCCCAATCTGTGTGTCTCCCCCTGCCCCCCAGTCTGTGTGGCCCTGTGTCCTCCAGTCTCTGTCAGTCTGTAGTTCTGTAAAATGAAGTGACCAGAGGTCTCTAGGTGTGACTTTTGTTAGTTTTTCTTCAGCGAACACAATAAGTATTTGAAAATGTACTTTTTCTTGTCTGAGTCTCCGTTGTCCTTTTTCACTTCTACAAACATATCTTTAAGATGATCAGATTCAACGGAGGCTTCTTCGGCAGTCGCCACCGTGGTCTAGTTTTGAGCTGATTGGGTAGGGGATGACGTATTTCCGCTTTTACGTAAATCCCAGTTGAGAACGTGTACTGTGATAGGTTTCCTTCTTTGACGAATATTGCGTGTGGCCAATCGCATTTTGGGGGGGGGGCAAAAACAACAACAGGCAAACTAAAAGTAACGAGTATTCATGAGCCTTCTCAGAAATTAACTCGAGTAAGAGCAAAAATCTTTGCCTTGGAAATGTATTTGAGTACGAGTAATAAGTATGAAAGAATTCTGGTATTTGAGTAAAGTAAAAATCCTCAGAATCTGTACTTAAGTACAGTACTTAAGTAAATTTATTCCGTTACTGTCCACCCCTGAACATAGATTCCTGCAGTGCCTCCCAGGGTGGAGGAGTGTTAGTAGGCAGTGGTTGGGTTGGGGGTGCCACATGCCTGTCCTAACCTTTTGAACAACAGAGAAATGAGAAGGGACAGTTTATTAGATTACGACTGATTTCTGTTGATGGACGACCCTCCAGATATTATGAGACAGACTCATTTACAGCTTAACGGTGCCACCAAGTGGAGACAGTACCTCCTACATATCTACCGTTAAATGTTCAAGCATTTGCATTGGGTAACAGTGTCTGAACCAGTGCAAAGCAGCAATGTGCAATACTTGGAGATGGTCCTCATCAATAAATACTATATAATGTAACTATTGATAAGATAAGATAAGAGCAGTGCTGATTGTTAAGTCAGTAGAAGAAATTACTTGTCCACTCTGGTGTTAGTTATTTTTTTGGTGTTAATTCAAGTGCATACACACACACACACACACATACACACACACACACACACACACACGCACACAAAGGGGCCTGTAGGCATACAGGCAGAGGTAGAGCAGCAGCCAGCTCCATCGTGGTGCGCCCAATGAGCAACTTATAAAGGGGACGACGCATTGCTTGAGGGCACCTCGGCAGTGATCAGGAGGTGAATTCACACCTCTCCACTGCCGGTTCACACTCCAAAATGTTTTTGCCCAACGTGGGTCTTGACAGGCCACCCTCTGGCCCCCAGTCTAAGACTTACTGGACCGAGCCATCCAGCCATCGTCCTCCTCCCCACCACCTCCCTGGGGGGCCTCCAGGGACCCAGCTGGCCCTTCTAACCAGTCCGTCCAGTGTCTTTCTGTCCTGTGATGTTGCTGACAGTTGATCAAATCTATTGAAGAATTTGTTCAGCTTACCTGCCTATTTTTGGTCCCCAGCAGCCTGGTGGGGGGGGTCCTTATGGCCAGAGATGGCTTTCAGGCCTCTCCCCACTCCACTGATGTTGTTCCGCTGAAGCTTGGTGCTCCATGTTGCTTCTGGAGATGTTCTTCCTCGCTCTGATCTTCCTCATCAGCTTCCTCTGGTTGGCCTTCATTTAGCAGACCCCAACTCCTGGAGGATGGTCGTCTGCCTTGACCAGTTGAACGTACAGAGAGGAGGAGAGGGAGGGGGACAGAGAGGGGGGGTAGCAGTGAATGAGTGAGTGACCCACTGACATAAGATAATTTAAGATAAGATATACTTTATTAATCCCAAACTGGAAAATTCTCATGATGCAGCAGCATTCAGACAAACAGAAACAGGGAGAATATACACTGAAGAAAATGAAGACATCAGGGGAAAGAGAATAATAATAATGATAATAATAATAATAATGATAATAATAATAATAATAATAGTAATAATAATAATAATAATAATAATAATGATAATAATAATAATGATAATAATAATGATAATAATAATAATAATGATGATGATGATGATGATGATGATGATGATGATGATGATGATGATGATGATGATGATGATGATAATAATAATGATAATAATGATAATGATAATAATAATAATAATAATGATGATGATGATGATGATAATAATAATATAATAATAATAATAATAATAATAGTAATAATAATGATGATGATGATGATGATAATGATAATAATAATAACAATAATAATAATAATAATAATAATGATAATAATAATAATAATAATAATGATGATGATGATGATGATGATGATGATGATGATGATGATGATAATAATAATAATGATAATAATGATAATAATGATAATCCTTCCATCCATCTTCTGAACCACTTTTATCTGCTGTTGCGTGGAGCTGGAGCCTATCCCAGCTGGTTTAGGGTGTAAGGCGGGGGAAACTCCGGGCGTGACGCCAGCGCATCGCAGAGCTATACAGAGACAAACACACACACACACACACACCTACGGTCAATTTGGGACCGACTAATCAGCCTGAAGCGCATGTTTGTGGAGGTAGGAGGAAGCCGGAGAACCTGGAGAGAACCCAACAATTATAATATTACCCTAGCATAACAAATATAAAGTTATTAATAAGTGTGGAACTCGGAACACACAGGACTTAGTGATAAGCCATGTCCAAACATCAGACTGGTGTCACTGTGATTTGTTAGAGCTGTTGTACTCAGCTCGTTGGGTCTGTCGGTTTCTTTAATGCACTGAAGTCACTGTGTTCGAGATTCAGGAAACGCAGCGCGCGCACTAATTCAGTCAGCCAATAGCATGCGCATACAGTATCACGTGACTACCTACTTAAAAATCTGCGATGTACATAAGCCGTGCAACTTAAAGCGCAGCAGGAAGGGAATCACACAATAGCTGAACAACAACAGTTATCAGGCAGTGGTCAGAGAGGAGAGGGTTTGTGGAAAGACAAGTAGCTCTTCAGTTTCCATCCCATAAATCAGCACTAAATCCAGATTGATTAAATTGGTGAGTGGGTTCACACTGATTGAAACCTATGGAATCTAGTACTGACATGGATGCACTACTGAGGCTATCATCGCTGTCGTCCATGTGAATATTGAAGTCACAAACAGTTTTAAGGACTAGACTAGTTAGGAAGTCAGCAAACTCAGACAGAGTCACTGTGTGTGACCCTGTGTGAGGACGATGGGCTGTGACCAACAGCAAAGGCTGTAGTTGGCTGTGGGTTGGGTTTGGTAGGCGAAGACTCATCAAATGAGTTCAAGTTCATTTTAGGTTTAGGGTTCCGTTGTCGACAGGCATTAAAAATGGCTTTCCTCTGGGCTGTACGCCGTCTCTCCCTATAAGACTGGAGTTTTCCCCAAAAATACACCAATTATCTACAAACTGAATGTCATTAGCAGGACACCAGTGAAGACGTGGCTAAACATGTCATCACTGGTCAGATTGGGGGGGAACAGAGAACACTACGAAGTCCAACATTGTTTTAGCAAAGCTGCACACCGAGTCAATGTGGATTTTAGTGACCTCTGATTGGCTTAACCAGTTGTCATTACTACCGACATGAATTACTATCTTACCGTAATTACGGTTATTTTTAGCCATCAGTTTTAAAGTAGACTCGATGTCTCCTGGAATACACTTCACTATGGTCGCTGGTGTCTCTAACTTAACATTCTGCACCACAGAGCTGCCAGTAACCCGTGTCTTTCTCAGCAGGTGTGTCGCTGAGCGGGGAAAAACTATTAGAGACATGAAGTGGTTTCTGTGGCTGGTGGTGAATCTGAGGCTTTATCCTGCCACTGTGTTTCCTTTGAACTGTACCCGCTGCTCCTGTTTCCTGACTGCATGGGAGCTGCTGGGGGACGGCTCACCTGGGCTAACCTGGGCTAACCTGGGCTGGGGAGTGGCTAACCTGAGCTGGGGAGTGGCTAACCTGGGCTAACCTGAGCTGGGGAGTGGCTAACCTGAGCTAACCTGGGCTGGGGAGTGGCTAACCTGAGCTAACCTGGGCTGGGGAGTGGCTAACCTGAGCTAACCTGGGCTGGGGAGTGGCTAACCTGAGCTGGGGAGTGGCTAACCTGAGCTGGGGAGTGGCTAACCTGAGCTAACCTGGGCTGGGGAGTGGCTAACCTGAGCTGACCTGAGCTGGGGAGTGGCTAACCTGAGCTAACCTGGGCTGGGGAGTGGCTAACCTGAGCTAACCTGGGCTGGGGAGTGACTAACCTGAGCTGGGGAGTGGCTAACCTGGGCTAACCTGAGCTGGGGAGTGGCTAACCTGAGCTAACCTGGGCTGGGGAGTGGCTAACCTGACCTAACCTGGCCTGGGTTGTGGCTAATCTGAGCTAACCTGGCCTGGGGAGTGGCTAACCTGAGCTGGGGAGTGGCTAACCTGAGCTAACCTGAGCTGGGGAGTGGCTAACCTGAGCTAACCTGGGCTGGGGCGGGGGACACTCCGGGCACGACACCAGTGCACAGCAGAGCCACATACAAAGACATATAAAGACGCACACACACACTGACTCCTACGGGCAATTTAGGACCGGCCAATCAACCTGAAGCGCGTGTTTCTGGAGGGGGGAGGAAGCTGGAGAACCCGGAGAGAACCCACGCAGGTCGAAAGTGTGCTTTGACCAAAACTACATTTCCCACAATGCAGTAATTCAGCCAGTTTGAACTCTGACTAAACGTAGTGAACAAAGTTAATGGTCTAACTTGTATCTGGTGTTATTTCTCTTTATTGATTGATAGTTTGATCCTTGATTGATGGAGTTCTGTGGGTTTAATAACCTGACAAATGAAAAGGATTTATGTTAGAACAGAGAAACAAACAAACATGTTTTTTCTGTCTAACTGTAATGTTTGGAACTAGAATCAGTCAGAAATTCAGTTATTTAACATTAAGGAGTAGTTACATTTAGTTACATTACACTGAGTTACATTTAGTTACATTTATTAGTTACATTAAGGAGTAGTTACATTTAGTTACATTACACTGAGTTACATTTAGTTACATTTATTAGTTACATTAAGGAGTAGTTACATTTAGTTACATTACACTGAGTTAAATTTAGTGACATTTATTAGTTACATTAAGGAGTAGTTACATTTAGTTACATTACACTGAGTTACATTTAGTTACATTTATTAGTTACATTAAGGAGTAGTTACATTTAGTTACATTACACTGAGTTACATTTAGTTACATTTATTAGTTACATTAAGGAGTAGTTACATTTAGTTACATTACACTGAGTTACATTTAGTTACATTTATTAGTTACATTAAGGAGTAGTTACATTTAGTTACATTACACTGAGTTACATTTAGTTACATTTATTAGTTACATTAAGGAGTAGTTACATTTAGTTACATTACACTGAGTTACATTTAGTTACATTTATTAGTTACATTAAGGAGTAGTTACATTTAGTTACATTACACTGAGTTACATTTAGTTACATTTATTAGTTACATTAAGGAGTAGTTACATTTAGTTACATTACACTGAGTTACATTTAGTTACATTTATTAGTTACATTAAGGAGTAGTTACATTTAGTTACATTACACTGAGTTACATTTAGTTACATTTATTAGTTACATTAAGGAGTAGTTACATTTAGTTACATTACACTGAGTTACATTTAGTTACATTTATTAGTTACATTAAGGAGTAGTTACATTTAGTTACATTACACTGAGTTACATTTAGTTAAATTCATTAGTTACATCTGGTTCTTTGAGAACAGCTGTTATGCTGATGTGGCCCCCAGTGGAATTGAGTTTGACCCCCCGATCTAAAATGACATGAGACGTTAACATTGATTATACAACAACACTGAACCAAGTTGCTGCCGTCAAACAAACAGAACAGGAAATGACATAAACGTTTACTGTAACAGGAGGTTGTGCCAGTCAACCTGTCTGTTTATCTCTGTGATGAAGGCCGAGTTTTGTTTGGGGGGGGGGTGTAGATCAAGATTATTGTAACAGAGAAAGGGGGCTTTGATATAAATGCCAGGCATCCAAAAAGAACAATATGAAGGCCGTGCCTCACCTGTCTCCCCTGACCGCACGTCACTGCTGTCAGTGTTGTGGTCCTGGATGATGTAGGATTAATCAGGGACTGAATATTTAAAACTTCAACTATGACTTTGTTGAGGTGGTGTGGGGTTGTAAGGGTCGGAAAATGCTGGAATCCACTCCCCGTCCTCTGTCCAGCCTGCTTTGTGACAGTCTCAGTGTTTCCAGTGAGAGGAAAGCCAGTAGAGGCAGCACTCTGGTGACGTGTCAGGAATCCAGGTGGACAGCATGCGTTGATCATGGTGCCAGTGGTACACAAATTTTCCGCGATAACTTCTGTGGACATAGCGTGGCTGAGTTCCGAGTTCTGAGTTCCGAGACCCGCTCCCGCCCAAAAAACACCTGGAGATGAGCTGACAGTGGGAGGTGTCACCTCCCCCTGCATACAAATCTCATCATACCATGTATAGGGGCAATAAAAGGCTTTATATTCTATGCGTAGAGGCCCCCTGTGTGTGTTTGTGTGTTCAGGGCCTGTACACACATTTATATGCATGTTTTCAACTAACTAGAGAGTTCCACTAATTTCTCTTTGGGGGTTAATCAAAAAAATAATCCCCAAAGTATATAAAAATAAAGAATAAAAAAAATCTCAGGTGAATGGGTTGGTTCCAAATTGACTGTAGTTATGAGAGTGAAGATGATGAAGATGAAGAATACTCTAATCCCGACGAGGAATTATTACCGCAAAAGAGGAAGCAGATAAAGATGAATGAATGAATGAATGAATGAATGAATGAATGAATGAATGAATGAATGAATGCTTCTTCTTGATCTGGTAGAATAAAGTGTAATTACATGTCCGCTACAGTAGAGGGCAGCAGCGCTGTGCTGTCTTCACGTAGCGTCCGCCCCGAGTCTTCGCTCCTCTGCCCTTGTGTGTGTGTGTGTGGGGGGGGGGTTTAATCCTTCGCTGGATTTTAATGACTTTTTTTTGCCAGCCAATCAAATTGGGAACGTGGCCCCGGACCGTCCAATCAGAACAAACTACGGAAGTGAGCGCTCCCGTTAGAGGCTAACGTGTTCTCCTGCTAGCTTGTTGCTACGTCTCTGAGGCGTTCAGGGACCGACGGAGAGCTCCGGTAAACCCCCGACCGTCTGACGGGCTGAAGGAACGCCTGCTCTGATTGGCTGTCACCCCGGAAAACACCGGAAGTTGCGTTTGAGGACTTTCTTCAAAATCCTGGGCTCCGATGTAACGATGGCGTGTTTCAGCCAGCAGAGAGACGGTTCCTCCTGCCGGAGCAGCTCCAGTCAGCAGGAGGGAGGTCGTTCCACTCGTTGAAATGGTATTTATGACTTCTCCTCCTGCAGAACCAGCAGCATATACTGTACAGTATGATGTCTATGTACTGTATGTTCTGTTTACTGTAGTATATACTGTACAGTATGATGTCTATGTACTGTATGTTCTGTTTACTGTAGTATATACTGTACAGTATGATGTCTATGTACTGTATGTTCTGTTTACTGTAGTTGGACGAGGAATGAGTTATAATCGATCACCGGGGGGGGGGGGGTCGCTGCATGTTGTGTTCATATTGATAACAGACCGGCTGATCGATGATCGATGTCGCTGTTTCTGTGGAGTTGTAGTTTTTAGTGTGAAGAGTCTCACGGGGGGTCACTGTTCAGGGGTCACCGGGGTCCTGAGAGAAGACCCGGGTCCAGCCGATGACCGGGTCCAGAGGTTCTGGGTCACCTGTTCATTAGGAGGTCTCTGTGTGACCAGGAATCATCAGGTAGCGTTCCTCCTTCGTGACGACATTCTGGGTAGTACACCTTTGTACACTCAGGAACCGGATCAGATGGACAAGGGAGAAGGCCAGTGTGAGTAAGACCATAGATCAACGTTAGTGCTTTGATCAATGACAGTAGGTTAGGCACTAGCTTTGATCTTTGACCTATGCAAGTAGGTCCGGGTACATGTTTGAATTCAGGGGTGTCGCGGGATGTTGCAGGTTGTGACTGTTGCTTCTGGTCACAGCTGCAGACGCATTCGTGTGTTTATAATACGTCTGTTTTTTGGAGGATATTTTTAACATTCTAGTTACATGTTGATGTCTCACTCTACTGCGTTCTACTGCGGAGGGACCACTCTATCGGGGAGTGTTTAAGGCTTCTGACTCTGATTCTAAGCTAACCTTTAACTAAGGTGCATCGTGTGGTTTATCAGAGTGTTGTCCATCATTATGTCCAAAATATCTGTTTAAAACACAGTGAAAAGACGCTAGCGTCTCCGTCAGAGCATTATTCCTTTCATCTGTCACACGCTTGCGTGAAAACTGTACCAGCTTGTAAACCGGAAAATTTGGTGATTTAAATTAGCTCAAATGATGATTAATTTTTGAAATTTCATAAATAGCGACTTATGAACAATTCAAATTGCAAACAACCTCTGAGAAGCAATTATGTTTGTATGTTGAGGACTGCCTGTATAACTTTTCTCAGCCACCTTAACTCTGGTCGTGTGTTCTGGGTAATAGATTTATTTTTTAACATCCAACATTGATATCAATTTAAAAAAGAAAGCCTCTCTGCAAAACGGGCTCTAAAACATGAACACCTCCCTGAGAGCAAAAACAGCAAAGTAAAGGTTTAACCTTCAGGAATCGCACCGTGAATCCTCACATCTTTTCAGTAACTGCTGTGGGCTTCATGCTGCAGATCTTTTCAAATCTTGGTCACAATTTTGACATTACCCCCAAGAGTTCACTTTCAATGTCCAGCTGTGATCTGGACATTGATCTGTACAAGATTACTGCCCTCCTTCAAAAGATGTGGATTTTATGTCAAAGACCCTGGACAGCACCTTCCCTACATACAGTACATATATATATATATATATATATATATATATATATATATATATATATATATATATACTGTATATATACTGTATATATACAGTAGGTATTTGTTTTTCATAATAGGACCCATTTAAATGTTTTGTCATTACCATGGTAATGGGAGGTTTTTGAGGTGAACCTTAGGGGTGATGTGTCTCATGCTGTGTTGAGAATTGTATATATATTTTTTTATATTCTATGGAAAACTTATGTTTACTCTAAATGTTTGTCATTTTCTCCATAATATGAAACTATTAAATGTTTTGTGTAAGCTCATAGAAAAATAGGACTTTAAATAGAACAACCCAGAGGTTGACTTTGACCAGCATCTGGAGGAACTTGGAGTCCGGGCAGCTGGAGCTCAGGGGGAAACCAGTCAGGCAGCACCAGCAACAGGACAAGGGAGGGACTCATGGAGGCTGTAACAGCAACAAAAGCACAATACTTTACCAAAGTCTAGGCTCACCATGTGACCTCACCATGAATGATGGGCATTTGATGTCCAAAGTAAATGTCAGCTTCAGCTGATTTTTATTTGATTGTGTTGAAGTAACAAAAATATTTGGAGTGGCTTAGAACTTTAAAAATGGTATTTTATCATCAAACAAGACCTGTTTTTTTTCACTGTAGAATCATCACACATTGGCTTCCATGTGTGTTCTCATTTCAGATATTTGTGCCGATTCTGAAATGATCCCAGCAGTGAATGTGTCCAGCTCTGGTTTGGACTCTCTGGAAGAAGAAGAAGAAAAGTTCAGGGTTTTTGCCCAACTAGAGACAGGAGTTTCATCACCTATAGATTACTCTGAGCTGAACAGAGGACTGGATTCAACAAACTCTACATTTGGTGCAGACCTCAGGTGTGGAAACAGCCATTCACTACTATTAAAGCTGTAAATGCTGTTACTGCGTTCCACCTGCAAAAAACAGAATTCTGCGATAGAGCGACAAACTATTTACTTTATTATGTACTGTAATTAAAACATTTCTAAACCCCCACACTGATAGTAAACCACCTCCTTTCTGTATTACCGTTTCCCACACTCTGATAGACTGTTTAAAACACTTTTGTGTTAAAGAAAAGTGTTTGTTTAACCCTCAGGGACCTATTAAAATGACTACACACATTACCTAAGCGGGTCATAAAAGGGCCGACTCATAAAAGTGTAAAAAACAAATGTAATACAGATTTTTTTTCTTTCAATGCATCAGATCGTTTCCATTACTTCAGACATATCCATAGATATAAAGTTTGTTATATTTCTTTTATTATCATAATTGTTTATAGGGAATTTGCCATTAGACCCTTTTTTTCTTCCAATGGGAAAAACACAAAAATATGGAATACTTCCAAGTTATGCACAGTTTATTACCTCTGATAAAGATATTACAACTATTGGATGAATGTTTTTGCAGGTGTGTGAACATTCATTGTGAGTATTTTACTATTCTTGCAGATGTGCAAAACGTTCCTCTTGAATATGTCATAACAAGAGACCCAGACTTGTTCATGGGATCATTGATCTGCTTTAAGCATCAAAGGTTGTGACAGGGGGGTAACCGGAATGGCTGTTGTCCCTTCAGGAGGCTGGGCAGAGCAGTGGAGCAGGACAGAGGTGTTCCAGGGGACGCCAGAGCGTCAGGGGCCATCAGCACGTCCTCTGGTAGAGTAACGCCCCAGCGGAGGACTGTCTTCCTTCCCCCATGAGTCTGAACAGCTCTGTTCTCCCACGGCTTTTACAGGATCAACACGTCACAGTGATGGTTTGGAAAAAGAAGAGAATGCTGAAGAGTTCCTGGAAAAGGTCTGGAGTCAAAGTCTAACGTAACCTAACGACAGTCTGTCTGAATGTCTGTCTGTCTGTGGACACACCTTGTCAGTGTCTGAGGATTTCTTCAGGGGTGGTGTTTTGGTTGTTAGGATGGTTCTACTTTGATTAATGTAAAGAATGAGTTTATTTTGGATTGGGGGGGTTGGGTAGAGAATATAAACGGTAGAAGGTGGTGATGTCATGATCCTGACTGCTTTTACCTGACGTGTTAGAACAGATGGAATCCGATTTTTCTTTCTTGTGCTGTAAAATGTTTTCCAGATGTTACCTGCAATGAAATCAATTATATATTGATCCCTCGTTCTTTACGGCTAATACGATTGAGGAATCCACGATCGAGATCGCATTCTATTTATCGTATTATTTATGGTAATGTAAACGTTTGTGGACCCCCCCATACTGATCTTAAACCACCTCCTATCTGTATCACCTTTAAAACACTCTGACTGCTTGAAGCACTTTAGTGTCTCATGGAAGTCAGAGACTCTCAGAACGTAGCACACTTCAGGATGCTGTCAGCCAATAGAATGTGAGTACGGTATCACATGACTACCTGCTAAAAATCTACGATGAGGTGATGCAAATGCAACCTTATACATCTCTGAGCACATCGTGGTTAAATGTCAGAATGCCACATGGAATTATTCATGCTAAAAAACCAAACAAAACACGAAGCCAGAATCAAATTTAAAAACATGAAGTTTGTATTTTCCACATGAGCAGAAGTGTACTGATCTTGATCCTTTAGTTTTCTTTACTATATTATGATCCAAAGCAGAGCCCCCATCATCACTCATTTCGCGTTATTCATTTCTGTAAATAATAGATCAAAATAAAATCCCAAAATAGATGATGACGTTTTGGACAGCAATGCTGGGTTCTGTCATGAATTCTGGAAGGATTATGTTAACAACCTGTCAGTAGATATAACTGAGGGGAAGGTGTAAATCTCTGTCCGTGTTGCTGGTGTTGTGCCTGGGGTGTCCCCCGCCTCATGCCCCTAGCCAGCTGGAGTAGACTCCAGCGCCCCGTGACAGCAGATAAAAGCGGCTTGAAGATGAATGAATGAATGAATAGAAACCCTCCCCTTTGATAAAGCCCACGTTTAAAAACACCAGGTTCTACTGGATAAGCTGCTGTAGTTCCAGACTGCTGAGGGTATTTTCCTACAGTAGTCAGTGTAACCCCCCCATTAAAGGGGGCCACACTGACTACTTGCTCTCTGTATTTCTGTCGTTCTTTTCCCGTCTCTATCTTCAGTGAATTTCCTTTCCCACCCAATTAGACAAAGTGGATGACCACCCTCCAGAGTCTGGGTCCTGCCCGGAGTTTCTTCCTCAATGAGGGAAGAAGTACTTCCTGTACGCTTGTGCTGGAGGGTTCTGTTGTATTTCTCTCTCTCTGTTAAAGCGCTTTGAAATATCTGCTGATGTGATTGAGTGTTATACAATAAAAAACAGTTCATTGTGTGAAAATTGAACATTTTAAACGTTGTATGTTAGGTTGGATTGACTGTTGCTGTCTGACCCACAGAGGGAGGGGGACAGCTGTCTGGGGGAAGAGCTGGCGGCCAGGCTGGTCCAGAGAGAGAGAGAACTGCAGACCATAAGGGACAAAGCGAAGGACCTCAGCTCCCTCAGACAACACAACTACCTGCCGCCGAGCAAAGTGCACAAACACTCACAAGTTAGTGTCATTTTATGTCGCTGGTGGTGAACACAGGAGACCGAACAACCACTGAAACAAGACTGCTTGACTGCAGGGACTTTTCTTTGTACACACAAACAATCTGGAAGTGAGATCTTTTCACAAGCCTTCTTGTTAGTGCAAAGCATTGAAGACGAACAGGGACTGCCTATATTTTCAAAATAGGAAGTTAACTTTTCATTGAAAAGCTTTTTGTTGGTACAGCGTAGACCTCAGAGACGCCAATCAAGTGGAACAACAGGATACCACTGCTGGGGGAGAAGGGGCTCCGGGGCATCAGCCTGTATAACAGTCAAGCCCTCTTACATACTGTATCTTCCAAGGCTTGTTGACAATATGTTACTTCTTCTATCTTCAGGTTATCCATGTTCAGATAACCCCCTGAGTCTCAGTACACAACAATACAAATGTCACTGACGCAGAAAAAGAAAATAAACCTCCTGAGGACGTGGCATCATAGTTCATAAAAGCTATTCAAACGTTGAGTCTTCAGAGTCAAGTCCATTTTAAATACGAGTAGAAGGTTTTGGGTGTTCGTGGATCCAGTGAAGGAGGATTTCTCTTTTGATGGCAGTTGTTATGTATGGCTATCGTCGATCTGTGTCCACAGACAGCTCCATGAAATGTTTCTGTCACAGTGAAGGGTGACAAGGACTGGTGTGATGAGGTCATTTGTCCTAGAGAGTGTTTTGTATCAGAGGTGGTCTTTTATTGCCTCGCCTGCTAACGCAGGAATAAAGCGCACTGCATTAATGTAGTCTGGAAGAAACATTTCTGTATCAGAGGATGAGTCAAGTTAGAACTAGCCCCTGTGTTTTGATCGCTTTCTGAACAAAACTAGATCAGGACCCAGACTAGTGGGCAAATGTGGTAGGAAAACATGGGTTGTTGTATTTCATTTGGATTTAAACTCATTTAGTTTCAGGAAGGTTGTGGCCATCCATATTTAAAATCACACTCAGGACACAACACAGGATGTGCTGGTGGCTCGAGGCTCTAACCGTGTCATCTGCATAGCATTGGACATCAGTACCATAGCTACACATGGTTTGTCCTTGAAGTTAAACATACAGCGTATGTAATGAATGAAAAGGGGCCCAAAACAGGCTCTTGGGGACAGAAGCAGAAGCAGATGAACCCCTTCAGAAGGAAAAGCTCCTTCATTGGTATTTCCTCTCTACTTAAAGTGGAACTACCAGTGTGTGTCGGGCTGAGACGAAACATTCTTTATAAAACAAAAACGCTTTATTTACAGAACAGTGGCACCATGCTATGCTGCATATATAATTAGAATATGTGAAAATATAAAATTAAAAGACAAGAAGTCAAACTTTACTGAAAAACTCACCGTGGTTTCAGGTAGGTTGTTAATCCTCAGTTTGTTTTTGAAAAACTCTGGGATTGTCACCTTTCTGTTTGATCCAAGGAATGTGTGTGTCTTACTTTCCCTATGTCACACACCAAAAACAGATTTGGTTTGGGAGGTAGGAGATGATGGAACACTGCACTGTGATCAGACATGACAAAAACAACCAGACTCACATCATTGACACAGAAACCAGGGGAGCACAGGGACACTTCACGCGTCACTATTTAGTAGTATGGTTACGTGTTACATTATTGAGTTCCACAAGGTCTTCATTTACATTTCAAGGTGAATACCAGCGAAAGAGAAGTTGTTTCCAGTACATAGGTAGAGTAGATAGAACGTCATAAATCTAGTGTTGAGACACCCCCAGGAAAAAAATTAACTATCTCAGAATTATCTAGACTCAGGTGTTTTTGATTGCTACTCTGTTGGGCCGTGACATCAAGCTGTAAAAGCCTATGGATTAATGGTGTGTCAGGAGGAGGCAGAGAGCCCCTACCTACAGCAGACACACACACACACACACACACACACACACACACACACACACACACGGCAGAGACTCAGTGATGCTCTGGGGCTCATCTGTCCACTGTTAACCTGCATTGAGTGAAGAGTGAAAAAGGATTCAATTATTGGGTCATGTGAGGAGAAAACTTCTCGTCATCCGTGAGGCTGAACCCTGGATGTCATCAGATGTTCCAACAGTCCAAGGCTTGTTTTCAGGAGAGATCCTGGATCCTTTCAGAGGGACGGTCACAGTCAGCTGACTGCAGACCCATACTGATCCCGAGTCTGATCTGAAACTTCAGTTTTCACGTCTTAAACAAATAATTCTTATTTATAATCCTAAGGTTATTTTTTTAAAAGTCTTTTCTTTTTTATGGACATACTGACTATACTGTATGTCTTGCATGGTTTTATGCAGATGAAGATCACATATAGACATGTGTAGCAACAACAACGGTGCATCAGAACACATGTGGTAAAGTAAATGGTCTGTTTGTTTCTGTTTTTAGCTGCGAAATCCAGAAGAAGGCAGCCAGAAGAGACGGGCGGATGTTACTGACTCTACTGCACAGGAGTGGCTCCAACAGATTGATAAAAAAATACAAGAGCAAGAAATGCTACTGAAAGGTTACCAACAGGTTTGTTCCTTCAGTGTCTGAACATCTCCAGTGTTTCTGTTTTTGATCTAAATGTCCAACGTTTGCTGTAAAGTCAGACCTAAATCTGGAATTGACGGTTTTAACTACATCATATTCTAAATTCCCGTAACAACCTTGTTTTGTCCAGGAGAATGAGAGGCTCTATTTTCATGTGAAGGATCTGCAGAACAAACAAAAAACCAGTGAGGACACCATGATTCATGGAAACCAGAGGCCAATGGAGGAACTTACTTTCACAAGGTGGGTGAAGAAAACGTTTTAGTGAAAGTGTCATGAAGAAAACACACGGGGAAGACCTGATGACTCCACACAGGGAAAAATTAATCATCTTCTACTGTTGCCTCCTCCATAGTCCTCAAGCCCCATCCATCCATTCAGTGAAGTCTATTAAAACCATTGTGAGGTATTCCACTAAACATGTAATAGTCTACAACGTTTTGCTTTTTACTTGTCCAAACAGACACAGGGACAGGTCAACATCCTGGGTGCATCAACATTTAATTTTGAGATTTACAGGAAATTTACTATGTTCAACCCCAAATAATGAGGGTTTTACTTCAAATCTGAAACATCCACATTGAGATGTCATCAGTTAAAGATCTTCATGGTTATTCTTGTAAAGGAGATGCGTGCTGCTGATATACTCGGTTATCACGGTCAGTGATGCCAGCCTGAACCCTAAAAGAGTGTTTGTGCGGACTTGTCATCAGAGGGAGTTTTTACAGAACACGGTCAGCTCAGTGCAGCAGCGTGAGCCTTTCAACTACCAATAGGGGAACAAAACTGAGAAAGGAAGGTATGTGGATGAATTGAATTAAGTCACAAAGGCAAAATATATATCCAGCAGTCAGGTAGTCAACAAGGCTGATCGCTACCAGGCAGAAATGATTGGTGATCTGATATCAGGAAGTAGGATTCATTCAGTTTTGTAGTGGATTACTTGATGCAGTGGTTATTCATGTGCTGATTTCCATTCTACCAGCTTATTATCATTCCATTAAGTGAGATGCACAAGGTTTAGAAGTAATGTGTACCGTATATGTTGTATACAATATTTGTAAATCACACACATGAAATGTCCTGTTCTAGAGAGTGTACTGTGTGATCTGTGACAGATTTGTGATTAATTAAATGCCTTTTCTCTTTATCTGTTCTTGAGTTTTCAGCCTAATAGAACACTTTTTAGATCTTCTTGGAGTGTCATGTTTTTTAGATAGAAAGGGATTTATTTTTGTGGTTCAAATAACTGCCACAAATGGTTATTTTTGTATTATTGCTTGTGTTTGGCTTCATTTGTATATTTAAATTTCTTTTTCTGAATCCTAATTCAATTAGTTTTCAAATCTAAACTAATTAATTCCCATCATTAACAGGCAGCAGTTGAATAAAAATTCATTGTCTTTGGGAAATGTCTCCCCCATGGATCACACTCATCATTTTACACACTTAGCTTCAGTAAGTAAGTTTCAGGTAAGTACTCCGACTAGAATGCAGTAACACTACTCTACAATTAATTTGATTCAGCTCCTTCATTACCTGAGAGTTGTTTTTTTGTGCAGGTGAATGAAGCCAAACTATCTGAGGAAATCCAGAAGCTGAGGCAAGAAAAGCAGAATCTGGACATGGAGCTCCAGCAAACGAAGAAAGAGAGAGACCTAGCCCGAGCTCAGGCCTTATCTACCCAGGGTAAACCTGGACACATAACAGTGTTGGTGGGATTTAAGTCCCAAGCACGAAACCCTTAAAGGAACCTGTATACATTACCTTTCTACTACATAGGAATGACTGATCTTTGGTGTTGTTGATGGTGCGTGTCCGTGTTTAATGTGGCAGCTGACAGGGCCCGTCAGGAGGAACGGCACACACAGGAAGTGGGATCTCTGATGAAGAAACTGCAGTGGTTTGCTGAAAACCAGGAGCTGCTGGAGAAAGATGGTGTCCGACTGCAGGCTGCTGGAGCTGAGATCCTCCGACTCAAAGAGCAGGTGAGGGCACACAGCCGGTCCAGGTACAAAGCTTCTCTGCTTGTAGAAACACCACAACTCATAGCACTTCAAATAGCCTCTGGGAGGAAAGACAGTGTTGATATGAGATTATGAATGTTTGGGTTAAGGTTAGGGGTTGGGGTTAGGGGTTGAGATTAGGGTTAGTTTGTTACAGGGTTGATCTTAAGTTATCCATTACCAACAAATCAGAGGAGAAATCTGCAAGTAGTCTGTGCAGCTCTGTACAGGTGTTTGGTCTAGATTATCTGGTGAGGCGATTGGGTTACAGGTCCAGGACTAAACACTGAACTCATTACTCATTGAGCTGCCTTGGTAATACAGAACATATTTGTAAATCTACAACAGCCAATGAGACAGACATTTTTTGAAATTAGCAAACTACCTGATGTCCTTTCAATCATTATTGCTGTTTCAGTTGGAGGACAATTCATCAATTCTCCCCTGTCTGATTATACAGCTCTCATATCACCTACACTTTTGATCAATGGAAGTTCTTTATAAGTTATGACTGAGCTCCTCACCCTATCTCTCAGGGTGCCCCCCCCCCACTGTACGGAGGAAAGTCATTTCAGCCGCTTGTATCAGGGATCTTATCCTTTCAGTCATGACCCAAAGCTCCTGACCATAGGTGAGAGTAGGAACGTAGATTGACCGGTAAATCCAGAGCTTCGTCTTACGACTCAGCTCCTTTACCAGAATTTCTTCGAGGCTGACCGATAGTCTTCCTCCATGGCCTCCCCAAACTCTTCCCAGACCTGAGTTTTTGCCTCTGTGACTACCCAAGCTGCAGTATGCCTTCCTCGGGGATTAAGTGTCTATCTATATAACTGTCTATATGTCCATCCAGCCATCCAATCTGTCAGCTGCCTCCAGAGCCCCACAATTTAACAAGATCTGATAGAACTCCTTCATCAGCTTGACGGTATCCCTTACTTCTGGTGTCCACCACTGGGTTCGGGGGTTACCGCTGCGACAGGCACCAGAGACCTTGTGACCACAGCTCCAAGCAGCCGCTTCGACAATGGAGGCAGAGAACATGGTCCACTCTGACTCAATGTCCCCAGCCTCCTGCAGGATCTGGGAGAAGGTCTCCCGGAGGTGGGAGTTGAAGACCTCACTGACAGAGGGTTCTGCCAGACGTCCCCAACAGACTCAAAACACCTTTGGCCCTGCCGAGTCTGTCCGGCCTCCTGCTCTGCCAGCGGATCCAGCTCACCACCAGGTGGTGATGGGTTGACAGCTCCGCCCCTCTCTTCACCCGAGTATCCAACACACGTGGTCGGAGGTCTGATGATACGACAACGAAGTCGATCATCGACCTCTGGCCTAGGGTGTCCTGGTGCCATGTGCACTGATGGACATCCCTGTGGTTGAACAAGGTGTTCGTTATGGACAAACTGTGACCAGCACAGAAGTCCAATAACAGAGCACCACTCATGTTCAGATCGGGGGGGGCGTTCATCCCAGTCACCCCTTTCCAGGTCTCACTGTCATTGCCCACGTGAGTGCTGAAGTCCCCAAGGAGAACAATGGAGTCCCCAGTCAGAGCAATATTCTGTACACCCCCCCCCCCCCAGACACTCCAAGAAGGCCGGATATTCCACACTGCTGTTTGGCCCATAGGCCGAAACGACAGTGAGACACCTGTCCCCAACCCGAAGGCGCAGGGACATGACCCTTCGTTCACCGGGGTGAACTCCAACATATGAAGGCTGAGCTGTGGGGCTATAAGCAAGCCCACACCAGCCCCCCAGCCTTTCACCTTGGGCAACACCAGAAAAGTGGAGAGTCCAGCCCCTCTCAAGGGTTTGGGTTCCAGAGCCCAAGCTGTGGGTGGAGGTGAACCCGACTATATCTAGTCGGTACCTCTCAACCTCCCTCACAAGCTCTGGCTGCTTTCCCCCCAGCGAGGTGACATTCCATGTCCCCAGAGCTAGACTCTTTGTCTGGGGGTTGGGTCGTCGGGCCCCATGCTGACGACTGCCACCCAGTCCACACTGCACCCATCCCCTACGGTTTCCTTGGTGGGGGGTGAGTTCACCGGAGGTTAGGCTCGCGCTGTTCTTTTGGGTGGGCAGAGACCTGGCTACAAGGCACTCACATAGAGCCCTAACCCGGGCCTGGCTCCAGGGTGGGGCCCTGCTTGCACCATATCACAGCCCTTGTTATTTTTGTCATCACTGGGGTTTTGCTACTCTCTTAGTCTGGCCCGTCTCCCAGTACCTGTTTGCCAAGGGAGCCCCTAGCAGGAGCATAAAGCCCATAAACATAGCTCCTGGGATCATTCAGTCAGTCAGACTCCCCCACTATGATAAGGGGGCAGTTCTAGGAGGAGAGATTTGGATTATTTACCCCTATATGAACATAATCTTTATCTCATCAGATCAAGGATCTGGAGCAGATACTGAGGCATCGAGAACCAAATTCCCAGCATGCTCAGATCTACGCTGCAGCTACAGCTGGCGATGAAGAGCACACAGAAGCTTCCAAGACGTCACCACCCAGCAGAACCAGTGTCCTACTGGAACGCAGAATCCAGCATCTGGAGGCTGAACTAGAGAAGCACGATGAGGAGGCCAAGGGCAGCCTTCGTGCTTTGGAACAACAGTTCCACAGTATAAAGGTAACACTAAGTCCAATGGGATGTTTCATGAATTTAATATCTGCTGTATGTAGATTTTTAGACATTAAGGGTACTGACTTGACTGCGGGACGATGTGTAGAGTGAATACTTTACTTATATACCAGATTATTTTGATGATTATAAAGACAGGACACATAGAAAGGCCTCATATTTACTTTGAATATTAAATGATTTGTTTATTCTTCTTTGGATTAGGTTCTTGTTGTTTTGCATTTTTAATAATTGGATGGTAAAATCATTCTAGTTCCCGTGTGACAGTTCTGTTTTATGTTATTAGCTCTGCTACGAGCAGCAGATCTCTGAACTGGAACAGAAGCTGAATGTTGAAGGTTCAACAGCTGCAACCAGACCAAAGACGTCTCGGGTTCAAATGCTGGAGAAAGAGCTGCAACGCTTGAAGGAAAGCCACCAGGAAAAAGAGAAGTCCCTTCAGGACCACATTGGGTCTCTGCAGCAGCAGCTGAAACAGAAGGTTGCTGAGACAGACATTGCCTAACTACTCCTTACCTTCAGACTAGTCCTAGCTTGTGATGTAATCCTTCCCAACACAGGCCCATCCAAGTCCAGGACGACTCCAGCTTCAAACCGAGGAAGCCTTTGGCCTTCGGATAGAGCGTCTGAACCGAGAGCTCGGCATCAAGACGCGCTGCATTCAGGAGCTGAGCCGCACTGTGGACAGACTCCAGAAGGAGAGGAGGAATATGTTGACCGGCTCACACCCAAGACTAGAAACCCGTTCTGGAAACAGACGACATCCAGGCTCATCAAAAACAGCCTGTCCTGCAGGAGAAACATGTGTGGGGCAAGAAATGTTTCCAGCTGTCAGCAGTGAGAAGACCTATGAGCCCATGTTCTTTACAGGTATGAGTGTAAGGTCAAGGCAATCTTTATTTATCCCCAAATCATAAGGGCTGTAGCACCAGCATCAGATGTGGGAGGTCAAGGAACATCGTCCCCATTTAAAATAACTAAAATCATTTTCATCCATTTCAGCCTTTTAAAAAAGCTCAAGTTGTGAAAAAACCCCACATTTGTCCAACTAATGGACATGTATACTTTACCTGTGCTTCATTCATTATGTATAAGTTATGGAAACAATGCATTCTGTTAAAGTGAGTTGTGTTGAAGCTTCACAACACTCAGATGTTTATACTGACAGAGTATTGGTTCCAGTTTTCATCACAGATGGGATCTAAGTTCACGACCCTCATTCTGTGTGAAATTCATTTTTTAGTTCTTCCAGATTTAATATGGACTTCGACAGTCTGAGTGAGAACATCATGACGAAATATTTGAAGTAACTTTTATAATGTGGTCCACAGTTACTGTAGGATAGCAACACAAGATGTCAATGAATTTAACTTCAATTCATTGAGCTTAAATCCTTAAATCTAACAGGAGGGGTCAGCGTGGCCTAAGGTTTTCGTACACACAGGTTTTGTGGCTCTGTTTTTTCCTTTTGATTATCCAGAAGAAGAAATTCTTCTCTGGATTTGAGCCATCACCAAGAGACCCTTTAAATACAATCAATCAATCAATCAAGTTTTATTTATATATCTCTTAATCATGACAGCAGACATTTCAAAGCGCTTTAACAGACAGAAACCCAACTGAACCCTCCAGAGCATCAGAGACAGTGGAGGGAAAAACTCCCTCATTGAGGAAGAAACTCCGGACAGGACCCAGACTCTTTTGGGGGCCATCCGCCTCGACCGGTTGGGTGGAGAAGAAATCAAAGGAAGATAAGAACAGGGTCAGAGAGAGAGAGAGAGAGAGAGAGAGAGACAGAGAGAGAGTGAGACAGGCCAGACAGAGACAGTATCAATATGGTTCAGGTTGATAAAGTCAAGGCACAACTACAGCTGATTGGATGACTGTATGGAGGAAGGAGGAGGAAAGGAAGCAGGACCCCAGCTGATGGATGGATGAGGGGGGGTACTGGTGGGCTTGGAGGGGCAGGTCCACAGAGGAAGGTCCACGGCGGCTGGGCGGATGAGGAGTGGAACAGTAAGATGACACCAAGGAAGAGAGGCAGCAGGACCCCAGTCAATGGGTAGGTGAGGGGTGATACTGGTGGATGGGAGGTGCAGGTCCACAGCAGATGGTCCACAGCGGATGGGTGGATGAGGGGTGGAACAGTATGGTGGCGCGGAGGAAAAAGGAAGCCAGACCCCAGCTGATAATTAGGTTAGGGGTGGTACTGGTGGGATGGGAAGAGCAGGTCCATAGCAGATGGGTGGATGAGGGGTGAACCTGAGAAAAACCTGTGAGAACATAGAGCACAGAGACTCCAGGGAAGAAGTTTAGTTAGTAGGGTGTGATTGGAGACTTGGAGAGTGAGATCAGAGAGGAGGAGGAGTAACAGAGATGGTTGGAGAGAAGGGGGAGGAGAGAGGAACTCAGTGAGTCTGGATGTTGAGTCTCCACCAGTGTAGGTCTATATGAATATAAACGTAGTAACATAAGTTGCCTTAATTGTAAAATTTATGAAAAAGAAAAGTTTTAAGTCTAGTCTTAAATAGTGAGAGGGTGTCTGCCCCCCGAACTGAGGGAGGGGGGTGGTTCCACAATAGAGAGGCTTGATAGCAAAAGGCTCTAGCCCCCGTCCTACTTTTATAAATTCTAGGAACCACCAGTAGGCCAGTATGTTGAGAGCGTAATGCTCTAGATGGATTATAAGGAACTAAAGTTCCCTCAGGTAGGTCGGTGCCACCAAGGGCTTTGGAAGTGAGGAGGAGTATTTTAACATCTATCCTAGCTTCACAGGAAGCCAGTGCAGAGAAGCAACACAGGAGAAACATGGTCTCTGGTACTGGTCCTGGTCAGAACCTGGTCTCTGGTACTGGTCCTGGTCAGAACCTGGTCTCTGGTACTGGTCCTGGTCAGAACCTGGTCTCTGGTACTGGTCCTGGTCAGAACCTGGTCTCTGGTACTGGTCCTGGTCAGAACCTGGTCTTTGGTACTGGTACTGCTCAGAACATGGTCTCTGGTATTGGTCCTGGTCAGAACAGGGACAGCAGCATTCTGAATTAGTTGAAGACTCTTCAGCGACTTTTTGGGGCAGCCTGAAAAAAGTGCGTTACAGTGATCTAGTCTGGAAGTGATGAAAGCGTGGATTAATTTCTCTGCATCACTCCGTTTTAAAATATGTCTGATTTTAGCAATGTTTGAGATGGAAAAAGGCCGTTCTAGAAACCTGCTTCATGTGTGTGTTAAACCAGAGATCCTGATCAAAGATGACACCTAGGTTCCTCGCAGTGGTTTTGGCCTCAAACGTGATGCCATCCAAGGTTATTAGATCACTTGGCACTACATCCCTAACAGTTTTTGGGCCGAGCAAAATGACCTCAGTTTTATCGGAATTTAGATGCAAAAAGTTATTCGTCATCCAATCTTTAATCCCTTTGATACACGCCTGTAATTTGCACAACTGGCTGACTTCGTCAGGTTTAATCCAGAGATATAATTGTGTATCATCAGCATAACAATGGAAGTTGATGGAGTGTTTCCTTATCAAATTACCCAGAGGAAGCATGTACAAGATAAACAGTATTGGACCAAGAACCGAGCCTTGAGGAACTCCATAACTAACTGTAGTTGACTGAGAGGAGTTGTTATTAACGTGAACAAACTGGGAACGGTCAGTTAAATAGGACTTAAGCCACATCAGTGCTGATCCCTTAATACCAATTGTTTGGTCCAGACGTGCCAGAAGAATATTGTGGTCAGTTGTGTCAAACGCCGCACTGAGGTCCAAGAGAACCAGTAGAGAAACAAGTCCTCTGTCTGAAGCGGTTAGAAGGTCGTTGCTAACCTTGACAAGTGCTGTTTCCGTACTATGATGTTTCCTGAAACCTGACTGGAAATTCTCGAATAAACTGTTGGATTTAAGGAAATCACATAACTGATTAGCGACTATTTTCTCCAAGATCTTAGATAAAAACGGGAGATTTGAGATGGGTCGATAATTATTTAGAACAGTAGGGTCCAGGTTAGGTGTTTTGAGAAGTGGCTTAATTACAGCTACTTTAAAGGACCGTGGTACATATCCAGTAGATAAAGACATGTTAATTATATTATATTAAGGAAGTGGTTGCCAAGTAAAGGCAGGGCTTCTCTGATGAGTTTAGTTGGAATTTAGTTGGAACCCAGGCAGTTTGAGCTTCCATCAGCACGTAGACTGGGGGGGCCTGGGACTTTAAACAGTGACCTTCCTGTGAGCTGACATCCTTTCTGGCTGGTTGTGGACAGACACTCACATCTCTGAGGTTCTTCGGGACAATGAGGTTCTGAAGAAGCGTCTGGAACAGCTGGAGCTGCAGGACGAGCAGGACAAGGAGGCGCTGAGGTCTGAAGCCTTCCGAGCCAGAGAGGAGCTGCACAGGTGTGTTCACCGCATGGACACAGCTCTGCTGCAGAGCCTGGGGGGATGGTGAAGTGACTGTCATGTGACTGTCATGTGACTGATGTGTTAGACAGCAGCAGCACTGTGAAGAGCAGCTTTCCTCCCTGAAGGCAGAACACCTCAGGGTGTTGGACCAGCTGCACGTCACACACGCCCTGGAAAACTCCTCCTCCAAGGTGGCTGAACTGACCAATGAGCTCCACTCTCAGGAGGTACTGCGTCATCAGGTGCTCCAAACATGCAGCAGGAAGTCCAGAAGGTAACTCTGTTGATTTGACCTCACATCTACCTGCAGATAAAAGCCAAGTATCTCCAAACCCAAGTGGACGAGCTGCGGGGAACTAAAGACGCTCTGGAGGTGTCCCGGACCCGAGAGGACGCCCTGCAGAAGCAGGTGGAGGTTAAACATCTCAACATGTTAACAGAAGTCATGAGGTCTCACAAAGGCCTTGTAGAGCCACACAGGAAGTGTCCTCACGTGGTCGGTTTACACGTCTATGAACATTTAACTTGGATCATTTTCATGTTAGTTTCACATTATGAATAATTTTATGGTTTATTTCGGTTCTTTTTCAAGCAGCAGGAATGTCATGCTGAATTCAAGACACAATTACTGAATGATGGATTTAGTAGAAAAGTCTTGATTTATGATTTTATCTTTCATTTAAGAAAAGCTGCGTTTGGTTTTTTTGGGGAAATGAAACCTGATGTTCAGACGTTCAGTTAGATTGTGCTGCACGCTGTTTAAATAAAGGTTTATGATGATGATTCCACCTGACAGACCTGAGTGCTGCTCAGTCAGGAGCGACAGCTGATGGTTGAATAATACAACTTCAGTCGTGTTTTACTTCATTTAAAATCATCTTGTTAAAAGTATAACATTCTCATGTGGCAAAAGATTAAGGAACAGGAAGAAATATAAGTGTTAATGAAGAAAATGCTTTTAAAAGCAGCTTCTGCGTTCTTATTTTTCAGTCATCGTAAGGATAAATAGAACAAAATGTGTTACCTCCTCTAAATCTGTTAAATTCATTCCATTTATACTCCATTAATCTAGAAGCTTAAGTTGGTTCTTTGTGTGATTATTTTTTGTGCAGGATTATCAGATATTTTAAATGAAGATTACAGGTATTTTCTCCAGTATATTTAACATTGATTGTTTCCGTCCTGTAACAGCTGATCAGACTACTGACAGAGCTGAAGGACGTGAAGGAAGCTCAGTGTCCAGAGGTGAACCTCCTGTCTAACCTGGAGAAGAAGCTCCTCAGCATGGAGTTCAGTCACCAGCACAGAGACAGAGAGCTGCAGCAGGTAGTTTTACATGGTTCATACTCATCATGGATAGGAGCACCTTCAACAGTTCAGTGGGTTTAACACTCTTGTTTCACACTGGAGCCTTGTGTACAACACTGAGGGACCAGCGTACCCTGAGGTAAAAGTCTAGTCACTCCACTCACCCCTCATGTTGAATGACAGTTGAGCAAATTTAAAAAACATGAATGGAACAGCAATTCAGCGTTCTCCTAAACAACTGATGAAGTCGTAGAGTTTTAAAGAATCAATCTCACGTACGAAGTGACTCGTACCGCGTCATCCGAGTCTGATTCCAGCAGGACTTGGATCAGACCGTTCTCTAAAACGTGAAACCTTCACTGTAGCCGTTAAGCCTCTAAACATCCACAGAAGACACGCTCTGACAGTTCCATAGGTCGTAGATTATTGGTGATTAATCAAAGGCGTTTAAAGGATTCCAGCAGAGCTCATGATTGTTACCCTGAAAGGCAACATTAAGGTTCTCATACTGACCAGAACCACTGGCTGTCCCCCGTCCTCCTGCAGGTGATTCAGGGGTCACGGCAAATGTTGGGTGATGATCAGCAGTCAGAGGTGGAGCGCTGGAAGCGTGTAGCTCAGGACAAGACCAGAGAGCTGGAAGCTTTCCGGCTGGAGCTGGACTCCATCCTGGACATCCTGAGACACCTCCAGAGACAGAGGTCCTGGTGCACCTGATGAAGGTCCTGGTGCACCTGATGGAGGTCCTGGTGCACCTGATGAAGGTCCTGATGCACCTGATGGAGGTCCTGGTGCACCTGATGAAGGTCCTGATGCACCTGATGGAGGTCCTGGTGCACCTGATGAAGGTCCTGGTGCACCTGATGGAGGTCCTGATGCACCTGATGGAGGTCCTGGTGCACCTGATGGAGGTCCTGATGCACCTGATGGAGGTCCTGGTGCACCTGATGGAGGACCTCCTGGGGGTTGACTCAGACTGCGTTCATGTGAGGATCATCCCATCGGTTGGGTGTTCAGTGCCTGTCAGAGGTGATGATACAAACGGTTCCACATGAAGACGTTCACAATCGTCTCTTCATGAATCTTCACTGAACGTCTCGTTTGTGAACCCACCTGTTTTTCTTTTGTGTCTTAAACGTGTCATAAACATTTTTCAGGTCTGTACCTTGGTTGAATTTATGACCTCCATTGATGCACACACTCATCCCCAGAACACAGAACGCAGTAACATCCAACCGCTGGGGGGTATGTTTTTAAGATTAGGATGGAATCTTGTCTGCCCCCCCTCCAGAAACATGCTTAAAGCTACTCAGCCAGTCCCAAATTGACCGAAGGAGTGATTGAAGGTGTGTGTACATGTTTGTCTGTGTCACTGTGTGACGTCGCACCCAGAGTGTCCCCCGCCTCACTCCCAACCCAGCTGGGATAGGCTCTAGCCCCCGCAAGGAAGAGGTATAGGAAAGGGATGGATGGGGTAACACACACAGATGAAACAGACGGAAGTGGCCCCAGAACAGACCCCTGAGGGTCCCACAACAAAGACCCTCCCTCTGGACATTATTACTGACATGAACAAACTGACGTCGGTCAGACATGATCTGAACCAGTTTAATGCTGGGTGTTTAATCCCCACTTCATCTTCTGGTCTCCAGAGAAGAACATTGTGATCAACGTGTCAAACAGGTCTAATAAAACGAAACCAGAAGACCTTTCTGTGATGCTATTAAGAGGTCATTTATAACTCCATACCGGTATGTTTGTTAGCCCGGCTACGGTGCTGAAAAGAAACCGAGGGTTTTTATTTTCCTCTGTTAATGAGAGCCGTGTTTCTACTGTACAGAGACGCTCCTTTGTGCTTTAAAGTTGGTTTTCCAGGTACATTTGAGCTGTAAGACAATTTGCCCACGGGGATCACTACACTGTAAAAAAAATCAAAGATCAAAATGATCAATTTCCACAGTGCACTGGCGTCCTACTCAGAGTGTCCCCCGTCCCCCTCAAGTCAGCTGGGATAGGCTCCAGCAATGGAGCCACCAGTGGTTGATAGGTACTGGTGTGTGGAGCCACCAGTGGTTGATAGGTACTGGTGTGTGGAGCCACCAGTGGTTGATAGGTACTGGTGTGTGGAGCCACCAGTGGTTGATAGGTACTGGTGTGTGGAGCCACCAGTGGTTGATAGGTACTGGTGTGTGGAGCCACCAGTGGTTGATAGGTACTGGTGTGTGGAGCCACCAGTGGCTGATAGGTACTGGTGTGTGGAGCCACTGGAGTACAGTATCTAACACACCTGGAACAGAGCAAACATCAGGGCCCCTGTCAGGTAAACACGGAGGTCCCTGATGGGCATCATCACCGGTTGACAGCCTTGAGAACGTAGCTGCTGGCTGACCAATCAGACGCAGTGGGTGTAAGTTTAGACGATAAAGGTTAAAAAACAAACATGAATCTATGACTGTAATCCAGGACAACTTTAACTCAGAATTAAATACAATAAAACTTCTCTGTCCTGCTACATGTCCATCGTATTACCTCACGTTTCCAGGTCTGTCTTCTCCCTCAGCAGAGACACCGTCTTAAAGCGCCCTTATTCTGCTTTGTGTATGTCCTGTCATTCAGCTGCCAGACGTCCTACACTGTGTTTGAAATGTCTTGCCCCAAACTGATCCATGGTCATCAATATCTTTGATTGAATATTGATCAAATCATCTCCGTCCCCAAACGCTCTGTGTTAATGGAACGTAGCTCTCAGCTCCCTGTCTCCACCCCCTCCACCTCTGAGCTGCCTCTATCTAGATCTCCCTCCCCCTCTGAGCTACCTCTATCTACACCCCCCTCCCCCTCTGAGCTGCCTCTATCTACACCCCCTCCCCCCTCTGGCTCACATGCGTTTTGTCTACATGCCCCCACGTGAACGTTCGTGCACTTGCGTTCCGTTTGGAACTTTTTTAACTTTCAGTGACTTTATTACGTATTTGGCTCTTTTTTCCTGGTGTTTGTCTCTCGTTCATCACTGTTGATGTCTCTGCGCTGGGCGTAGAGACACTTTCTCAGTCCGCTGAACGTGACTCCGTTGTTCACTATGTAAACACTACATGGGCTGGTCCTACTGAAACCACCAGTAAACACAGTGTTTGTTAATGGGACAAAAATCAGTGGAGATGACAACAGATGTTTACAGACAGGAAGTAACTACAGCTGTTTCCTGACAATCGCCACAGACAATGAGATCGCTGGGAGCGAAAATAACGCAGTTTAAATGAAACACGGGAGAGGTAAGCCAAAGCGTTGGAGTTCTTATATTGAACTGACTGTTGAGCGCCGTCCCTGTTTTCCCTGCTCTGCATCCGCTGACCTACAGCGAGGAAAACCCTCTTCATGTCTGGATTATTTCTCATCAGGCTTCATGTCAGCTGAACGTAACCCCTGACTGGTGACAGTGAAAATCTGTTAGGCTGTAAATAACGGCTGAGGCTGTTTGTTAGTGAGCGGTGTGGACACACACAGCTGTGTTCACTATGACGATGAGGATACACCTTTAGCAAGGACACACACACACGACTGAAGCGGAGCTAACTAGTTAGCCAAATGCTAGCTGACTTCAACAGTTCGTGAGGAACTTTCAGTGTGTATCTCTGATCCCGGCCGTTGGCACACACTGCTACCGTTAGTAATGTGACATTCCGTATCAAAGCTTTAAAGCGTGTGTCGAGTAGGGGAGGGGCGTTCCTGCTAAGCGTGTATCAAGGCTTGCTTTTGAAAGGACATGGTTGTAAATGGGAGAAAGGTGATGTCACAGACCCCCCCCTGTTCAGAGATGGCTTCTCCACTTTGACGTGGATGGCCTCTTTCACTCCTCTCTCAAACCATTTACCTTCCCTGTCCAGGATCTGAACATCTGTGTCCTGAAATGAGTGTCCCTCTTCCTTGGGGGGGGGCAGACTGCTGAGTCCTGACCTGATGGCTCTTCTGTGTTGAGTCATGCTCTTGGCCCAGAAGAGAAACGTCTTCAAGAAACTTTGATAAAGTCCAGTGGACTGATTTAAACAGCTTTGATAACCAGGACCTGTTTATTGAGAACCAGCACAAAGACGAGGGAGAAGGCCAGCGTAAAACCATAGATCAAAGCGCTAGCTTTGATCTATAGTCAAAGCTATGCACTAGTCAGGTACTATTTTCAGGGTACTCAAGAGATGTAAATACATGCTATTCCTTAATTTGCTGGCTGCAGAAGTGTTTAGTTTTAATCATACAATAAACTTTTCCATCACTCTGTCTCAGTAAATTTTCACACACTTGAACTCATCTAATTTGACACATACTCATAAATACACACACACACATAGACACACACACACACACACACATACATACATACATACAGACACACGGTTGCAGAGGCAGTTCCATTTGGAGGACGTAGGCAAATTTATCTAATCTGACACACACACACACACACATATACTACACACACAAGGTAACAGTTCCATTTATGGAAGTCTTCACACTTATGGGGTGATCAGGATGAGACCGGAGACGGAAACTACGTCGAGAAGATGCAGCCGGAAACCTGTCACGATCTGATTGGTCCAGAAGACACCACATCCCCTCATGTATAATCTTAAACTGATTTGTTTAAATCTGACCGGGCCAAGATAGAATTGCTGTTCTTCAGCTGCGTCTGGTGTCAGACCCGTGTAGTACCAGCAGTCAGGGACTGTGGAGAGCCTGGATATCTGTTTAGACTTGTTGTCAGGAATAAACTTTTTAAACTTATGACGATCGGCTAAGTCTCCTACTTTACCTCAATAACAAGAACCCACCGAATAAAGAAGCTGTGAAAAGACTTTGCTTCAGTTTTTGGCGCCACATGGTGAGAAGGGGAGACGAAGGATCGTCAACTCTGTGACGACAGCGGCGACAGCGGCCGTGAACAGCAACGACGACCTCGGATGATCCGGTCCAAAACATTGTTCTTCATCTCCCAGTGGCCACTGGTTACCTTAACTAAGGTAAGCAGAAAACCTGTTGAAAGAAACAAATTTCTGCAATTGGACTGACTAAATTAAAGGAGATGTTGTAAGATCGGTTTAGTTAGAAGACAAGAAGGTTGGAGTCCTTCCGGTAAAGTACCATTGTGGGGTTAGAGTCACTCTGAACTGCGATGTCATTTAATATTCTTGGGTTTAAGTCCTTCCGGCGGCGATTCGGTAGACGTGATAATGTGTTTAATTGAGTACCGGTTAGGGTTGACGATGCTGTCTTGTACCTCCTCCACCGTGTGCTCTCCTACCTGGACGCCGGGGGCTGTGCCGTCAGAGTGCTCTTCTTTGACTTTTCGAGTGCCTTTCAACACCATCCAGCCCCGGCTCCTGCAGGATAAACTGACCTCCATGGCTGTGGACCCCTACCTCGTGAGCTGGATCACGGACTACCTAATGGACAGACCCCAGTACGTCCGTATGGGGGACTGTTTGTTTTCTATGGTGACCAGCAGCACGGGGGCGCCACAGGGGACCGTGCTCTCCCCCATTCTCTTCACCCTCTACACATCAGACTTCAAGCACAACTCTGATACATGCCACATACAGAAGTACTCCGATGACACTGCAATAATGGCATGTATCCGGGAGGGTGATGAGGGGGGGTACAGGGCATTGGTGGCTGTATGAGGGGGGGGGGGTACAGGGCATTGGTGGCTGACTTCGTGGAGTGGTGCCAACAGAACCAGCTCCAGCTCAACGTCTCCAAGACCAAGGAGATGGTGCTGGATTTCCGTTGGGCACCTCCCTCTCCACAGCCGGTGATCATCAAAGGCAGTGAGGTGGAGGTGGTAGAAAACTATCAGTACCTGGGACTGCAGCTAGACAGCAGACTGGACTGGTCACTCAACTCCAACTGTGTGTACAAGAAGGGGCAGAGCAGGATGTACTTCCTAAGGAGGCTGGCCTCCTTCAACATCTGTCCTAAGCTCCTTTTCATGTTCTATCAGTCCGTAGTCTCCAGTGTGCTGTCATACGCCATTGTGTGTTGGGTTGGGGGGGCCAGGAAAAGAGATATGGACCGTCTGAACAGACTCATCCGCAGAGCGGGCTCAGTGGTCGGGCTGAGCCTGGACTCTGTGGAGACAGTTCTGGGGAGCAGGACCATGTCTAAAATTAAGGCCATCATGAACAACACCAGCCCCCCCCTCACACCACCTTCTCCCAGCAGAGGAGCACCTCCAGCGACTGACTGCTGTCACACAGCGCCTCCACAGAGAGGCTGAGGTCCTCCTTCGTGCCATCAGGGGGTACAATGACTCTCTCAGGAGGAGCGGGGGGGACGTCAGCACGGGGTTAAATGGATTTAATTTTATACTGTTTATATTTTAGTTATAGTTTAGTATATGTACTGTTAATGCTACAAGTGTGTGTTAGTGTAGTGTATGTCTTACGGTTTGTCCTGTGATGTCAGCGTTTCTTTTTCCCCCTGGTGTTTACCCAGTATTTATTCATCATGTAATGCCTGAGCAGTGGATGTGTGCAATTTCCTCCGGGATTATTGAAGTATATCTATCTATCTATCTATCTATCTATCTATCTATCTATCTATCGTATGAAAGGGAAGGTGAACTTGACTGTGAATGTGTGAAATGAATTTCAGTATTTCAGTTGTCAGGATGTCTCTTGCATTCATGGCGACACTACAAGCACTTGTAAAAGAGTTCTCCACAGCTGTTTAAATCAGTCCACTGGACTTTAAGACGTTTCTCCTCTCATCCCAGAGGCTCCTTCAGTTCTACAACAAGACTCACACATCTTACAGTAAATAGAATTTATTTTCATTGTTGAAACAACAAACAGATAGAAAAAGTACGTCAGCTGAAGGCCTTCTCAGCAGCCACACCCGTGCCCCACCCATTAGTGGGGGCATCAGGGGGGCCTGTGGGAGCTCATTTGCGCTGAACTTGTGTGAAGGAGGAGGGCAGCTGGATGGACTGGAAGGCCTGGACCTGTTTCTTCCGTGAGTCTGGGGAGACTCTCTGGAACGACAGGGGCAGAAGCTGGTTCCGTTTGATGATCTGCAGGGCCAGCTGGGTGTTTCCTGGAGAAGCAGACCAGAGAATCATCTTATTTACAGGCCACACACCGACGAAGAACCCTAACCCTCACCCTCACCCAAAGAAGCACATCCTTCATCCAGCTGTTAGGGTTTAAAGCTCATCCCTGGACTGATTTACAAACAGTCACACCAAAAGGAGTCTAAATCATGTGTTGTAGACCCACAATACTGTCCAAAAACTCTTTTCATACATTTAAAAAATGTATAGAATTAAAAAATTGAGGTCTAAATTAAAGGCTATTGGACTGAAGACGAGAACCATCAGCATTCCAACTTGCCTAAGATATCTGCCACAAGCTGTCATCCTGGAAGCAGTTCAACCATTTAGTTTTACAGTGATGAAACTTAATGTTTTAAATAAGACTAACCAAAGGTCACAGCTTTGTGTTTGTCACCTCTGAACTAAGTCTTTCATTCTGTGGGAAGACTTTTGTTACAGAAGACTGTTGCTGTGATGTCACCGTGTGAACATTTCTTATGCCTGTTAAACCACAGCCCAGCGGTGACTAACTTTACAGTGGGTGTTGGTGGAGCTGACCGTTCTGTAGTTCTAGATAGACTCCCAGCAGGATGGCCTCAGGTGGAGTATCCTTGGTGTTGACCATAGATGCAGCCTGTTGAAGTAAATTAAAGTTGTTGAAGAAAACTTTTGGAGTATCAGTGATGAACTTGATGAACTCGTGACAGAGCTGTGTGATGAGAGCAATATTTAAATATTTATTGTCCTCTTTAAAGACGACACCCTTCTGTTTCTTCCTTCAGCAGCTGCTTTGTCTTTTCTTTCAAATGGGATCTGTTACAGACGACCGATCCTTGTCAGATTTATCAAAAGTATTCCCACATTCCCTGGGGGGTCGAGACAAACTGATTTCTCTTTCATGTCCTTTGACTGTGTGTATTTGCTCATCTCTCATCTGATGGACAGCTCAGGAGAAATTCAGAACATATTTAACAACCTCATCCCCCCCATCTGTGCACAAACTTCAACATCCTACAGAGAAAATTTTTTTATTTCACCCAAAATGGACAATTTATACTCCTAAAGCCGTTGTTGTGTTTATCATCAGGTATAAAAAGAATGCCCCTGTGGAAGACACAACGTACTACGACGTCGAGACTTCAGATCATCTTCCAGTGAATAACAGCTTCATTCAAAACATTGCAGGTTTGTGACTGTAAAAATCAGCCTGTCTAAAAAGAATAACCCACAGGTCTGAAGGGCCCGTCCTGTGGGGACTTTCAGGGTTTCAATGTCCAACAACATGTGAACAACTCCGGTCAGGATGAAGGAATCCTGTGAGGGGCGACTGAACCGTCACACCGCTGACACGCGTGTGATCCGAACACTAAACACGAGGCTCACGTGATGTCACGTCTGTCCCGAGTCGATAAAGACACGCGGGTTCCTGCAGCACTGATGGACTTCAATGTTTTCATTTGACGCCCAGGTAAACAGACAACCAATCACACGCTGCCAAACTGCCCTGGGCGTGGCCAATGACAAAACCGATGACAGGATGTGTGGCATTCCATTTGTGAGGCCAACGACTTCCACCTCCACCCTCTTAGGGGGCAGTAGCTCAGTGTGGGAGGGGGTAGTTCACCTCTGAGCGCTGCCGAAGTGCCCCTGAGCAAACAGCTTGGTTTGGCTACCAGCCACAACTAAACAGTAGCACCTTTACAAAGACCTCTATTAACACACACACACACACACACACACACACACACACACACACACACACACACACACACACACACACACACACACACACACACACACACACACACACACACACACACACACACACACACACACACACACACACACACACACACACACACACGTGTATTGTGGATCAATTCCCATACCTTGGCAGCCTTCTATTATCTAAAGCATGAGTCAAACTCAATGCCCGGGGGCCAAATGTGGCCCTCCACATCATTTTGTGTGGCCTGTGGGAGCAGAAAAGGTCAGAGCGTCCAAAAACAAGTATAAACATATTTTGTTCTGTGCAACTGTAACGTTAGCTTAGATTACATGTAGTTACATTTAGTTACATTTATTAGTTACATCTGGCCCTTTGAGGACAGTCGTTATACTGATGTGGCCCTCAGTGAAAATGGGTTTGACCCCCCTGACCTACAGCCATCGATGAGGAGGTCCACCACCGCCGTAGCTGCACCAGTGGGACATACTCCAGACTGAAGACAAGGGTGTTGGAGAACAGAGATCTTCAGTTTAAGACCAAACTCCAGGTCTACCAATCCTCAGGATTACCTGTAAGGATGGACCAACCAACAGCAGCGTCCTGGAGGGGGCTGGCATTCCTACCATCACTGCCATCACCGCCCAACACCAGCTCAGATGGACTGGTCACGTCATCTCCTACCCAAAACAGTCCTGTATTCACAGCTTGACCATGGTGAAACTGCTCCAGGAGGCCAAAAGGTACAAGAACAACATCATAGACCACTACAGGAAGTGCCACACATCTCTAAACGCCTGGGGGGCTACAGCAAAGAGCACATCTGCCTGGAGAGAAGCTGTTAGAGAAGGGGCCACACAATAGAATGACCATCTCCTCAGTCCACCTCCACCAATAAGGTTCCACCAACACCCACAACTACCACTGCCCACCCACGTCCACACTGCACCAAAGTATGTGGGTCCAGGATTGACCTCTTTGCGCACCTGAACACCCACCAGGACCAAGAAGGAGGACATACTCCAACACGAGGATCTGCTGATGATGGTGTGTGTTTAGAGGGCCTGTGTACACGTATGTACACGTCTAAATGTATATAAATGAACATGAGTGAGATAAACAAGAGGGATCAATAAAGTCCATTTCTTCTTCTGTACTCTGTCTAAGGGTAACTTGGAGGGTAGGTTAAAGGACCTGTGCCCCCCTGTGATGTTAAACCCACATTCTCAGGCCTTACCTGATGGAGACACTTGCGAGCCTTGTCGTACTCGCTCCTCAGGCAGTAGGCGTTGCCCAGGTTGAAGAGCATCATGGTCCGAGCCGAGGTGACACTGCTGGGGTAACACATGGGGGTTTGTTTCCCTGCTGGACACACAACAGCAGGACTGGCCGTTACATTTGTGTTGGATTAATGAACTCAGCTTGTCACTCGTGAAACTACTTTATTTCAGTCAAATTATATAATATCAGTGTCATCAAATTTAAAAACATCTCCTGATCAGATGTAGAATTGTTTTTAAGTTAAACTCACAGGACTCAACCGTCTCGTCTCCTTTGTCAGACCCTGTTGGGGAAACACAGTCAGTACTAACTAAACCAGAGCTCATCCTGAGTCTAACAGTCCTGTGTAGACCTTCATACCCTGGTCCTGCTCATTGGTCGACACTCCAACCAACACATCGCTCACGTTCTCTGGATTGAGGTGAGCAATGGCGTCTGATATCCTGTCCAATGAGATGAGGGCTTCAGCAGCGTAGAGATGACCCAGAAACCTGAAGAGGACACCCCCCAGGTGAGAAGCAGGAGGACACACATCTGATGAGAGCAGACAGATCTCACTGACTTCAGGGATCCAGACAGCCTGGGCTGGTGGAGCAGCTTCTCTGCGTGGTTCAAAGCCATCAGGTTGTCTCCCAGCGCCAACGCCACGAACGCACTGCAGGCCAGGATGGAGCACCTGCACAACAGTCACATGACGCGTTACTGGGAAGTTATTCTCCAGTTAGTGCAACGTTACTCCAGTTAGTACAGTGTTACTCCAGTTAGTACAGTGTTACTGCAGTTAGTGCAGTGTTACTCCAGTTAGTACAGTGTTACTCCAGTTAGTACAGTGTTACTCCAGTTAGTACAGTGTTACTCCAGTTAGTACAGTGTTACTGCAGTTAGTACAGTGTTACTCCAGTTACTACAGTGTTACTCCAGTTAGTACAGTGTTACTCCAGTTAGTACAGTGTTACTCCAGTTAGTACAGTGTTACTCCAGTTAGTACAGTGTTACTCCAGTTAGTACAGTGTTACTCCAGTTAGTACAGTGTTACTCCAGTTGGTACAGTGTTACTCCAGTTAGATAGATAGATAGATAGATAGATAGATAGATAGATAGATAGATAGATAGATAGATAGATAGATACTTTATTAATCCCGGAGGAAATTGCATGTACAGTGTTACTCCAGTTGGTACAGTGTTACTCCAGTTAGTACAGTGTTACTCCAGTTAGTACAGTGTTACTCCAGTTAGTACAGTGTTACTGCAGGTGGTACAGTGTTACTCCAGTTAGTACAGTGTTACTCCAGTTAGTACAGTGTTACTCCAGTTAGTACAGTGTTACTCCAGTTAGTACAGTGTTACTCCAGTTAGTACAGTGTTACTCCAGTTAGTACAGTGTTACTCCAGTTAGTACAGTGTTACTCCAGTTAGTACAGTGTTACTCCAGTTAGTACAGTGTTACTCCAGTTAGTACAGTGTTACTCCAGTTAGTACAGTGTTACTCCAGTTAGTACAGTGTTACTCCAGTTAGTACAGTGTTACTCCAGTTAGTACAGTGTTACTCCAGTTAGTACAGTGTTACTCCAGTTAGTACAGTGTTACTCCAGTTAGTACAGTGTTACTCCAGTTAGTACAGTGTTACTCCAGTTAGTACAGTGTTACTGCAGTTAGTAGTGTTACTGAACAACTGCCAGATGAAACGAGAGCAGAAGAGAAACAAAGAACAACACTACAGGTTTCAGAAGACGTGTTCTCACCGGAGGTTTTCTACTTCCTGCTTCCTGAGAGGAGACGATGGAGCTGCAGACAGGAACTTATCCTCCTGACCTTTAGCACTAGAAACAAACACAACATCATTCACCTGCTGTACACACCTGTCAGCTGGAACAGACCTTCTGGTTTGGGCAGCTTATGTTAAGAGTCACTGAAGAAAGGTGTGGGTGTGTGTGTCTGTGTGGGTGTGTGTGTGTGTGTGTGTGTGTGTGTGTGTGTGTGTGTGTGTGTGTGTGTGTGTCTGTGTGTGTGTGTGTGTGTGTGTGTGCGTGCGTGTGCGTCTGTGTGTGTGTGTGTGTGCGTCTGTGTGAGTGTGCGTCTGTGTGTGTGTGTGCGTCTGTGTGTGTGTGTGAGTGTGTGTGTGTGTGTGTGTGTGTGTGTGTCTGTGTGTGTGTGTGTGTGTGTGTGTGTGTGTGTGTGTGTGTGTCAGACCTGCAGGCGTCACTGACATCACTGCCCGTCTCCGTGCTCCCTGATTGGCTGCCGGCCTTGGAGCAGGTGTCTGTCTTGCCGTCCTGTTGCTGGTGCTCTGGAAGCAGCAGCAGAGCGTTCCTGAGGCAGATGGCTGCAAACTCCATGCTGGCTACTGGGATGGCTGCTGATTGGCCCTCGCTGTCCACACAACACACAACCACAACGGGTCATTCAGGGAGGAGAGAAGCAGCCAGAAACAGCAGCCAGAAACAGCAGCCTGTCACCGACGTAGAACCGCGAGGCTCATGTCGTCTCTGCTGTTTGAAATCCTCACGCCTGAGTGAAGTTATTACTTTAAACGGAATCTTTTTGAGAACCAGGTGAGTCGAGGGCTGCTTCTCTGCTGCGCTGGACCAACAGGTGTGGACAGACTGGACACAATACACACTGATGTCTTCTCTTTGATAGCTTTTATCTCTTTTTAAACTCATTACAAATTGAATTCCTCATTTAAACATTTATACAATGTTGTGATGTTGAAGTAGCTCTTCTACTTCTTCTTCATCACAAACATTGATCAAACATAACATGACCACCCCCTAGTGGCTGGGATGTGTTCAGCAGCAAACCGACTGCTAACTGTTTCATTGTGTGGTTGACGGGTGCCAAACGGGAGAAAACAAGGAACCGTTAATGAAAAGCACTGCTGCCCTCTGCTGGCCGTACAGGTGAACGTCAGATGAGCACTGTTCTGTAGGGAGGGGGACGCTGAGTGAACTGACCTGTGGATGGTGTTCTGGGTGGACTGGGAGGCCAGAATGATCTTACGATGGTAGCCCTGGCCAACAACAGACTGAAGGATCCCTTTCTTACAGGGCAGACCTTTGTTCTCCTGCTCCGACCCCTGGAAACACCAACACTCATCTGTACATGTGACGGACAATCATGTAGTGTCAAAAAGAGCCCCGGAGAGGACCTCCATCCACCACGACATACCCCCTTGTTGGCAGACACGCAGCACTCTGCCAGCCGCAGCCACAGGCGGGGGTTGGAGTGGTAGACCTGGACGGCCTCCATCAGACACTCGAACGCCGCCAGAGGACGGCCGATGTGCAGCAGCTGGATGCCACAGTTATACAGCAGCTCGTAGCGCTTGTTAGCTAGCAGAGCACACATGGGGATACCAGAGAACTTCTTCACCGCTGGGGACAGAAACAGAGATGTGTGTTACCGCTGGAGACACACAACACCCCCACGGACATCCGTGGACCCCATCACCATCAGCATTATGGGAGAAACGCCACTGAAGAGACGTTTGACCAGTGTGGTCTCTGGAGACCAGGGGGAACAGACAAGTTTACTTCCTGTTTGAAAGAGCATCGATCAATCAACCAATCAGCTTTCGATTGTAAACGCTGGAACAAACATTCTACATTCATCTTTAGTTTACACAACTTGACCACATGCTTAGACAGCTTAGCCTAGCTTAGCTTAGCCAGCCAGCAGCTTCCACTGGGACCCCGTTACCGTTGCTGCAGTCTCCCAGTTTGGCACAGGTGTGGTCGTTCTCCTGCAGAGCCTTCTTGAAGTAGAAAACGCCCAGATTATGTTTCCCCATCGCAAAGTGAATGCAGCCCAGGTTGTTCCAGAACATACAGCGAACACATTCACCTGGAACAGAGACACGCCCACTTATCCACTAACAAAGTCACAGCGAACACATTCACCTGGATGACACAGACACACAAACCAGTCATGTGTTTGCCTTCTTACTGCCTGTTTCAACAGGTTTCCTGCCTGACAGTAACACCAAGGCTGTTGCGTCGACACAAACTGAATAAACGTGCAAACAGCGACATTCATTATTTATCTTACATTGACTTTAGAAGCCACTCACTTTCTTTTCGCACTGATTTCATCGGTTACATAGATTTAATGTACAGAAGCCAGTTAATGAGTGTAAACGAGTCACAGCTCATTATTTCAGTCCACAGTAACAAAGAGGACCCTTACGTCACCAGAATGGAACGTCACCTGAACAAAGACCCTGAGTCTGGATAGAAGGAGCACAAGTTTAGTGAAATGCTGTCTATGAAAACTTCTGAATTATTTGGGCTATTTCTCCAAATCTGCGTGTCCCTTGAAGACAATCAGACCAGCTGCATGTGTTCCACACCAGCCTGTCAGGAGACATAAACCTGTTAGAACACGGGGGGGCGGGGGGTTCACCTGTCTTGATGGGCCCAGGATGCTCTGCGATGTTGGAGCTGTTCAGCAGCTTCACTGCTTTGCGGTAGTTCCCCCTCAGGTACTCAAAGTTACTCTTGAGGAAGAGTGAAGGTGTGGACTGATGGACAGGAAACGCAGGTCAGTCAGATGCTGGGGGGGGGGTTCCAGAAGATACACATGGACACAAACTAACACACTTTTAACTGAAGTATCTGGTCTACAAGAACTTAATAATCACCAAACTAATCCCCCCTGTGGTCTGAGGCCACGCCCACACAGACGGGGGCCGGCCCCAATGTTTTCCCTCCGCTTAGAAAAAACAAACGAATCCACACGACTTTGTTTTTAGAAAAGTCTCCGTCCACACGTCACCACACGTGTGTCGATCGACACGTTTAAGCAGAGCGAGTCCCACAATGACAGGAGAGGACGGGGACGAGCGGACTCTCTCACGCCGTTCTCCTGGAGGAGCACCTCCACCTCAGGGTTCTCCACCAGGGGGCAGCGCGTCCCAGTCCGACCCATGACTGGTGAGGAACACGTCTGAGACGTGGAGTCTATCTGTCAGAAAACAGCCCCCCTTCATCTGAGCTTAATGTGACGCAAGAAACGTCTGGACAACTGTTACCACCAACATCGTTCTGAATGTGAACACACACACGCACACACACACACACACACACACACACACACACATACACACGAGAACACAAGACAGAAACTTGGTCTTACTGGTAAAATCCCATGTTTCATTAGCTTAGCTCCCGTGTTATCCAGCATCTCTCATTGTCCATGACGATGTTCAGAAAACACGGCTCTAACAATCAACTCTCTAACAATGATGTCACCGGCCGGTCTGATCATGTTTACACAATGAGCCACAAGTCTTTGTTCAGCAAAGACGAAGCAGGTCCACGCTTAGAAATCAACCGACATATCATGAAAAACAAGAGTGGAAAACACGAGAATTAGAGCGAAATCTGTAGCGCTGAAGTTACTGGAAGTTACAAAGACTATGTCGATCGATTGATCTGTCATGCAGGCGCGTTCCAGCGGCGCAAGTAAACAAACACACGTGAACGCGCGGGGGAGGGCAATGTTGATTGGTCAGCTGAGAGGGGGGAGGAGAGACAGAGCTGAGAGCTACACCCTGTTAAAACAGACCTTCACAGAGCAGAAGAACATTGATCAATATTCAATCAAAGGTACTGAGGACCACAGATCAGTTTGGGGCAAAGCTTTCCACACACAGAGGCTGGACGTCTGGCAGCCCAATGACAGGAATGACCCGGGACCTTTAAAAACCAGCGTCTGTTTTTTTTGTGTTGTCATGGCAACGATGGGCCTAAAATGTATTCGCTGCGGGAAACACCTGACTACGTGTGGACTAGGTGTGGACTACGTGTGGACCAGGTGTGGACCAGGTGTGGACTAGAAGTGGACTAGGTGTGGACCAGGTGTGGACCAGGCGTGGACTAGGTGTGGACTAGGTGTGGACCAGGTGTGGACCAGGCGTGGACTAGGTGTGGACTAGGTGTGGACCAGGTGTGGACCAGGTGTGGACTAGGTGTGGACCAGGTGTGGACTAGGTGTGGACTAGGTGTGGACCAGGCGTGGACCAGGTGTGGACCAGGTGTGGACCAGGCGTGGACTAGGTGTGGACTAGGTGTGGACTAGGTGTGGACTACGTGTGGACCAGGTGTGGACCAGGTGTGGACTAGAAGTGGACTAGGTGTGGACCAGGTGTGGACCAGGTGTGGACCAGGCGTGGACTAGGTGTGGACTAGGTGTGGACCAGGTGTGGACCAGGTGTGGACCAGGTGTGGACCAGGTGTGGACCAGGTGTGGACTAGGTGTGGACTAGAAGTGGACTAGGTGTGGACCAGGTGTGGACCAGGTGTGGACCAGGTGTGGACCAGGTGTGGACCAGGTGTGGACCAGGTGTGGACCAGGCGTGGACTAGGTGTGGACTAGGTGTGGACCAGGTGTGGACAAGGCGTGGACTAGGTGTGGACCAGGTGTGGACCAGGCGTGGACTAGGTGTGGACTAGGTGTGGACCAGGTGTGGACCAGGCGTGGACTAGGCGTGGACCAGGTGTGGACCAGGTGTGGACCAGGCGTGGACCAGGTGTACACCAGGTGTGGACCAGGTGTGGACCAGGTGTGGACCAGGTGTGGACCAGGTGTGGACCAGGTGTGGACTAGGTGTGGACCAGGTGTGGACCAGGCGTGGACTAGGTGTGGACCAGGTGTGGACCAGGTGTGGACCAGGCGTGGACTAGGTGTGGACTAGGTGTGGACCAGGTGTGGACCAGGCGTGGACTAGGTGTGGACTAGGAGTGGACCAGGTGTGGACCAGGCGTGGACTAGGTGTGGACTAGGAGTGGACCAGGTGTGGACCAGGCGTGGACTAGGTGTGGACTAGGAGTGGACCAGGTGTGGACCAGGTGTGGACCAGGCGTGGACTAGGTGTGGACTAGGAGTGGACCAGGTGTGGACCAGGTGTGGACTAGGTGTGGACTAGGAGTGGACCAGGTGTGGACCAGGCGTGGACTAGGTGTGGACTAGGAGTGGACCAGGTGTGGACCAGGTGTGGACCAGGCGTGGACTAGAAGTGGACTAGGAGTGGACCAGGTGTGGACCATGCGTGGACTAGGTGTGGACCAGGTGTGGACCAGGCGTGGACTAGGTGTGGACTAGGAGTGGACCAGGTGTGGACCAGGCGTGGACTAGGTGTGGACCAGGTGTGGACCAGGCGTGGACCAGGTGTGGACCAGGTGTGGACCAGGCGTGGACTAGGTGTGGACTAGGAGTGGACCAGGCGTGGACTAGGTGTGGACCAGGCGTGGACTAGGTGTGGACCAGGTGTGGACCAGGCGTGGACTAGGTGTGGACTAGGAGTGGACCAGGTGTGGACCAGGCGTGGACTAGGAGTGGACCAGGTGTGGACCAGGTGTGGACCAGGCGTGGACTAGGTGTGGACTAGGAGTGGACCAGGTGTGGACCAGGTGTGGACTAGGTGTGGACTAGGAGTGGACCAGGTGTGGACCAGGCGTGGACTAGGTGTGGACTAGGAGTGGACCAGGTGTGGACCAGGTGTGGACCAGGCGTGGACTAGAAGTGGACTAGGAGTGGACCAGGTGTGGACCAGGCGTGGACCAGGTGTGGACTAGGTGTGGACTAGAAGTGGACTAGGTGTGGACCAGGTGTGGACCAGGTGTGGACCAGGTGTGGACCAGGTGTGGACCAGGTGTGGACCAGGCGTGGACTAGGTGTGGACTAGGTGTGGACCAGGTGTGGACAAGGCGTGGACTAGGTGTGGACCAGGTGTGGACCAGGCGTGGACTAGGTGTGGACTAGGTGTGGACCAGGTGTGGACCAGGCGTGGACTAGGCGTGGACCAGGTGTGGACCAGGTGTGGACCAGGCGTGGACCAGGTGTACACCAGGTGTGGACCAGGTGTGGACCAGGTGTGGACCAGGTGTGGACCAGGTGTGGACCAGGTGTGGACTAGGTGTGGACCAGGTGTGGACCAGGCGTGGACTAGGTGTGGACCAGGTGTGGACCAGGTGTGGACCAGGCGTGGACTAGGTGTGGACTAGGTGTGGACCAGGTGTGGACCAGGCGTGGACTAGGTGTGGACTAGGAGTGGACCAGGTGTGGACCAGGCGTGGACTAGGTGTGGACTAGGAGTGGACCAGGTGTGGACCAGGCGTGGACTAGGTGTGGACTAGGAGTGGACCAGGTGTGGACCAGGTGTGGACCAGGCGTGGACTAGGTGTGGACTAGGAGTGGACCAGGTGTGGACCAGGTGTGGACTAGGTGTGGACTAGGAGTGGACCAGGTGTGGACCAGGCGTGGACTAGGTGTGGACTAGGAGTGGACCAGGTGTGGACCAGGTGTGGACCAGGCGTGGACTAGAAGTGGACTAGGAGTGGACCAGGTGTGGACCATGCGTGGACTAGGTGTGGACCAGGTGTGGACCAGGCGTGGACTAGGTGTGGACTAGGAGTGGACCAGGTGTGGACCAGGCGTGGACTAGGTGTGGACCAGGTGTGGACCAGGCGTGGACCAGGTGTGGACCAGGTGTGGACCAGGCGTGGACTAGGTGTGGACTAGGAGTGGACCAGGCGTGGACTAGGTGTGGACCAGGCGTGGACTAGGTGTGGACCAGGTGTGGACCAGGCGTGGACTAGGTGTGGACTAGGAGTGGACCAGGTGTGGACCAGGCGTGGACTAGGAGTGGACCAGGTGTGGACCAGGTGTGGACCAGGCGTGGACTAGGTGTGGACTAGGAGTGGACCAGGTGTGGACCAGGTGTGGACTAGGTGTGGACTAGGAGTGGACCAGGTGTGGACCAGGCGTGGACTAGGTGTGGACTAGGAGTGGACCAGGTGTGGACCAGGTGTGGACCAGGCGTGGACTAGAAGTGGACTAGGAGTGGACCAGGTGTGGACCAGGCGTGGACTAGGTGTGGACCAGGTGTGGACCAGGCGTGGACTAGGTGTGGACTAGGAGTGGACCAGGTGTGGACCAGGCGTGGACTAGGTGTGGACCAGGTGTGGACCAGGCGTGGACTAGGTGTGGACTAGGAGTGGACCAGGTGTGGACCAGGTGTGGACCAGGCGTGGACTAGAAGTGGACTAGGAGTGGACCAGGTGTGGACCAGGCGTGGACTAGGTGTGGACCAGGTGTGGACCAGGCGTGGACTAGGTGTGGACTAGGAGTGGACCAGGTGTGGACCAGGCGTGGACTAGGTGTGGACCAGGTGTGGACCAGGCGTGGACTAGGTGTGGACCAGGTGTGGACCAGGCGTGGACCAGGTGTGGACCAGGTGTGGACCAGGTGTGGACCAGGTGTGGACCAGGCGTGGACTAGGTGTGGACTAGGAGTGGACCAGGCGTGGACTAGGTGGGGACCAGGCGTGGACTAGGTGTGGACCAGGTGTGGACCAGGCGTGGACTAGGTGTGGACTAGGAGTGGACCAGGTGTGGACCAGGCGTGGACTAGGTGTGGACTAGGAGTGGACAAGGTGTGGACCAGGCGTGGACTAGGTGTGGACCAGGTGTGGACCAGGCGTGGACTAGGTGTGGACTAGGAGTGGACCAGGTGTGGACCAGGCGTGGACCAGGTGTGGACCAGGCGTGGACTAGGTGTGGACTAGGTGTGGACCAGGTGTGGACCAGGCGTGGACTAGGTGTGGACTAGGAGTGGACCAGGTGTGGACCAGGCGTGGACTAGGTGTGGACTAGGAGTGGACCAGGTGTGGACCAGGCGTGGACTAGGTGTGGACTAGGAGTGGACCAGGTGTGGACCAGGTGTGGACCAGGCGTGGACTAGGTGTGGACTAGGAGTGGACCAGGTGTGGACCAGGTGTGGACCAGGCGTGGACTAGGTGTGGACTAGGTGTGGACCAGGTGTGGACCAGGCGTGGACTAGGCGTGGACCAGGTGTGGACCAGGTGTGGACCAGGCGTGGACCAGGTGTACACCAGGTGTGGACCAGGTGTGGACCAGGTGTGGACCAGGTGTGGACCAGGTGTGGACCAGGTGTGGACTAGGTGTGGACCAGGTGTGGACCAGGCGTGGACTAGGTGTGGACCAGGTGTGGACCAGGTGTGGACCAGGCGTGGACTAGGTGTGGACTAGGTGTGGACCAGGTGTGGACCAGGCGTGGACTAGGTGTGGACTAGGAGTGGACCAGGTGTGGACCAGGCGTGGACTAGGTGTGGACTAGGAGTGGACCAGGTGTGGACCAGGCGTGGACTAGGTGTGGACTAGGAGTGGACCAGGTGTGGACCAGGTGTGGACCAGGCGTGGACTAGGTGTGGACTAGGAGTGGACCAGGTGTGGACCAGGTGTGGACTAGGTGTGGACTAGGAGTGGACCAGGTGTGGACCAGGCGTGGACTAGGTGTGGACTAGGAGTGGACCAGGTGTGGACCAGGTGTGGACCAGGCGTGGACTAGAAGTGGACTAGGAGTGGACCAGGTGTGGACCATGCGTGGACTAGGTGTGGACCAGGTGTGGACCAGGCGTGGACTAGGTGTGGACTAGGAGTGGACCAGGTGTGGACCAGGCGTGGACTAGGTGTGGACCAGGTGTGGACCAGGCGTGGACCAGGTGTGGACCAGGTGTGGACCAGGCGTGGACTAGGTGTGGACTAGGAGTGGACCAGGCGTGGACTAGGTGTGGACCAGGCGTGGACTAGGTGTGGACCAGGTGTGGACCAGGCGTGGACTAGGTGTGGACTAGGAGTGGACCAGGTGTGGACCAGGCGTGGACTAGGAGTGGACCAGGTGTGGACCAGGTGTGGACCAGGCGTGGACTAGGTGTGGACTAGGAGTGGACCAGGTGTGGACCAGGTGTGGACTAGGTGTGGACTAGGAGTGGACCAGGTGTGGACCAGGCGTGGACTAGGTGTGGACTAGGAGTGGACCAGGTGTGGACCAGGTGTGGACCAGGCGTGGACTAGAAGTGGACTAGGAGTGGACCAGGTGTGGACCAGGCGTGGACTAGGTGTGGACCAGGTGTGGACCAGGCGTGGACTAGGTGTGGACTAGGAGTGGACCAGGTGTGGACCAGGCGTGGACTAGGTGTGGACCAGGTGTGGACCAGGCGTGGACTAGGTGTGGACTAGGAGTGGACCAGGTGTGGACCAGGTGTGGACCAGGCGTGGACTAGAAGTGGACTAGGAGTGGACCAGGTGTGGACCAGGCGTGGACTAGGTGTGGACCAGGTGTGGACCAGGCGTGGACTAGGTGTGGACTAGGAGTGGACCAGGTGTGGACCAGGCGTGGACTAGGTGTGGACCAGGTGTGGACCAGGCGTGGACTAGGTGTGGACCAGGTGTGGACCAGGCGTGGACCAGGTGTGGACCAGGTGTGGACCAGGTGTGGACCAGGTGTGGACCAGGCGTGGACTAGGTGTGGACTAGGAGTGGACCAGGCGTGGACTAGGTGGGGACCAGGCGTGGACTAGGTGTGGACCAGGTGTGGACCAGGCGTGGACTAGGTGTGGACTAGGAGTGGACCAGGTGTGGACCAGGCGTGGACTAGGTGTGGACTAGGAGTGGACCAGGTGTGGACCAGGCGTGGACTAGGTGTGGACCAGGTGTGGACCAGGCGTGGACTAGGTGTGGACTAGGAGTGGACCAGGTGTGGACCAGGCGTGGACCAGGTGTGGACCAGGCGTGGACTAGGTGTGGACTAGGTGTGGACCAGGTGTGGACCAGGCGTGGACTAGGTGTGGACTAGGAGTGGACCAGGTGTGGACCAGGCGTGGACTAGGTGTGGACTAGGAGTGGACCAGGTGTGGACCAGGCGTGGACTAGGTGTGGACTAGGAGTGGACCAGGTGTGGACCAGGTGTGGACCAGGCGTGGACTAGGTGTGGACTAGGAGTGGACCAGGTGTGGACCAGGTGTGGACTAGGTGTGGACTAGGAGTGGACCAGGTGTGGACCAGGCGTGGACTAGGTGTGGACTAGGAGTGGACCAGGTGTGGACCAGGTGTGGACTAGGCGTGGACTAGAAGTGGACTAGGAGTGGACCAGGTGTGGACCATGCGTGGACTAGGTGTGGACCAGGTGTGGACCAGGCGTGGACTAGGTGTGGACTAGGAGTGGACCAGGTGTGGACCAGGCGTGGACTAGGTGTGGACCAGGTGTGGACCAGGCGTGGACCAGGTGTGGACCAGGTGTGGACCAGGTGTGGACCAGGCGTGGACTAGGTGTGGACTAGGAGTGGACCAGGCGTGGACTAGGTGTGGACCAGGCGTGGACTAGGTGTGGACCAGGTGTGGACCAGGCGTGGACTAGGTGTGGACTAGGAGTGGACCAGGTGTGGACCAGGCGTGGACTAGGAGTGGACCAGGTGTGGACCAGGTGTGGACCAGGCGTGGACTAGGTGTGGACTAGGAGTGGACCAGGTGTGGACCAGTTGTGGACTAGGTGTGGACTAGGAGTAGACCAGGTGTGGACCAGGCGTGGACTAGGTGTGGACTAGGAGTGGACCAGGTGTGGACCAGGTGTGGACCAGGCGTGGACTAGAAGTGGACTAGGAGTGGACCAGGTGTGGACCAGGCGTGGACTAGGTGTGGACCAGGTGTGGACCAGGCGTGGACTAGGTGTGGACTAGGAGTGGACCAGGTGTGGACCAGGCGTGGACTAGGTGTGGACCAGGTGTGGACCAGGCGTGGACTAGGTGTGGACTAGGAGTGGACCAGGTGTGGACCAGGCGTGGACTAGGTGTGGACCAGGTGTGGACCAGGCGTGGACTAGGTGTGGACTAGGAGTGGACCAGGTGTGGACCAGGTGTGGACCAGGTGTGGACCAGGCGTGGACTAGGTGTGGACTAGGAGTGGACCAGGTGTGGACCAGGTGTGGACCAGGTGTGGACCAAGTGTGGACCAGGTGTGGACCAGGTGTGGACCAGGCGTGGACTAGGTGACACGAGGCAGTAACAGATACTCACGTTCCCCGCTGTGTTCATCACGGACTTGATCTCTCTCTTACAGGCCTTGGAGGACTTCATCTGGATGTACGCCCTCACCTTGTACTGGACCAATCAGAGCGTCAGCACACGAGCGTCCGACAGAGAACACCTTCAGACGTCAGCTCTTACCTGGTGCATCTTCGACTTGGCCGTCTCCACCAGTGCTGTGAACTCAGCCTTCTGGTTCCAGTCTTTGTTTGAACTGTTGTTCTGGAAACCAGCAGAGAACACAATTAATGTTTGAAGGACTTTTATTGTTTTTTGACGAGAAACATCTTCAAACCGTAGCCCTAGACAGTATTATGGGCTGGATTCAATTATTTCTGGTTGAAGCTCATCAATAAGCACTGCTCAATGGTAAATATGAATCAGTAAACCCTCTGATGTAAGCCAGGCGTGTCTGATCCTCTCTGAACCCCCGGTGTCGTGACTCACCTCCCCTTTGCCGTTCTTACTGCCCCCCTGCACCGACAGTTTGTCCAGCACAGCCAGCAGGTGGAGGGCCTTCTCTGGCTGGAAGGTGAGCAGGTACAGGTCCACCAGCAGGAAGCACACCGCCTGGGCGAACTTCTCTTCTAGGACAAATAACACAATGACTCCAGGCCAAACCCCAGGAGGAAAAACCAGCACACGTGTCAGCGACGTCTGAACACAGGGGACGCTTGTGCTACACGCGTGAAACAGGAACACCCCCCAAGATGACCTCAGGTCCCAGAAACCCTGCAAACAATTCAGCACACATGACTAAACCACTTTGAGACTGACGTGAAATGATTCTGATTTATTTTTGTATTATTGTGCAGCTTCTGTGTCAGACGAGACATTTCCTGTTTGCTGATCTGTCCGCCGTAAACACAATACCCCCCAGGAGTAAAATCCCTCAAACACAAGTGTACCTACAGGACAGAAGCCTCCAATGGACATTTAATTATTTTAAAATCTGTAATATTTTCACATCAGACTGTTTTGAACACAGTTTTCTACTCAGGATAACGTTAACAACGGGTACTCCTCGTCCTCCACACAGGTCACTACAGGGGTTGTACCAGCGTCCATTATAAACTCTTCCACAAGTCATACTGGTCGTACTGGTGTTCTCCACGTACCAAAGGGCTCCAGGAACTGGTAGAGCCTCTCCCCGATGGCGATGGCCTCAGAGAACTGCCTCATGTGGTAGTGGATGATGGCCTGGTTGTAGTACAGCAGGCTGTTCTCCACGTCGTCCAGCCCGTCCACATCCTCCGATGTGTGGACCTGGACACAGACAGGAAGTGATGACACGTCACGCAGCCGTCACTGGGACACGTTCAGCACCTCTCCATCTTTACCTGGTTCTTCATCGCCATCAGAGACTGCTTCAGAGCGCTCGTGGTCGTCTGACCCGTCTTGTAGAACTTGACCACGGCTTTGTTCATGGCGATCTTGTAGTCGTCCTTGTTGAGCTCCTGCAGCGCCTCCAGGTGCTTCAGGGCCTCGTCGTACTGCCCTCCCTGAGAGGAGCAGCGCCGTACAACAACTTCAAGACGTGACGGAACTTCATCTCGTGTTAACACTAAAGTAGCGCAGTCCCTAAAGAAACACAACTGCTTGCTTGGACACACAAACAAAAAGCCCTTTTAGCTCGGTTGGTTTAAAGTGTTCATGTGCGTGTTAACGGTGGTCTTTTTGTATTTGTCACTGTAGGGTAAGTCAGTGGGGGCCATGACACCTGCATATAAATCAGTGGGCCCTGTAGTGACCGGGGGCTTCATGCTAAAGCAGAAACTCAGACCACACGACAAATGTTTGCCCACAGACACCAGACGACACTCAGTTTAACATCAGAGCCCTAAAAACGAGGAGACTGACACAAACCTCTGCAGAGCAGGACCCCAACAAACACCAATGACCCCCCCAACGCCTGGTCAAGAACTGTTCAGAACGTTTGGAATAAACGTAATAAACACATACAACCCCCCCACACAGACAGGCCTAGGTCTATGATGGGTTACAGCTGACTGTTTCAGTATTTCAGTACCAGGAAGGCTTCATGAGCGCTCGCTGCCACTTCCTTCTCCTGGCTGGTCGTTCCAGGAGATGATGGGATGTCCTGCTTGGGCTCACTGGGTTCTGAAACAAGAAAATGAAAGAAGAGGTGGTCATGTGGGGTGGTTTCCACTGGGGGGCATCACTTTTCAGCCTGCTGCCATCAGGTAGGAGACTGCAGAGTCTGGGGCACGAACCAGCAGGATCAAGGACAGTTTCTGTCACCAGGCGGTCAGGAGGCTCAACTCCCTCCCTGCTCTGCCCCCTGCCACAGCCTTGAACTCTACCCTCACCCTGCCCTGTCCCCCCCAGCACCTGACTACCTATCTCTCTCTCCCCCCGTCAGCTCAGAGACTGGTCACACGTCACTTCCCCTATGAGATTAAGAGTGTATAGAGATGTTAACCATCCCTTGTATTGTACTGCCTGTTGTACTGCCTGTTGTACTGTCTGTGTTGTACTGCCTGTTGTACTGTCTGTTGTACTGTGTGTGTTGTACTGTCTGTGTTGTACTGTCTGTGTTGTACTGCCTGTTGTACTGCCTGTGTTGTACTGCCTGTGTTGTACTGCCTGTTGTACTGCCTGTTGTACTGTCTGTTGTACTGTCTGTTGTACTGTGTGTGTTGTACTGTCTGTGTTGTACTGCCTGTGTTGTACTGCCTGTTGTACTGCCTGTTGTACTGTCTGTTGTACAACCTGTGTTGTACTGCCTGTTGTACTGCCTGTTGTACTGTCTGTGTTGTACTGCCTGTTGTACTGTCTGTTGTACTGCCTGTTGTACTGTCTGTGTTGTACTGCCTGTTGTACTGTCAGTTGTACTGCCTGTTGTACCGTCTGTGTTGTACTGCCTGTTGTACTGTCTGTGTTGTACTGTCTGTGTTGTACTGCCTATTGTACTGCCTGTTGTACTGCCTGTTTACCGTGGGTCACATCTGTGCTGTATGCGGTACATACAGGACATGGTACACCTGACAATAAAGCTGACGTTGACTCTACCAGTCTGTGGGGTAAAGACAGAACTTCTGCCCGGGGCCAGGCTCCCCATGTACCACTGTCTGGCCCCCAGTCTGCTCTGGGGGCCTGAGCTCTGGACCAGAAGGGCTGAAGGGACAACCCCTCTGGTCAGGGGCCGGACTCAGACTCCCCGCAGAGGCTCAGGGTGGAGCTCGCTGCGCCTCCACCACAGGTGCTCCGGCGCGCCCCCTGGAGGCATTCCCAGGAACTGTCCGTCTGGAAGAAGAGCCAGAGGTGGTTGGCCTGGGGGCACCATGGGACCCCCCAGAGGAGAGGGTGGACGTGGCTGGGGGGCGGGGGGGGGCGTCTGGGCTTCCCTGTCCATACCCCTCAGTGGGGAAATCCAGAATGGATTATCAAAAACAGTTTCAATATGTGTCAGAATGAGACAGAACTTTTCTGTGAATACCTGCAGTTTAGAAAAACTATTGATTCATTGAAGGGTTATAAATAAAGTTTTATAAACAGTTTGTCTGAGCTGACAGTCAGAAACTCTGGAGCGCTGGAGAAACATCAGACGGTACCAGGTACCGTCAGGAGTACGACATGAGAACACAGTAGTAACAGTCTACCTTCACTCTAGTGTGTGTGTGTGTGTGTGTGTGTGTGTGTGTGTGTGTGTGTGTGTGTGTGTGTGTGTGTCTGTGTAAAACACAGGAGTGTGTCGCCTCCACATGTCTTCACACACACAGGTTTATCCTCACTGGTTATTAACCACACTGAAGGTTCAGCAGGTGCACACACACACACACACACACACACACACACACACACACACACACACAGCTGTCGATTCACAACCTCATGACAGGTGTTAGGTGACCCTCTAGGGGGGGGGGGCTCCAGAACGTCTCATCCTGGGTCTTCTTCTTCTTTTCCTTTCGTCTTTTCCCTTCAGGGTCTCCACAGCCAATCAGTGTCCTCCATCTAACCCTGTCTTCTCATCCTCTTCTCTCACACCAACTACCTTCATGTCCTCTTTCACTACATCCATAAACCTCCTCTTTGGTCTTCCTCTAGGCCTCCTGCCTGGCAGTTCAGAACTCAACATCCTTCTACCAATATATTCACTATCTCTCCTCTGGACATGTCCAAACCATCTCAGTCTGGCCTCTCTGACTTTATCTCCAGAACCTCTAACATGTGCTGTCCCTCTGATGTACTCATTCCTGATCCTATCCATCCTGGTCACTCCCAGAGAGAACCTCAGCATCTTCATCTCTGCTACCTCCAGCTCTGTCTCCTGTCTTTTCCTCAGTGACACTGTCTCTAGACCAAACATCATCGCTGGTCTCACCACAGTTTTGTACACCTTTCCTTTCATTTTAGCTGAAACTCTTCTATCACACATCACACCTGACACTTTCCTCCACCCGTTCCATCCTGCCTGGACACGCTTCTTCACCTCTTTTCCACACTCTCCATTGCTCTGGACTGTTGAGCCTAAGTACTTCAGATCCTCCACCTTCTTGATCTCTTCTCCCTGTAACCTCACTCTTCCACTTGGGTCCCTCTCATTCACACACATGTACTCTGTCTTACTGCGGCTAACCTTCATTCCTCTCCTTTCCAGGACAAACCTCCACCTCTCTAGCTTCTCCTCCACCTGTTCCCTGCTCTCACTGCAGATCACAATGTCATCTGCAAACATCATAGTCCATGGAGATTCCTGTCTAGCCTCGTCTGTCAGCCTGTCCATCACCATAGCAACAAGAAGGGGCTCAGAGCTGATCCCTGATGCAGTCCCACCTCCACCTTGAACTCCTCTGTCACACCTACACACACCTCACCACTGTCTTACAGTCCTCATACATGTCCTGCACCGCTTTGGGTCTGGTCTCATTTATTCACAATGAATGAATGAATGAATGACGTTTATTTCACACCGCATCAAAACACAAATGGAAAAGTAACAAAATAACAAAATAACAAAATAACAGACAAACGTTCTGATGGAGCTGAAGCTGAAGCTGAAGCTGGATCCCTGACATCACAGACTAGCTAATGCTAACGCTAGCTAGCATCAGCGCCACCACACCCACCTTGGTGTTCTGACATCCTGGTGTCTTCTGGGTGGTTCCACGATGTTCGCAGCTCCGATTAGAAACAGTTCTGCTTCCGGTGAAAAGGAATTTAAAATCCTGTGTGACTGAAGACCAGTCCGTGTTTCAGACCGACACGGCTAGCTGTTAGCTGTTGGTCCGCTCCGCTCTTCCTCTCTCTCTCCGGGCGGTGCTCTCATCGGCTCAGCGCTCAGCACCGCCCCCTGCTGGCAGGGCGGCGTCAGCGCGTCAGCATCCATCTGGACCCCAGAGAGCAGCTGGGTCCCACTAAAGACACTGTGTCTCACTAGTCACTGTGTCTCACTACAGTCACTGTGTCTCAATACAGTCACTGTGTCTCACTACAGTCACTGTGTCTCAATACAGTCACTGTGTCTCACTAAAGACACTGTGTCTCACTACAGTCACTGTGTCTCACTACAGTCACTGTGTCTCACTACAGTCACTGTGTCTCACTACAGTCACTGTGTCTCACTAGTCACTGTGTCTCACTAGTCACTGTGTCTCACTACAGTCACTGTGTCTCAATACAGTCACTGTGTCTCACTACAGTCACTGTGTCTCACTACAGTCACTGTGTCTCACTAGTCACTGTGTCTCACTACAGTCACTGTGTCTCACTACAGTCACTGTGTCTCACTACAGTCACTGTGTCTCACTACAGTCACTGTGTCTCAATACAGTCACTGTGTCTCACTACAGTCACTGTGTCTCACTACAGTCACTGTGTCTCACTACAGTCACTGTGTCTCACTACAGTCACTGTGTCTCACTAGTCACTGTGTCTCACTACAGTCACTGTGTCTCACTACAGTCACTGTGTCTCACTACAGTCACTGTGTCTCAATACAGTCACTGTGTCTCACTACAGTCACTGTGTCTCACTAGTCACTGTGTCTCAATACAGTCACTGTGTCTCACTAGAGTCACTGTGTCTCACTACAGTCACTGTGTCTCACTACAGACACTGTGTCTCACTACAGTGTGTCTCACTAGAGTCACTGTGTCTCACTAGTCACTGTGTCTCACTACATTCACCGTGTCTCACTACAGTCACTGTGTCTCACTACAGTCACTGTGTCTCATTAATCCCTGTGTCTCACTACAGTCACTGTGTCTCACTAGTCACTGTGTCTCACTACAGTCACTGTGTCTCACTAGAGTCACTGTGTCTCACTAGTCACTGTGTCTCACTACAGTCACTGTGTCTCACTATTCACTGTGTCTCACTAGTCACTGTGTCTCACTACAGTGTGTCTCACTAGAGTCACTGTGTCTCACTACAGTCACTGTGTCTCACTAGTCACTGTGTGTCACTACAGTCACTGTGTCTCACTACAGTCAGTGTCTCACTAGTCACTGTGTCTCTCTAGTGTCTCACTAGAGTCACTGTGTCTCACTACAGTGTCTCACTAGTCACTGTGTCTCACTACAGTCAGTGTCTCACTAGTCACTGTGTCTCACTATAGACACTGTGTCTCACTACAGTCACTGTGTCTCACTAGTCAATGTGTCTCACTAATAACTGTGTCTCACTAGTCACTGTGTCTCACTACAGTGTGTCTCACTAGAGCCACTGTGTCTCACTACAGTCACTGTGTCTCACTACAGTGTGTCTCACTAGAGTCACTGTGTCTCACTAGTCACTGTGTCTCACTACAGTCACTGTGTCTCACTACAGTCACTGTGTCTCACTACAGTGTGTCTCACTAGAGTCACTGTGTCTCACTACAGTCACTGTGTCTCACTAGTCAGTGTCTCACTACAGTCACTGTGTCTCACTACATTCACCGTGTCTCACTACAGTCACTGTGTCTCACTACAGTCACTGAATCTCACTAGTCACTGTGTTTCACTACAGACACTGTGTCTCACTACAGTGTGTCTCACTAGAGTCACTGTGTCTCACTAGTCACTGTGTCTCACTACATTCACCGTGTCTCACTACAGTCACTGTGTCTCACTACAGTCACTGTGTCTCACTACAGTCACTGAATCTCACTAGTCACTGTGTTTCACTACAGACACTGTGTCTCACTACAGTGTGTCTCACTACAGTCACTGTGTCTCATTAATCACTGTGTCTCACTACAGTCACTGTGTCTCACTAGTCACTGTGTCTCACTACAGTCACTGTGTCTCACTAGTCACTGTGTCTCACTACAGTCACTGTGTCTCACTAGTCTCTGTGTCTCACTACAGTCAATGTGTCTCACTACAGTCACTGTGTCTCACTACAGTCACTGTGTCTCACTATAGTCACTGTGTCTCACTACAGACACTGTGTCTCACTACAGTGTGTCTCACTAGTGACTGTGTCTCACTACAGTCACTGTGTCTCACTACAGTCACTGTGTTTCACTACAGTCACTGTGTCTCACTAGTCACTGTGTCTCACTACAGACACTGTGTCTCACTACAGTGTGTCTCACTAGTCACTGTGTCTCACTACACTGTCTCACTACAGTCACTGTGTCTCACTAGTCACTGTGTCTCACTACAGTCACTGTGTCTCACTACACTGTGTCTCACTACAGTCACTGTGTCTCACTAGTCACTGTGTCTCACTACAGTCACTGTGTCTCACTAGTCTCTGTGTCTCACTACAGTCAATGTGTCTCACTACAGTCACTGTGTCTCACTACAGTCACTGTGTCTCACTATAGTCACTGTGTCTCACTACAGACACTGTGTCTCACTACAGTGTGTCTCACTAGTGACTGTGTCTCACTACAGTCACTGTGTCTCACTACAGTCACTGTGTTTCACTACAGTCACTGTGTCTCACTAGTCACTGTGTCTCACTACAGACACTGTGTCTCACTAGTGTGTCTCACTAGTCACTGTGTCTCACTACACTGTCTCACTACAGTCACTGTGTCTCACTAGTCACTGTGTCTCACTACAGTCACTGTGTCTCACTACACTGTGTCTTACTACAGTCACTGTGTCTCACTAGTCAGTGTCTCACTACACTGTGTCTCACTACAGTCACTGTGTCTCACCATTTTCACTGTGTGTCACTACAGTGTGTCTCACTAGTCACTGTGTCTCACTAGTCACTGTGTCTCACTACAGTCACTGTGTCTCACTACAGTCACTGTGTCTCACTAGTCAGTGTCTCACTATAGTCACTGTGTCTCACTACAGTCACTGTGTTTCACTAGTCACTGTGTCTCACTACAGTCACTGTGTCTCACTAGTCACCGTGTGTCACTACAGTCACTGTGTCTCACTACAGTCAGTGTCTCACTAGTCACTGTGTCTCTCTAGTGTCTCACTAGAGTCACTGTGTCTCACTACAGTCACTGTGTCTCACTACAGTCACTGTGTCTCACTACAGTCACTGAATCTCACTAGTCACTGTGTTTCACTACAGACACTGTGTCTCACTACAGTGTGTCTCACTACAGTCACTGTGTCTCATTAATCACTGTGTCTCACTACAGTCACTGTGTCTCACTAGTCACTGTGTCTCACTACAGTCACTGTGTCTCACTAGTCACTGTGTCTCACTACAGTCACTGTGTCTCACTAGTCTCTGTGTCTCACTACAGTCAATGTGTCTCACTACAGTCACTGTGTCTCACTATAGTCACTGTGTCTCACTACAGACACTGTGTCTCACTACAGTGTGTCTCACTAGTCACTGTGTCTCACTACAGTCACTGTGTCTCACTACAGTCACTGTGTTTCACTACAGTCACTGTGTCTCACTAGTCACTGTGTCTCACTACAGACACTGTGTCTCACTACAGTGTGTCTCACTAGTCACTGTGTCTCACTACACTGTCTCACTACAGTCACTGTGTCTCACTAGTCACTGTGTCTCACTACAGTCACTGTGTCTCACTAGTCACTGTGTCTCACTACACTGTGTCTCACTACAGTCACTGTGTCTCACCATTTTCACTGTGTGTCACTACAGTGTGTCTCACTAGTCACTGTGTCTCACTAGTCACTGTCTCACTACAGTCACTGTGTCTCACTACAGTCACTGTGTCTCACTAGTCAGTGTCTCACTATAGTCACTGTGTCTCACTACAGTCACTGTGTTTCACTAGTCACTGTGTCTCACTAGTCACTGTGTCTCACTACAGACACTGTGTCTCACTACAGTGTGTCTCACTAGTCACTGTGTCTCACTACACTGTCTCACTACAGTCACTGTGTCTCACTAGTCACTGTGTCTCACTACAGTCACTGTGTCTCACTACACTGTGTCTTACTACAGTCACTGTGTCTCACTACACTGTGTCTCACCATTTTCACTGTGTGTCACTACAGTAGGACACCAGCCCGATGAGCCTCACCATGGATTGATCAATGACTCCACCAGCTGTGCTGGTAGCTATACAGTGAAACCCTAATGTTATCTCTCTATATGTCGCTGTTTAAATGTTCAAATATTTTGTTCTATGAACTAAATTTCCTTAATTTATCTAATGTACATAATGTTGTGTTTTTTGTCAACAACAGCATGTGTGTAACGTCTTTCTGGAGTTGAGCGGTCCTGAAACCGCTGGGAAAAGACATGAAGTGAGGCACGCAGTTCTCCCGCCTCATGGTAGGGAGCGCTGCTGATCCCAGGGATTCTTGTCGGGACTCCTTGGTCGTAGAACTGACAGTAAACTACAATCTGTAGTCAGCGAGACAAGAGCAGCCATTCATTAGTTTTCCTCTCGCCTTGTCTTACGATAAAAATGGAGGATTACGTATCTAAACACAAAATGTTTTCGCTGCTTTTGTTCTGAAGGAGCGGCGCGTGGACTTCATTTATAAGTAAACGTATAAACAAACGTGTCGGAAACAACATAACGGTTTTTTAATCAAATGTGCTAATTGTGTTGGTTTGTACGTGTAAATAATTCTGCTATGAGACTTCAAAAATAACCGACTCACTGTTGATAATTAAATAAACTCAATAAGCTGCAGTGTAGGTTCATGTGTTTGTAAATCTGATTAAGATGAAGTCAGTGCCCCCCCAGCATGAACCTCACCACACGCCACTGAACACCAGTGCACTGCAGAGCCATTCAATCCAACTACCACAGAATTGATGTCCCAGGCAGAAGTAACAGAAACAAAAGCATGTGTTCCTTTGTCTTCACGCTGCACTTTCTAGACACAAAGACCAACACACAAAACTGTCACGATTCATTTCTGGGCGGTACGGTGGAGCAGTGGGTGGCACTGTCGCCGCACAGCACGGCGGTTCCGGGTTGGAGTCCCACTCTGTGTGGAGTTTGCATGTTCTCCCCGTGTCTGGGGGGGTTCTCTCCGGGTTCTCCTGCTTCCTCCCCACTCCAGAAACATTAGTCGATCGGTCCCAAGCTGATCATAGTCGTGCGTGTGTTTGTCTGTGTGTACAGTGGCAAGAAGTTTGGACACCCCTGATAATTTTCCAGATTTTCCTTTATGAATCACTGGTCGTTGGGATCAATCATTCCAGTTAAATACATCATGTAGCAGACAAACAGTGTTTGAGAAGCTAAAAGAAGTTCAGGATTTACACAAAGTGTGCAATAATTATTTCAACAGAAGCAGGCAGGTGCATAAATTTGGCCACCCTTGTGGTTTCATTGATTTGAATGACTTTCACTAATTATTGGAACACACACTTTGTTTAGTACGCTCATTGACCCTCGACCTACATACAAAGGTGAAGCCAATCATGAGAAAGGGTATTTACGGTGACCGGTTACAACGGTCTTCCCATGGGCTCACCACCTGTGGGAGGGGCCATAGGGGTCGGGTGCATTGTGAGCTGGGCGGTGGCCGAAGGCAGGGACCTTGGCGATCCGATCCCCGGCTACAGAAGCTGGCTCTTGGGACGTGGAATGTCACCTCTCTGGCAGGGAAGGAGCCTGAGCTGGTGTGTGAGGTTGAGAAGTTCCGACTAGATATAGTCGGGCTCACCTCCACACACAGTTTGGGCTCTGGTACCAGTCCTCTCCAGAGGGGTTGGACTCTCTTCCACTCTGGAGTTGCCCATGGTGAGAGACGCCGAGCAGGTGTGGGTATACTTGTAGCCCCCCGGCTTGGTGCCTATACATTGGGGTTCACCCCGGTGGACGAGAGGGTAGCCTCCCTCCGCCTTCGGGTGGGGGGCCGGGTCCTGACTGTTGTTTGTGCGTATGCACCAAACAGCAGTTCAGAGTATCCACCCTTTTTGGAGTCCTTGGAGGGGGTGCTGGAGAGCGCTCCCACTGGGGACTCCATCGTTCTGCTGGGGGACTTCAATGCTCACGTGGGCAATGACAGTGAGACCTGGAAGGGTGTGATTGGGAGGAACGGCCCCCCCGATCAGAACCCGAGCGGTGTTCAGTTGTTGGACTTCTGTGCTCGTCACGGACTGTCCATAACGAACACCATGTTCAGACATAAGGGTGTCCATATGTGCACTTGGCACCAGGACACCCTAGGCCGCAGTTCGATGATCGACTTTGTGGTCGTGTCATCGGACTTGCGGCCGCATGTCTTGGACACTCGGGTGAAGAGAGGGGCGGAGCTGTCAACCGATCACCACCTGGTGGTGTGTTGGCTCCGATGGTGGGGGAAGATGCCGGTCCGACCTGGCAGACCCAAACGTATTGTGAGGGTCTGCTGGGAACGCCTGGCGGAATCCCCTGTCAGAAGGAGTTTCAACTCCCACCTCCGGCAGAACTTCACTCACGTTCCGGGGGAGGCGGGGGACATTGAGTCTGAGTGGACCATGTTCCGCGCCTCCATTGTCGAGGCGGCCGACCGCAGCTGCGGCCGTAAGGTGGTCGGTGCCTGTCGTGGCGGCAACCCCAGAACCCGTTGGTGGACATCAGCGGTAAGGGATGCCGTCAAGCTGAAGAAGGAGTCCTATCGGGCCTTTTTGGCCTGTGGGACTCCTGAAGCAGCTGATAGGTACCGGCAGGCCAAGCGGAATGCGGCTTTGGTGGTTGCTGAGGCAAAAACCCGGGCGTGGGAGGAGTTCGGTGAGGCCTTGGAGGACGACTTCAAGACGGCTTCGAAGAGATTCTGGTCCACCATCAGGCGTCTCGGGAGGGGGAAGCAGTGCAGCATCCACACTGTATATAGTGGGGATGGGGAGCTGCTGACCTCAACTCGGGACGTTGTGACTCGGTGGGGAGAATACTTCGAAGACCTCCTCAATCCCGCAGACACGCCTTCCCATGAGGAAGCAGAGTCTGGGTTCTCTGAGGCGGGCTCTCCTATCTCTGGGGTTGAGGTCACCGAGGTAGTTAAAAAGCTCCTCGGTGGCAGGGCCCCGGGGGTGGATGAGATCCGCCCGGAGTTCCTAAAGGCTCTGGATGTTGTGGGGCTGTCCTGGTTGACACGCCTCTGCAACATCGCGTGGACTTCGGGGACAGTGCCTCTGGATTGGCAGACTGGGGTGGTGGTCCCCCTTTTTAAGAAGGGGGACAGGAGGGTGTGCTCCAACTACAGGGGCATCACACTCCTCAGCCTCCCTGGTAAGGTCTATTCAGGGGTTCTGGAGAGGAGGGTCCGTCGGGAAGTCGAATCTCGGATTCAGGAGGAGCAGTGTGGTTTTCGTCCTGGCCGTGGAACAGTGGACCAGCTCTACACCCTCCGCAGGGTCCTTGAGGGGGCATGGGAGTTCGCCCAACCAGTCTACATGTGTTTTGTGGACTTGGAGAAGGCGTTCGACCGTGTTCCTCGGGGGGTTCTGTGGGGGGTGCTTCGGGAGTATGGGGTACCGGACCCCTTGATAAGGGCTGTTCGGTCCCTGTACGACCAATGTCAGAGTTTGGTCCGCGTTGCCGGCAGTAAGTCGGATTCGTTTCCAGTGAGGGTTGGACTCCGCCAAGGCTGCCCTTTGTCACCGATTCTGTTCATAACTTTTATGGACAGAATTTCTAGGCGCAGCCAAGGCGTTGAGGGTGTTCGGTGTGGTGGCCTCAGTATCGCGTCTCTGCTTTTTGCAGACGACGTGGTGCTGTTGGCTTCATCAAGCCGTGATCTCCAACTCTCACTGGAACGGTTCGCAGCCGAGTGTGAAGCGGTTGGGATGAGAATCAGCACCTCCAAATCTGAGACCATGGTCCTCAGTCGGAAAAGGGTGGAGTGCCCTCTCCAGGTTGGGGATGAGATCCTGCCCCAAGTGGAGGAGTTCAAGTATCTTGGGGTCTCGTTCACGAGTGAGGGTACAATGGAACGGGAGATCGACAGGCGGATCGGTGCAGCGTCTGCAGTGATGCGGACTCTGTATCGGTCTGTCGTGGTGAAGAAGGAGCTGAGCCGAAAGGCAAAGCTCTCGATTTACCGGTCGATCTACGTTCCTACCCTCACCTATGGTCACGAGCTATGGGTCGTGACCGAAAGAACGAGATCCCGGATACAAGCGGCCGAAATGAGTTTCCTCCGTAGGGTGTCTGGACTCTCCCTTAGAGATAGGGTGAGGAGTTCGGCCATCCGGGAGGGACTCAGAGTCGAGCCGCTGCTCCTCCGCATCGAGAGGAGCCAGATGAGGTGGCTCGGGCATCTGGTTAGGATGCCTCCTGGACGCCTCCCTGGTGAGGTGTTCCGGGCACGTCCTACCGGGAGGAGGCCCCGGGGACGACCCAGGACACGCTGGAGAGACTATGTCTCCCGGCTGGCCTGGGAACGCCTTGGGATTCTCCCGGAGGAGCTGGATGAAGTGGCTAGGGAGAGGGAAGTCTGGGCTTCCCTGCTTAAGCTGCTGCCCCCGCGACCCGACCCCGGATAAGCGGAAGAGAATGGATGGATGGATGGATGGACGGTTACAACGGGGGAGCCTCAAATGACTGTCACATGACCTGAAAACAAAGATTGTCCAACATCATGGTTTAGGGGCAGGTCCTTTGTTTTCTACTTTTTCAGCGTGTGTCACAGGATGGGGACAAACTGGTGGCGTTGAGTGTGTGTGTGATTACTGCGTACGAGAGCGAGCTAATATCCGTCTGGGGATGATTCAAGTAGACTAAATAAATAATACAAACGTCTATCAAATGATCCAACGACGAGCCTAAAAAACATTTAACTGTTAAAAATGTTTATTTCCAACACTGGTGTGGTGTACATCCAGCAGTGTGTGTCCAGCTCACGTCTTCCAGCTCCAGGGGATACACAGGTCCCCGTCCTGCAGGACGGAGTAGAAGTGAGAAACACACAGGTGGAGGCCCTTCATCAGGGGCCCCTGCTGCTCCATCAGTCGTCTGCAGCACAGGATCATCTGCGTGGAGCTGACACTGGGCTCCTTGGACAGACCCCTTAAGGACAGACTGTGGACACACTCCTCCACGATGGCGTCCTCCTCCACCTGTAGTCTAACACAGAGGAGGGACACGTTCACAACACAGATGGTGAGCCGCTGTGAGCTGTGTAGTATCTGTGACGTAACACTGATGTAACACACGTCTGATGTAACACACGTCTGATGTAACACGCGTCTGACGTAACACGCGTCTGACGTAACACACGTCTGATGTAACACACGTCTGACGTAACACGCGTCTGACGTAACACACGTCTGATGTAACACGCGTCTGACGTAACACACGTGTGACGTAACACGCGTATGACGTAACACATGTCTGACGTAACAAACGTCTGATGTAACACGCGTCTGACGTAACACGCGTCTGACGTAACACACGTCTGATGTAACACACGTCTGACGTAACACGCGTCTGACGTAACACACGTCTGATGTAACACGCGTCTGACGTAACACACGTGTGACGTAACACGCGTATGACGTAACACATGTCTGACGTAACACACGTCTGATGTAACACACGTCTGATGTAACACACGTATGACGTAACACACGTCTGATGTAACACACATCTGACGTAACACACGTCTGACGTAACACGCGTCTGACGTAACACGCGTCTGACGTAACAAGGGGTCTGACGTAACACGCGTCTGACGTAACACACTTCTGACATAACACGCGTCTGACGTAACACACGTCTGACGTAACACGCTTCTGACGTAACACGTGTCTGACGTAACACGCGTCTGACATAACACACGTGTGACGTAACACGCGTATGACGTAACACATGTCTGACGTAACACACGTCTGATGTAACACACGTCTGACGTAACACACGTATGACGTAACACACGTCTGATGTAACACACGTCTGACGTAACACACGTCTGACGTAACACGCGTCTGACGTAACACGCGTCTGACGTAACAAGGGGTCTGACGTAACACGCGTCTGACGTAACACACTTCTGACATAACACGCGTCTGACGTAACACACGTCTGACGTAACACACTTCTGACGTAACACGTGTCTGACGTAACACGCGTCTGACGTAACACACGTCTGATGTAACACGCGTCTGACGTAACACGCATCTGACGTAACACTCTTCTGATGTAACACGCGTCTGACGTAACACGCGTCTGACGTAACACGCGTCTGACGTAACACGCGTCTGACTTAACACGTCTGACGTAACACGTCTGACGTAACACGCGTCTGACGTAACACGCGTCTGACGTAACACGCGTCTGACGTAACACGCGTCTGACGTAACACGTCTGACGTAACACGCGTCTGACGTAACACGCGTCTGACGTAACACACGTCTGATGTAACACACGTCAGATGTAACACACCTCTGTGTTCTCCTCTCACACCCTGTCCTGATACATCACCTTGTTCCATTTACACTTATTCACATTAGCCTCAATAAATAATGACTTATAAACTTTTTAATAACTACATTTTACTTATTAAAGGGAGAGTTCAGAAACACGTACCCTATACGGACTAGAACCAGAGGTCTTTGAAGGACACACGGGACCACGTAGGGTTTTACACACAGTAACATTTAGCACCCACCCAGTTCTGACTACACTACTGAAAGACACACCACCCTATTAGATATGAGCAGCTGCTCCCTGACAGTCAGTTATGTACCAAAGTATTTCAATTAGCTGTAAATTACCCATTGTTAAAAAGTGTACACTGGACCTTGAGGTCTTGTTCTACTATAGTTCAGTATCTAACTTTCTCTTTCTGTCTAAAATCCAGGAGCAAGAAGATCAATTGTGTGATTTTCTACAAAATCTGAAGTCTTCCAGTCAGGCTTTGGAGAACATTACAGAACACAGTCTGCATTTCTCAAAGTTACAAATGAGCTTTTAATTAAAAGCACAATTAAAAAACAATGTCTGTTTTCACTGGTTAACTTCCAGTAGATTTTCATTTATTATTACTTCTCTCAGATTCAGGTTGTTTCGGTGACTATTGTGGGTTTTTCTTTGGCTGAGACAGGGGGACCAACACTTTAGTTAACGTGTGCTTGTGTTTTTTTGTGATAAATGCTGCTGAGCCAGTGGAGAGAGGGGTTCTGAACATCTGCTGCAGCCTGTGCTGCGGAGTAATTAAATGCTCACCGTTGTTTCTCTGAATAAATAAAATTAACATTTTATGCTAATGTTGGTCTTGGGTGGATTTCCAAGAAATGAGGGGAGTGGTCAAGAGAAAGGTCCTCCAATCCATTCAAAGGTGACTGAACTCTGAGTTGTTCCATGCTCTCTGACCTGACCCCCATGATGAGCCTGAAGCAACACGTCCAACTTTATGTTGGAAGTGGATCGTGAGTTCTGATTGGATGTCCTTTGATTCTACTGATGAGAAATCACTCTGTTGAGGATGACGACAATATCTTAAATTCTATTGTTTTACTAATACATTATTAAATTCTTGCCCCTGACCATAACTGGTGTTCACATATTTACATCTCAACATTTGTCTCAAACTGCCATCCCAGGAACACCAGGTCCTCATCAGCGTTTATTCATGTACGTTTCTACGTAAGGACTTCAAAATAAAGGAGACGCACTAGAAGTAGGTCCCATAAACAGTAATGTTAATAAAATGTTAACGTGTACACTTCTGAACGCCTGAGACCCTCTGCTAGATTTACGTCACTGATCATAAACACACACACACACCAACATTATAGACAGAACTGATCACAGTCTGCTCTCTGCTTTACCCATCATGCTCCTGGGGTCGTGTCTGTGCACATATTCCCAGCAGTAAGGGTCTTTCTCTTGTCAGTTCTTATGCTTCCTGCTTTTATTCTCATCACTTTCCATCTATCAGCTGGATAGAGTTTATGGATCCCAGCTCAGGGCTGATCAACTCAATGTTTCTATAGGAAACAAGAGTAATTCTCTTGTTTTCTGTAGAAAGCAGTGAATGACTGTTATTAGGAATATCCCCAGGACTTGTCCTCACACCAAACATCCAACTAGGTGTTAAACAGCCTTACAGGATGGCGACTGGGTGTGCTCTGCCTGAACTGGGCTAATCTGATGCTTCTTGTGTGCTGAGTGCTATACTGTGTCTGATTCACTGGTTTTTGCGCAGCGTGCGCCGTCGGGCCTCAGGAGCGTTTCTCTGGAGGAAGACCTGCAGCCTGGGGACGTCACAGGTGGTGGGGATGATGAAGTGCCCCAAGTCATGCAGTCTGGGGTCGGAGCGGTCACTGAAATCAACAGAAGAAACAATCACTGGTTCCCTCAGTAGAGCACACAGTAGTGAATCATGTTTTTCAGGCAAGCAGCCCATAATGTGACGTGAGGTATACTTCAACATCATGGTGAGTCCCAGCAGACTCCTGGGGTGCAGGCAGAGGTGCTGGGACATCAGGTTCTTGTGGAAGGTGCTGAGGGTGCTGTAGTGCTCGGCGATGGGCTGGACGGGTCCGAATGGCTCCGGGTGGATGACTTCTATCCCACACAGGAGGAGGCTGATCCTCTCCTTCAGCCACTCTGTCTGCTGGTGCAGATGGCGGTAGCTGGACAGCTGCTCACACAGCTGGACACACGGTCAGGGGTCAGAGGTCAGAGGGTCAGAACACAGAGGTCTCTGGCAGCAGAAGCTCTGCAGCTCCTCACCTCGGCCCACTGGTGATGAACATCCATGGTTCCCAGCAGGACGTGTCCAGACGCACTCATTCCTGATTGGTCAGCAAACATCACAGTGTGTCCTGGGGGGGTGGGGGGGTGGACACCAGCAGGGGCTCAGGTTAGAATTTAAATAATTAACACACCCATTGTTGGTTCTTATGGTTGTGTGATCACTCAGTTAACAGTGGATCAACGTGTCTCCATGAACTCACTCCTACGCTGGTGAACTCACAGTGCGGCTGATGAAGGGTTAACTTTGGCCTTTAAATCTCCTATAGCCCACACAGATTTTTGATTTTCACAGAAACACTTCATTCAACTAATTTACAGTTTTACAGAACATGAAAGTGGAAAAAGTGCTTCAGGGGCTAAAATCATCAATATAAATAAATACAATTTAAAAAGATATGTTAGCGCATTACATCAGAAAATTTGCAAATGTAAGTCAATCTTAAACCACAGTCCACAGAACGTTTTCGTGGCACCACATGTTGGTCAAACCGTCCCGGTCTTTTGTCATTTTATAAAAACAAACTACTTCCAGACGACATCTGATATGTAGCTGCGTCTTAAAATATACTCATTTCAAATTTATTTTGCTGGTCACATAAGTTGCCAGTTTAGCTTCACCAGACATGAAATTTAAAGGCTGCCACTTTTTTTGATTCTCTTTGTTGTACCCAGCACCAAAATTAAAAATTCTGATATTAAAATTTTAACTGAACGGATTAAAAACATTTGTGAGAGTAAAGAGCACCACAAGTCTGTGACACTCACTAAAAACAGGACAAACTGTCTCTTGAAGGGGACCGAAGGGACACTGGCTTCACACAGCACAGGTATTAACGGAGATTAAAACATGTGGGGACATTCCAACGTGTCCCCACAAGGTGGCGGTAGAGTCACGTTTGGAATCATGGGGAGCGAGCTGGTCGACCCTTCAGGGTCCCCAAAGGTGTGAACATGACCTCTGAAATGGTGCTGACTCTGCTTGTCGTAACAAAAGAATGGTTCATGACACTTCACCGTCTCATCATTGGCTATGAAACCCTTGGCCTCCATCCTCCTCTGACCTCAAGCCTGTTGAGAACCTCTGGAGCGTCCTGAAGAAAAGCTCTGTGACAGAGGAGGCAGTCCACACCCACACAGCAGCTCTAGAAGCCCTCCTGATGTCCTTCAAGGACATTCAAGCAGAAACTCTCCTAAAACTAAAGGTTCAATGGAGGCACGACTTGAAGCTGCTATCAGATCAGGAGTCCTGTGTTAACATGTCACTGACATGGATGTTTTTGATTAAAATAGCTTTTCATTTCACTAAATATGACCTCCTAATGCTGCAAACTCAACAAATGACCATTTTTCAGTTCTTTACAACTTATAAAATGCTTTGAAGCTCTGTTGTGCATAATAATTTGGAACAGTGCATTAACAGTGCAAAAAAAAAGAGTTATTATTTCAATAATATTTGAATGATACTCTACCGGTAAATGACTTGAAAGTGATGCTGACTATCATTGGTATCGACTATTTAGAAAAATTAGAGAACTTATGATTTGTACAATAATTGTGAACGTGCTTTATGTTGACTATCTATTCAGCAGGAGCAGACGTCTGCCTTCTGTCTCCTGCTGTCTCTCTCTAACTCAAACTCCCACTGACTCTCTGCAGTAATAAAACGACCCTAACCCGAAGGAAAAACAAGGAGTATGGAAGCAAAAATAATGAAGGATAATCTAGACTGGATCTGTGCTTCTATGGAAAAGTTAAGGAGTGACCTCACAGAAGACTTTGAAGAAAAGTTGGAAGAAAAGTTCAAACCGGTGCGAGACGAACGAATGAGGAACGAAATGAAGAAAATGTGGAAAGATATGGAAGAAAAAGAAACAGAAGAAAAAGACCGGCGCAGTGTCTTAGAACAGGGACAACAAAGAATAATATAAATAATATATAAATGATGTGATCTTCACTGGCATTAAATCCAACCATGGAACTACACACATGCTGTGACCAGAGGAGAGGGAACTGAACACAACTCTGACACCGATACTGTGGAGCTACAGGTGAGATCTCAGCTGAGGGATCTGGAGATAACTATGGATCAGACCAGATGGAGACATGTCACCCATCACCATCTGGAGGTAGGAGACCACCTGATACAATTCAACAATCGTAAACACAAGATAGCTCTTCTGAAACAAGGCTTCAAACTGAAAGGAAAAAATGTCTACATTAATGAGAATCTCACTAAAAAGAATGCAGATATCGCTAAAGAAGCTCCACAACTGAAGAAGAATGGACTGATGGACAACACCTGGACCAACACCTGGACCAACACCTGGACCAACACCTGGACCAACACCTGGACCAACACCTGGACCAACACCTGCAGGATCTTCATCAGAACAAAGGGGCTTTCTCCAGACCAGATGAAAACAATGGTGATCAGGAGTGCAGAGGAGTTGGTGAAATATGATCAATAAAGACGGACAAGAGTTGTTACTACACCAGAGATCAATACAACAGAGTCACTTCAATATTGGGAGCTCTACGATTTTGGACACGTCAAGTATTTCATGGAACAGTCGAAAAAATCAACATCATTGATGTCAGAAACATGGACTAATGAACAAAACAACATGGATTTCTATTTGGAGGGATAACATTAAGTTTGAGACTTTAAAGAGCGCGTTGATATCTGTTGATAATATAATGGAATGTATAACTGTTAACGTGTAACAAACTGGTTGATTCTTGGATAAACACTGGCTGCTGAAAGAGGTTAATATGATCATTACATTCTCGTGGAGGTCAACTTCCTGTTTGACCATCTATGATGTTACAAACCTTGTTGTTCCAGAATGTAAACATGGTTCTGCTCTAGGTTATATCTGGGACAAAGGCTAGTATCTGGAAGTGGATGAGGGTATGAACGTCTGTCAGAATTCATTGGATGAACTGGTTGAAAACATTTAATGTCTGACTTAGCTGACAACATGTTGTGATGAGAGAGATGTTTGTTGATTCTGGGGGAATTTCACGAGCCTATTGGCTTCTACCCATCAGCCCATCCTGGTCACTCCCAGAGAGAACCTCAGCATCTTCATCTCTGCTACCTCCAGCTCTGTCTCCTGTCTTTTCCTCAGTGACACTGTCTCTAGACCAAACATCATCGCTGGTCTCACCACAGTTTTGTACACCTTTCCTTTCATTTTAGCTGAAACTCTTCTATTGCACATCACACCTGACACTTTCCTCCACCCGTTCCATCCTGCCTGGACACGCTTCTTCACCTCTTTTCCACACTCTCCATTGCTCTGGACTGTTGACCCTAAGTACTTCAAATCCTCCACCTTCTTGATCTCTTCTCCCTGTAACCTCACTCTTCCACTTGGGTCCCTCTCATTCACACACATGTACTCTGTCTTACTGCGGCTAACCTTCATTCCTCTCCTTTCCAGGACAAACCTCCACCTCTCTAGCTTCTCCTCCACCTGTTCCCTGCTCTCACTGCAGATCACAATGTCATCTGCAAACATCATAGTCCATGGAGATTCCTGTCTAACCTCGTCTGTCAGCCTTTCCATCACCATAGCAACAAGAAGGGGCTCAGAGCTGATCCCTGATGCAGTCCCACCTCCACCTTGAACTCCTCTGTCACACCTACACACACCTCACCACTGTCTTACAGTCCTCATACATGTCCTGCACCGCTCTAACATACTTCTCTGCCACTCCAGACTTCCTCATACAATACCACAGTTCCTCTCTGGGCACCCTGTCATCAGCTTTCTCCAGATCTACAAAAACACAATGCAGCTCCCTCTGGCCTTCTCTGTACTTCTCTATCAATATCCTCAAAGCAAATACTGCATCTGTAGTACTCTTTTTTGGCATGAAACCATACTGCTGCTCACAAATGTTCACTTCTGCCCTTAGTCTAGCTTCCACTACTCTCTCCCATAACTTCATTGTATGGCTCATCAGCTTTATTCCTCTGTAGTTGCCACAACTCTGCACATCTCCCTTGTTCTTAAAAATGGGCACCAGCACACTTCTCCTCCATTCCTCAGGCATCTTCTCACTATCTAAGATCCTGTTGAACAACCCAGTCAGAAACTCTACTGCCACCTCTCCTAGACACTTCCAAACCTCTACAGGTATATCATCAGGACCGACTGCCTTTCCACTCTTCATCCTCTTCAGTGCCCTCCTCACTTCATCCTGACTAATCTTTACTACTTCCTGGTCCACAACAGTCACCTCTTCTAGTCTTTGTTCTCTCTCATTTTCCACGTTCATCAACTCTTCAAAGTACTCTTTCCATCTTCCCATCACACTACTGGCACCTGTCAATAGACTTCCATCCCTATCCTTAATCACCCTAACCTGCTGCACGTCCTTCCCATCTCTATCTCTCTGTCTTGCCAACCGGTAAAGATCAGTCTCTCCCTCCTTACTGTCCAACCTAGCATACAAGTCATCATAAGCTTCTTGTTTGGCCTTTGCTACCTCTACCTTCACCTTACGCTGCATCTCCCTGTACTCCTGTCTACTCTCCTCAGTCCTCTCAGTGTCCCACTTCCTCTTGGCTAACCTCTTTCTCTGTATACACTCCTGTACCTCCTCATTCCACCACCAAGTCTCCTTATCTACTTTCCTTCCAGATGACACACCAAGTACTCTCCTACCTGTCTCCCTGATCACATTAGCTGTAGTTGTCCAGTCATCTGGAAGCACCTCCTGACCACCCAGAGCCTGTCTTAACTCCTCCCTAAAAGTCATGCAACACTCTTCCTTTTTCAGCTTCCACCATTTCATCTTCTGCTCTGCCTTTGCCCTCTTCATCTTCCTCACCACCAGAGTCATCCTACACACCACCATCCTATGCTGTTAACTGCCTCAGATACCACTGTATCATTATAAATGGTATTTCATTGTTTTTACTGTTTAAATTTGTATTGTTTTTTGTCAGTATTTCTATTTTCAGTCCATGAAAGTGTCAAACTCCTGAAACCTCACTTCATTCAAATGTCTTCTGTTTAGACCTGTTTTAATTGTGAGTGAGTGACCTGGTCTTTCATTTCCATAGCGACTCATGTCATTGGGCTTTCTCTTTAATCTGGTTGGAAGTCACATGACCACAGCTGTCCTATCCTCCATGGGAACGCTCACCTTGCATGTTGATCAGGGCCTCAGGGTTCTGCTGAGACAGGCGGCTCAGACTCTGGAGCTGACTGCACCTGTGAGCCAATCCCCAGCTGCGCAGCCACCTGCAGCGGACGTCATGGCAACAGCTTCAGTTTGGTTACAAACAAAACTACATACAGTCAACATCTGCCTGACCCCACATGTGGTTCTCCACTCAGAGCCCTTCATTGGAGCTGGTTAGAGAGCCGTGATTACATGACTGGACAACATGATTGTTCAGATAGAGGACGCTGATGTTCGCAGCTCCCACAACGTTAACACAGCGTTAAATGAACATCCTACCTGATGTCAGCCAGATTAAATCTGTGACAAAGTTCTCCCTTCAGTCTGCTGAGCTCCTTCCTCCGAGGAAGACTAGCGTGATGCTTTTCTGTTGCCTCAGTCACGTTGTTTCTCAGCCACAAGCTGCCAATGAAAAGGCAAGATGAAATACAATGAGGTCAAACAGAACTCACCATTCTGCTTCCCCTCTGCTCACAGACGAGAGGCCTGAAATCACATTTCTGCTGGGCTACTGTGAGCACCAAGTAAAGGTCAGGAGGTCGGTGATGGATGACCATGAAGACTGGAGGCTGAAGACAAACACTTAGCCGGCTACATCCAAAGCATAGCAGAACAGAAATGTGTGCAGCATTTGAATCCAGCAGCTTGTGTGCTCAGACATTCCCTACAGTTAATCATAACGATGGACGACTGTGGTCATAGCGAGACAAAACGGATTCTGAGTCCAGCTCTACATCATGTGGAGTTCCAGTGATGTGAGGAACAGACCTGAGCGTTGGCTCCACCCTCCTGGCCTGCTGCAGCTCCTGCTCAGGGTCTCTGAAGCCAGTGAAGGTGTAGTAGCTCTTGTCCCATTTTATAGGCCTGCCGGAGGGCGTTCCTGCCCCCGCTGGTCTCGGAGATGTCTCTGCACTGGCTTTCAGTGCCCTTACGTGATCCCCAGAGAGGTTGCAGGACTTCAAGACGCCCATCACTGTGCTCCAGACGTCTTTGGTGTGCAGGGTGAAATTTACTGAGCGGAACCCTGAGAAAGGGGGAGAAGTTTTAGGTTTCTAAAGGATAAATTCATAAAAAATTCACCTAACAGAAATCCAAAGTGTACCAGAGGGGTGGAGGTCTGGCTGCAAACCCCCACCGTCCTGTGTGCCCCTGACGTAAAAGGTGAGCTTCACCGGCTGCAGGGAGTGTGAGCCGGGCCTCTGAAGGTTGTCCAGATAGTTGTTCAGCCTCTTCAGTGAATTCTCATTAACTTCCTGTAAAGCAAGACACCAAGACCCCGTTCAGACTGCAGACATCAGATCTCCCTCCAGATCTGATCTTTAGGGCTGACTGTTCACACTGTTTTATCAAGTGTCCAAATGCGATCTGGCTCTGTTCTGACTGGGCCACATTATTGGCCAATCTGACAGGTTGCTGTAGCAACGATGTTGGGGCGGAGTCGTCGTTCACTGCACGTAATGTGTGAGGTCATATAATTGCGACGGGGGCAACAACAACAAGTTTTGTTACCTTAGTGTATTGGTGACATCACTGTCTGGTAGAGGTGGAGAAAACACACTCACACACACACATATATATTTGAAGAAGCTCACTTGAAAGTCTCACGCTGTCACAAACTCCACCCACTACCTGTCAATCAAGCGCCCAACCAATCACAGCCATCTGCCAGCAGGAATCATGTGACCAACATGTCGTCAGACATCTGCTCCGTCAGGAGCAGAAACACCTGTGATGGTCTCCAGGTAACACCATCTAGAGTCAGAACTGTTAACAATGTTCATGTTCAGAGCAGAGAGTCCAAACAGAACGACACACAGAACAACCATTAGTGAGTGAAACTAGCTGCTAGCACCAACAGTCTGTCCAGATATGGTTTCTGTTTGGAATGGAACAATCCATGTAGTACCCACAATGCTCCTGGGGGGGCTGACAGAAACACTCTTTAGTAACTCCATACAGTTGTGTTCATGTAGTCACTAACAGAACCCTCACTTCTCTAACATTTCTTTAACACCTGCTCTTTGGACAGGAGCCTTTTCCTTTAGCGTTAGCTCCTCTCCCAGTCTCACCAGTAGTTAGCTTTCTTTCTCCAGTTAGCCTGCTAGCATTCATCTACGGCTTCACAATGCCCGCCCAGCACCATCCATGATTAGCCAACACAACGTCGTTACGTCACCACGGTGAGGTTTGACTACGTTGGTGATCTTGGTTATAATACAACTACATTTGTTTTATATGTTTGGAGTGAAGTCTGATGTCATTGTTTTACCGTGGAATTTACACGGGATCCCGCTAGTATAAATATATTTAAATATATTTAAGGAAAATGCATTAAAATATAATTAACTTTCATCATAAATATTATAAATATAATATATTTGTAATGTATTATGTTAGGCCAGCAGAGGAGGCTTTGCTGGCCCTGACCCCCCACCTCTGACTGTAGCACTACTGTCAGGGTACTGTTGGGACATTTGGATCCTACTGATGACTTAATCATCAACCTCTTATGTTTTAGGTATGTGTGAACTAATCGGGTGTAGAGCACAGGAGACCTACCCGTTCTTTGGGATGCTGACCAAAGAAGTCCGGATGAACAGCAAAATAAAAGGGTCTGAGAGCATGGACAGCATCTGCCCCTGACAAGCCCCTCTGCTGAACGCCAGAGGTCACGTGTCTCCACGACAGCCTATCAGAACGAGAAGAACCAGAAGACACGGGCTCACCTCAGCTGGCCTAACGCACAAAATACAAATGTTACCATGAACCCATTCAGAGAGTGAATGAACATGGACACACAGGAAACAGTAGTGGTAGAACGAGACCACCAGTGTGTCTGTACAAGTGACAGAAACACCCGTTTAACCCTGTGGCGCCAGAACGATGAGATGTTAAAGACATTATGAGTCAATAGACCAAAGGTTGACTTTATCAACATTAACCATATTGATACTGTCTCTCTCTGGCCTGTCTGTCTCTCTCTCTGTCTCTCTCTCTCTGACCCTGTTCTTATCTTCCTTTGATTTCTTCTCCACCCAACCGGTCGAGGCGGATGGCCCCCAAAAGAGTCTGGGTCCTGCCCGGAGTTTCTTCCTCAATGAGGGAGTTTTTCCCTCCACTGTCTCTGATGCTCTGGAGGGTTCAGTTGGGTTTCTGTCTGTTAAAGTGCTTTGAAATGTCTGCTGTCATGATTAAGAGATATATCAATAAAACTTGATTGATTGAATAGAGAGGACAGCAGCCTGTGGTGTCTTCTGTCCACAGCCAGGTAGAGACAGACAGACTGGTCCACAGACAGGTAGAGACAGACAGACTGGTCCACAGACAGGTAGAGACAGACAGACTGGTCCACAGACAGGTAGAGACAGACTGACTGGTCCACAGACAGGTAGAGACAGACTGACTGGTCCACAGACAGGTAGAGACAGACAGACTGGTCCACAGACAGGTAGAGACAGACTGACTGGTCCACAGACAGGTAGAGACAGACAGACTGGTCCACAGACAGGTAGAGACAGACTGACTGGTCCACAGACAGGTAGAGACAGACAGACTGGTCCACAGACAGGTAGAGACAGACAGACTGGTCCACAGACAGGTAGAGACAGACTGACTGGTCCACAGACAGGTAGAGATAGACTGACTGGTCCACAGACAGGTAGAGACAGACTGACTGGTCCACAGACAGGTAGAGACAGACTGACTGGTCCACAGACAGGTAGAGATAGACTGACTGGTCCACAGACAGGTAGAGACAGACTGACTGGTCCACAGACAGGTAGAGACAGACAGACTGGTCCACAGACAGGTAGAGACAGACTGACTGGTCCACAGACAGGTAGAGACAGACAGACTGGTCCACAGACAGGTAGAGACAGACAGACTGGTCCACAGACAGGTAGAGACAGACTGACTGGTCCACAGACAGGTAGAGACAGACTGACTGGTCCACAGACAGGTAGAGACAGACTGACTGGTCCACAGACAGGTAGAGACAGACAGACTGGTCCACAGGCAGGTAGAGACAGACTGACTGGTCCACAGACAGGTAGAGACAGACTGACTGGTCCACAGACAGGTAGAGACAGACAGACTGGTCCACAGACAGGTAGAGACAGACTGACTGGTCCACAGACAGGTAGAGACAGACAGACTGGTCCACAGACAGGTAGAGACAGACTGACTGGTCCACAGACAGGTAGAGACAGACAGACTGGTCCACAGACAGGTAGAGACAGACAGACTGGTCCATCATGGGGGACAGCCGTACCTGATGCTGCGTCGCAGGACAGTGATGGACATCCCTGGTCCTGGTCTCATGTCCTCTCCAGCAGGTCCATCAGCTCTGCTGACACACAGCAGGATGTTTGAACTCTGACCTGATGAACATCAGACGTTAGTCTCGGGGGTCCGCAGCCGATCAGGAGGGAATCGATCCATCCCAGCTGTGATCGACACTAGTTACAGTAAGAGATGCCCCTCCGGAGACGGACCGACGGAGACCGAAGGTAAAGTCCTCCCGGTGCCCTCATCCATCACCAGTCACTTCTGTCGGGGTTCGGGGTAACTCACGTACATTTTGCTTACCTTCCATCGTTTCACATTACCTGTTTGTGTCACTTCCTGTTTGCGTGAATCTCTGTTGGATTTTGTGTCAACGTGACTATCATGGACAGTATTTTGTTTTTATGAATAAAGGTGATTATAAAAATCAAAACAACCTTCTTCTTCTTCTTCTTCTTCTTCTTCTTCTCCTTCTTCTTCTTCTTTTTCTTCTTCTTCTTCCTCTTCTATTTCCTTTTGTCAACGAGCTTTAAAGAGCATTACTGCCACCGCTGGAGAAAAAGGGGTACTGCACCACCATACTGTCAGTCTCCTTTTTGGCAGTCATTGTGTAAACGGACATACTTTTTGTGTACCCCGCATTCTTTGGCTCTGGCTAAGTAGTACTTTTCTTCTTGATGCAATCCTTTCCTTTCTTTCAGTCGGAATTTTGCTCAGAATTCGTTGCGTTTTCTCTGTCGTTCCTGCTGTTTGGACTTTCTACTCAAAAACATGGCTGGAACAGTTATGACACTGTAAAATTATGTTAACTGAGGTCCATCTATAGTTATTTCTTCTCCCAACATAGCAGATGCCTTACGCCATATTGTTCATGTGATTCCTTCTGGCGGATGCGCCGTGTTTGGTTGGGCTCCGTGATTGACAGGTAGTGGGTGGAGTTGGTGACAGCATGAGACTTTCAAGTGAGCTTATTCAAATATATATATATATATATATATATATATATTGATTCATTCATTCATCTTCCAACCCCCTTAATCCGCTAACGCAGGTCGCGGGGTAGCCAGTGCCTATCCTGGCAGTCTCAGGGCGTGAGGCGGGGGACACTCCGGGCACGACGCCAGTGTACCGCGGAGCCACATAGAAACAAACAAACAATCATTCACACACACACTCACTCCTATGGTCAATTTGGGACCGGCCAATCAACCTGAAGCGCATGCTTTTGGAGGTGGGAGGAAGCCGGAGAACCCGGAGAGAACCCACGCAGACACGGGAGAGCATGCGAACTCCGCACAGAGCGGGACTCAAACCCGGGTCCGCCGTGTTGTGAGGCAGCAGCGCTAACCACTGCGCCACCGTGCCGCACATATATATATATATATATATATATATATATATATATATATATATATATATATATATATATATATATATATATATATATATATATATATATATATATATATATATATATATATATACACACAAATGTCCCTCTCACCCTTTCAGGGTGGTATCTGTGTGTCATCCTTAAACTCCGGTCCTCTACCAGAGGCCTGGGAGTCTGAGGGTTCTGTCAGTATCTTAGCTGTTCCTAGGACTGCGCTCTTCTGGACTGAGGCTTCAGATGTTGTTCCAGGAATCTGCTGGAGCCACTCTTCCAGTTTGGGGGTCACTGCCCCAAGTGCTCCTACTACCACGGGGACCACATTAACCTTAACCTTCCACATCTGTTCCAGCTGTTCTTTCAACCCTTGATATTTCTCAATCTTTTCGTGTTCCTTCTTCCTGATGTTGGCGTCAGCTGGAATCTCCACATCTATCACCACTGCTCTCTTCTGCTCTTTGTCCATCACCACAATGTCCGGTTTGTTAGCCAGCAGCTGTTTGTCGGTCTGGAAGCTGAAGTCCCACAGGATCTTAGCCTTGCCATTCTCAACCACCTTCGGTGGTGTGTCCCATTGGGATTTGGGTACTTCTAGTCCATACCGGGTACAGATGTTCCTGTACACTATCACAGCTACTTGGTTGTGCCTTTCCATGTATGCTGAGCTGGCGAGCATCTTACACCCTGCTACCACATGCTGGACTGACTCTGGGGCTTCTTTACATAGCCTGCACCTTGGGTCAGATCTACTGTGGTAGATATTGGCCTCTATTGCCCTTGTACTTAGGGCCTGTTCTTGTGCTGCCATGATCAGTGCCTCTGTGCTGTCTGTAAGTCCAGCTTTATTCAGCCATTGGTAGGTCTTCTTGATATCAGCCACTTCCTCTATGTGACGGTGGTACATGCCGTGTAGGGGCTTGTCCCTCCATGTTGTCTCCTCCTCCTCCTCTTCCTCCTCAGGCTTCTGCTGTCTAAGACATTCACTGAGCAGTTCATCTGTTGGGGCCATCTTCCTGATGTACTCTTGGATTTTTGATGTCTCATCCTGGACAGTGGCCCTGATGCTCCCTCTTTCCGCTTAGTGTACAGCCTCAGGATGCTGGACTTGGGGTGAAACCCTCCATGCATGGTGAGGAGCTTTCTAGTCTTGATATCTGTGGCTTCTATCTCCTTCTTTGGCCAGTTTATGATCCCAGCGGGGTATCTGATGACAGGCAGTGCATACATGTTGATGGCTCGGACCTTGTTCTTGCCATTCAGCTGACTTCTCAGGACTTGCCTTACTCTCTGGAGGTATTTGGCTGTGGATGACTTCCTTGCGGCCTCCTCATTGTTGCCATTAGCCTGTGGGATTCCAAGGTATTTGTAGCTGTCCTTGATGTCTTCTATCCTGCCCCCTGGTAGGTTGACCCCTTCAGTTCTGATCATCTTGCCTCTTCTTGCCTCTTCTTGATACCATCCGGCCACATTGGTATCAATTATATACCACATTATATATATATATATACACACACACACACACACATACACTGGTCTCTCTGGTGGTGAGGAAGATGAAGAGGACAAAGGCAGAGCAGAAGACGAAATGGTGGAAGCTGAAAAAGGAAGAGTGTTGCATGACTTTTAGGAAGGAGTTAAGACAGGCTCTGGGTGGTCAGGAGGTGCTTCCAGATGACTGGACAACTACAGCTAATGTGATCAGGGAGACAGGTAGGAGAGTACTTGGTGTGTCATCTGGAAGGAAAGTAGATAAGGAGACTTGGTGGTGGAATGAGGAGGTACAGGAGTGTATACAGAGAAAGAGGTTAGCTAAGAAGAAGTGGGACACTGAGAGGACTGAGGAGAGTAGACAGGAGTACAGGGAGATGCAGCGTAAGGTGAAGGTAGAGGTAGCAAAGGCCAAACAAGAAGCTTATGATGACTTGTATGCTAGGTTGGACAGTAAGGAGGGAGAGACTGATCTATACCGGTTGGCAAGACAGAGAGACAGAGATGGGAAGGACGTGCAGCAGGTTAGGGTGATTAAGGATAGGGATGGAAGTCTATTGACAGGTGCCAGTAGTGTGATGGGAAGATGGAAAGAGTACTTTGAAGAGTTGATGAACCTGGAAAATGAGAGAGAACAAAGACTAGAAGAGATGACTGTTGTGGACCAGGAAGTAGCAAAGATTAGTCAGGATGAAGTGAGGAGGGCATTGAAGAGGATGAAGAGTGGAAAGGCAGTCGGTCCTGATGATATACCTGTAAGGTATGGAAGTGTCTAGGAGAGGTGGCAGTAGAGTTTCTGACTGGGTTGTTCAACAGGATCTTAGATAGTGAGAAGATGCCTGAGGAATGGAGGAGAAGTGTGCTGGTGCCCATTTTTAAGAACAAGGGAGATGTGCAGAGTTGTGGCAACTACAGAGGAATAAAGCTGAGGACCCATACAATGAAGTTATGGGAAAGAGTAGTGGAAGCTAGACCAGTGGTTCTTAACCTTGTTGGAGGTTTGTTTGTTTTTTTTTTAAATTTAAGACATAAGTATATGTTTTACTGGTGTATTTAATGAATTGTGCATTAGTGTCATCTTTTTCAAAGACCAAAACCAAGACAGGGCATGAACTCACATGAAATGACCTACCTGCAAATCAGTGTGACTTCTGCTGTTGTAGGTTGTAGGTAAGTGATTCACTGTGGCGACCCCTGAAGGAAAAAGGCCAAAGGAAAAGAAGAAGATATAGGGAGAATTGTGGATGGCCAGGGATTGAATGGATGGCTACAGATGTTTTGGAATGTTGAGGAAGCCTTTGGTCACACATATGACCAAGATAAAGTGGACAAAGAGAACCATTGAATTTAGCCTGTATATGTGAATTCTCAATATTACAGGGGAAAGAGAGAGGTTGGTGTGGGATATAATGGGTTGGTTGTTGGTTTGGTCGGGTTTCCAGAGACACATGGGGACAGACTGTTTGTGTAGTAAATGTAAGAGAGGATAATAATGAAATGGGAGGGAAATGTAGGGTTTCATAATACATATGAAACAGTAGACAAAAAAGTATTATAGGCTTGGGTATAACGTATTCAGCTGCCAGTGTTCCTTGACTGTCTGGCCTTGAAGTTAATGTAACTTTACACCACTTGTTGTAATAAAAGTTACTCAGTCTCCAAAAAATGATGTAAGGATCCCAACAACAAAACCCACCACAACACCAACAACTCCGCTGAAGCAACAGCCACTACCACAATCACCCAGAACTAAACCCAGAGAAATTACAACTACTATCTATCTATCTATCTATCTATCTATCTATCTATCTATCTATCTATCTATCTATCTATCTATCTATCTATCTATCTATCTATCTATCTATCTATCTATCTATCTATCTATCTATCTATCTATCTATCTATCTATCTATCTATCTATCTATCTATCTATCTATCTATCTATCTATCTATCTATTGACACTATTACTGTGACAATATATGTCACATTGTTGACTGGTGTTATTGGAACAGTTCTGAGATTAAGAGATGGAGCTGGAGACTTAGTGACTAAGGTGAGGGAGTTTGTTGGTAGTCACTATTTATTTATAGTGTATTTCTTTATAGTATTTTTTTCTGATACTAGGGTTTCTACTCTATTGTTGTATTCTAATGATGAGGTCAACGTTGATACATAGATTGAAGAAGCAGATGTTAGTCTTGGCTATGGAACCACCTAATATTTCAGTTCTGTTCCCAATACCTGACTGGGAGGATATGGAAGACATGAACAGAGAACCTTCCAGTTATGAGAATAATGAGGACAACGACTGAGGCTGTGGGTCAGAAAAAAAGGGAAGGGGTGAAATAGTGCCCTTCCCCAACATGGTACCTAAAAACCCAGCAAAGTGGCATGCAGGCAGGTGGCCTGTGCCACCAACGAGGGAGCTACACAAGTGAGTGAATCATCTCTATTGTACACTATTAAATCATGGAGTCACCAGAGTGTTTCCATATATTGGGGTGGCAGTGGCTCAGCGGTAGAGCAATCGTCTTGAAGACAGGATCGCCCAGAAATCGGTTGAATTCCGCTCCCGCCAGAACATCCAACCGAGTGTGAGTCGACGGTGGGAGGCGTCGGGTCACCTCCCAGCCACTGCTGAGGCACCCCTGAGCAAGGCGCCGTCCCCCCTACAAGATGCTCATTGGGGCGCGACCCTCGTGCATGACCCGTCACTCTATTAGTACTCTATTGTATTCTATTAGTCCTCTCTTGACTAATTGTGTGCCTACAGGCCCCTAGTGGGTGCTGTGTTCAGGGGCCTGTAACCTGTAACCCCATGTGTGTAATTAACACATATATGTACATGTGTGAAGTGTGAGTGTAAAAAGAATTTCCCCAAGAGGGATGATTAAAGTATAGATTATTATTATTATTATTATTATTATTATTATTATTATTATTATTATTATTATTATTATTATTATTATTATTATTATTATTATTATCATCACTACATTACCATATTCAATTTTTCAGTGATTACTCAATATTAATTCCATAACAGTAGTACTGGTACTCCATTCAGTGCAAAATCTCCAGCAACAATTATGCAACAACTTGCAGTCATAAGTTCATATTCATATCAGAAGTGAGTATCCTGGATTGAATATTATCTATAATACATCTATTGTCATTTTCTGACACACCTGTCTATAAGCTGCATACATTGAGATGTTGTAACATGAGATGTTTAGACCGAAAGATGGTACACAGAAAGATCTTTAAACGTTTTAATTTCAGGTTTTTTTTCCAGAACAGTGCCTGTAACATGGCTATAAAAAATGCCATGTCCAACGTGTTGATACCAATTCATGATGCAGAGCTTACGTGCAGCAGCTTTTCTGCTTCAACAGCCAAATCGATTGTCCAATTAAAAGCTGTGGTAAAAGCAAACTACGGTAGCATTTTCCTTGGCACATTATCTCTTTCATCTGTGTCATGCTTGTGTGAAAGAAGTAGCGGCCTATTGACGAGGAAATTCGGTTCATACTCATACAATTCAGCGATGCTCATCTGTGTATGTTATGTTCATTTTAAATTGCTTTCTCATCATTTCATCGTTTTGTCATTCAAGGCTATTAATTCTCTGGCTTTTCTGCTGGCTTTTCTGCAGGTGCATAGTGATCCCTCAGTGAGGGTCATGAAAGAATTTTCTCCCTTGAAAGCCAATAGCTGATCTCCAATTATTTAAATTTTTAATTATAATTTTTTACGCATTTAAAAAGGCAGCATCAACATACCATAATAATACAAGATAATAATGGTTTCATTTTTCACCTCAGAAACAAACTTTTGGTCATTTCCTCCGTGTTTTTCAATGTGGCTCCTCTTTCACCTGAGCCTGTGTTACCATTATTTAATGGGATTGATGTAAAAAAAAGTACAAATAATCGTATGGAACAAAGGTTACGGGTTGGTGACACATTTTCTCTGAAGTCCATGTGATACCTAATCTCTTCAAGTTAGGCAAAAAGGTGAATAAAGGATAATTGTCTAATGAGTGTTTTATTTTGAAGGGAAGCGGAAGTGTTGCGTGTGAGTGTGTGGTGACACTCTTCTGTTCCGTGTATTCTGCGGAAAACACCCAAGACCCGCGACGAGCGAGGCAGAGACGTCTGGAGCGACTTTCCGTGAGGCGTTTGGTTCGGTCCCAGATGGAGGCCAACGAACCCGGTTCTGGAGCGTCACCGAGGGAGAGCCGGATCCCTGCCCGGTAAGCCGGGACGCGTCGGTCCGCCAGCCTCTGCTGAGGTGAGCATCACAGCCGCTGGAAAGGCAACAAGCGGGATACCTGGTGATGAAGCAGCAGATCAAGCAACCCGATTACAGAGAGATCGGATTCACACCGGGTTGGCTTCACCTGCGTGTCCGGAGGAGAGGAGGGTCCGCCGGGGGACATGGCAGCTGTGATCCGCTGGCTCTCTGGACAGCAGGAGCCTCTCTGTCCGCGGTGTGACCAACACTCAGGGCAGGCCTGCAGACCCCCGGGGGTCTGTCCGTCCATTATCGCTCCTGCTCTACGTCAGCAGGGCATTTGTGTCAAATTGTCTCGTCGAATTTATTCAATTTTGATTCTGGGGCTTCAATTTGTGTAAATGAAAAACCCAAACTGATCTGGATCTTATTGAAATGTTTATTAAATATGAATAAATGTCAAATGAAAAGTAAAAAAAGTGTGATTCCAACAAGTCATGTGCAGAGTTGTAATGTTTCAAACGCTGTAGCTGATTTGTCAGATTCTAGTGGCGTTTTAACCACATGTTGCAATTTCCTCCGGGATTAATAAAGTATCTATCTATCTATCTATCTATCTATCTATCTATCTATCTATCTATCTATCTATCTATCTATCTATCTATCTATCTATCTATCTATCTGTCTTTACATTTCTTTCCAAATCACCTGACTGTTTTGCTAGATGAGATGCAGGGACATTTTCATGAGAAACTTTATCAAATTATACTGAAAGGAAAAATTTAGTGGGTTGGATTTAGGTTTCTTAAATTGTGTTTAATCAATGTATTCAGTATAATTATGGCAGGAGCGGAAATCCCAGATCAATAGCTAATATCTACCTGTTTATGGTGAGAGATGATGAGTTTCTTTCTTATGTCTCTTTTCATTCAGGCCATGTGAGCTGTGACAATAGAAGACCAACAAGCACAAAGCTCTCAAACCCAGAGGAATGATGGAGACGGAGGACATTATGCAGACACAAGCGTAGTTGATCCAACACTAATCAATGCCACAACTCTGACACGGTACAATGGTGGAAAGGAGCTGATGAAAGAATCCCATTTGTGAAGCTGAACTAGAAAGAAGAGATGCATGTTCTCTGGATCTACTAGGTGTGCTTGATGTGTATGAGACACAAGCCCAGCTGTCTACACACTCACCAGAGGGACCAAAGATGTAAGAGGACATTTCTCAGATGAAGTCAGGACTGTGATGTGATGCCATCAGTTCTCTCAGTGTTTAGTCTACCGGAGGAAGTCAAATAGCCTCACATTTTTTGGGAGTCAGCAAGCAGAAGCTCACGATGCCTCGGAACCGAGCGTTTTCAGAGCCAGAGTACTCTGCTGAGTATTCTGCCGACTGCTCGGTGACTCTGCCTTCAGACCCGGGTCAGGCTGTTGGGGTGACACATGAAGTCACCGTCCGGAGCTCAGGGTGCTGCCTCTGCCTGCCTCGGTTCATGCGCCTCACCTTCGCGCCCGAGTCGCTGGAGAACCTCTACCAGACCTACTTCAGACGGCAGAGACATGAAACCCTCCTGGTCCTCGTTGTCTTCGCCGCTCTTTTCGACAGTTATGTCATTGTCATGTGTGCAGTTGTCTATGCCACTGACAAGCTAGCTTCTGTTTTAGTGGCATCGGTGGGACTGGCAGCAGATATCGTTTTGTACTTTTTGTGCCGCTTCGGGCTGTTGCCAGATCGCATCTCCAGACGGGTGGTGCCCTACGCCCTGTGGCTGCTCATAGCAGCTCAGATCTTCTGTTACCTGGGCCTGAACTTTGCTCGCTTCCACCAGGCCAGTGACACGGTGGGCTGGCAGGCTTTTTTCAGCTTCTCCTTTTTCTTGACCCTACCTTTGAGGCTAACACCCATTGTGCTCATCACCACTGTATCCTGTGGGGTCCACACCCTGGTCCTTGGTGTCACCATTGCCCAGCAGCAACAGGAGGCTATACAGGGCCCTGCACTTGGTAGACAGGTAAGACTGGATAGAGATGTATGTTTAGATGCTGATCCTCTGAACAGCAGGTACCTTATATGTCATGTACCCAGATAAGTCCATGGATGTATTTAGCACTGAAAACATACAGATAATAACCCACAGCCGTTTCTAGGTTCCAGTGAACCAGGGGCCAATCTGCAAAAGAAGATTACTGTTATATGCAAAAAAAAGGTTTTGTAGTTGTTGTTGTTTCTGCATGGACAGGAGAGCTTTGAGTGGAGGAGACAGAGTAGAATACTAAGGAGAAACATCATTCTTCTAGGTGATTAATGGTGTGGTCTGCCTGGAGACTCAGACAGCCATGTAGCTCATGATACTTGCAATAATAATTTTTTAAAAATATTTTATTAATCCCTGTAGAGAAATTGTTAGCACACACTGTTAGTTTTAATTGCATGCATAGTGTGTACAGGCCAGTAGCACACACACAAGGGGCCTGTGGCCATGTGGTGGGGGTGGGGTGGGGTGGCCGGTAGTTGTTTTCATGGTGCACTCTAATGAACAACTTATAAAGGGGACGGCACCTTGCTCAAGGATGCCTTGCTCAAGGACGCCTTGCTCAGGGGCATCTCAGCAGTGCTCGGGGGCTGAGCTGACACCTCCCACTGTCAGCTCACACTCCGGGGTGGCTGGGGGTGAGTGGAAGTAGAGCCGCTGATCCTGTGATCATTGGACGAGCCACTCTAGCGCCCCTAGTGGTGGCAGTGGCTCATTCACCATGACTTTCTACGCCCCACAGCATGTCTTTGTCTACTGTAGTACCGTTACTGTGTCTGTTACTGTTCACCACTGTGCCTCTAATGACTGTGATTGGCCGTCCTCTAAGGACTTAAGCATGAAGGATCACCCTTAGAAATTTTATTTCAGACTTCAGCTGGAAGCTCCACTGCAATCAGAAATGGAATTCATGGGAGACGTGTAAAAGATGTGGTCATTATGACACGAAGAGCGGTTTAATTCAGAAAGAATCACGACCAGCTACTTAGAAATGAAGTCTACCTCGAAACCTTAATACTTGTAGCTGTTGCTGCCTATTAAACTGTGATTGAGCATTAGTTCACGAAATATTCATCCTAAACTGTTTCATTCTTTGTTTTAAAGCTGCTGGCCAACATTGTGATCTACACCTGTGCCATCACTGTGGGCGTCATGTCCTACTACATGGCTGACAGGAAGCATCGGAAAGCCTTTCTGGAGGCAAGACAGTCACTGGAGGTCAAACTCAACCTGGAGGAACAGAGCCAGCAACAGGTCAGCGCAACATTTTGGGGCTCTATGTGTGAGTTACATATATGTGTGCACGTGTGTGTACTTCTATGTGTGTACTTGTACTGTGTATCGACAGTTGTCTGAGTCGATATTCCAAAGCCAATTGCTTTCATGTCATTGCTTGAACAGTTGTAGCATCTGCACATTCAAATCCAATAGATAGATGTGCACATTTAAATCTGGTTTGCACTCCATCATCAAACCCACAGCAGAACAGTGGCGTATGCAGTTGTTGACAATAGAGAATGTGTTTGGAGAGGAAATGAAGTAATTAGTTATCTGAATTAGCTGGAAAAAATCCATATTGTGGATCCCTTTTGGAGGTCAGCGGAATGACTGACATCACCAGTCCAATACGTTGGTCTGACACCAAACACACAAACTGCGCAGATGTTATCCTCAGTTACATTTTGTGTGAGTGCTGCCGAGAGCTGATTGGTGAACTACTGGTGAAATGTTCAGTGTGCGTCATCTTACGAGACAATGTGGTACAAAGAAGAGTGGTAGTGTGGTAGCGTTCTTTACCAGAGCAGAGCTCGGCTATTACAGTATTCACCATTTTCAACATAGGTCATATACCTTGTTATTTAGAAATGTGCTTGTCCATTTGCCAGGTGAGATTTTCCATGGCATTTAATGTTTTTTAACTAACCTACTCCTTAGTTAAAAAACTAAGGAGTAGGTTTTTAATTTTTCACGGTACTACTTTACTAAGGATATTATTGTTTGGTTAGTTTCTGTAGGAAACTCCAGTCCCACACAAGGCTGGCACAAACAATTAGTGTCATCTGAGGAAACACCTGGTGGTTGTGAATAACCAAAGACAAAAAGAAACATAAACAACTTAACCAACATCATGCAATTAATTGGTTGGACTTGTGAATGATGGTGTTAGCATAGGATTTTTACTAGTCTGAGCCAAAAATCCCAATTCTCAACCAACGTCTGATTATTTTAGAAAGTCTCCACCAATGTTAAATGTAATTGGTTAAAACCCTGGTTAAGATTTATGTCTGACACCTTCATTTGAATTCATTAGTAAATCAGTTAGAAATACTATTAAAGGAGAAAAGTTAGCCATGTTGTATTTACAGTCATGTTATTGTCAATATAACATCATGCTTTGTCCATGCAGGTGACCCTAGGGCTTCTTCTTTGTGAATAAAGCAGACTAAACTCTACAGTGACATGCTGCTGTCTGCTTCTGATTATTTTGGTTGATCCCTTCAACATTTTTTAATCCACTAGTGTGATGATATTCCATGACTTTATTTAGAAGTGAGTGGACTCGTCTGTGACTCACATGGTTTATTTTTTTGTATTTTTTATTTATTAATTTTTTTTTTTGACATGTCATTACAACAAACGTCCCCACCTGCATCTCATTTGAAACATCAACAACATCCGAAAAAAAAAAGGCTGATGGGTAGAAGCCGTCTGACTTGTTTGGTTACCCACATCAGAATGGAACACCTCTCATTACATTCCGCTTCAAAGCGGTGATGTGTTTAATTGTTAGTATTCGTGTGTTTGTCCATCCATCAGTTCATCTGTCCGTTACTCCACCAAATATCTTCACAGCCGCTGCAGATAGAAATATGAAAGAAAAAGCACATGACTCAGGCAGCAGAGGGGATGAAATGAGATGATGACCTTGACCTTGAAAAAACTAGGTCAAGGTCAAATTTCAACTTGTGTACACTCAGGAACTGGATAAAATAGAAAGAGGAGGGAGAAGGCCAGTGTGATTAAGACCATAGATCAAAGCTATTCCTTTGATCAATGACAGTAGGTCAGACCACTAGCTTTGATTTTTGACCTATGACAGTAGGTCAGGGTAAAATTTTGTATTCAGCTGTGTCGCAGGATGTTGCAGTCTGTGACTGTGTTGGTTCTTGTTACAATATTTTAAACCAATAAATACAATAAAGTTTGACAGTCATTGTGGCACGTTGCTGTTTCAAACCGTCCAATCAGTCCCAATAGACTTATGTGTCTTCACTCGTCTTCATCAGTTCCTTTGGTGAGCGAAAGTTGTTTTGTGACCTTTAGTAGCTCCGATGTGACCCAGTGCATGGTGACATTCACATTCTCCAAAAGAACAGCAAGTTTTGTCAATGTTATAGATGGTCAGAACAAGAAGCTGATCCTGGCAGTGTTCTTACAGTTTCTGTATAACAGTTTTATGATCATATTAACCAATAACCATATCAACAGTTAACCAACGTCTGTGGTATTAGTATTCTGTCCAGTCTGTAGTCATACTGGTGTCAGTAGATGTTTTTGCTACACATTAGTTGAACAGGTGTCTCAAGTCTGTGTCCCTCACTGGTGTGAGGAACAGAGCTGGGATTTCTCCCTCCATTGGTATCAAAGTGGTCCCAGTGCTGGGGAGAGACTGGAATGTTTTTAGCCAGCTTAGGCCCAACACACAAAGAAGTCAGTAATTTATTTGCAACTTCTTCCCAGTCATCTACCTTCTTATTTTTAACATTAAAGTACTCTTCACAATCTTGTGATTAATTCTTGATAATAAATTTCCCACACATTCAGTGAAGACTTCTGTTTTAGAATGTGGTGCCCTGTAAATACAGCTGACACTACAACAGTTACACATTCCATTATACTGTCAACAGATGTCAGCATACTCTTTAAAGTCTCGAACTTCCATACTCCCCCCACCTTTATTAGGTCTATTCACACAGACCATGTTACATCTCTCTAAGCAGAAATCCATGCCTTTGTTTTCATTTATCCGAGTTTCTGAGACAGCAATAATGTTGAGTTGATTAAGTTGAGTTGACTGATTGATTGATTGATTGATTGATTGGTTTTTCAAACTGTTTTGTGTAATCTTTGATGTGTCCAAATTTGTTGTAGAGGCTCATGGCTTATTGTTCGTATTTTGCCACCCCCTAACACTCTTGGTCACCATTGTTTTCATCTGCTCTGGAGAAAACCCCTTTGTTTTGATGAAGATCCTACAGTTGTTCATCCAGGTGTTGTCAAATAGTCCATTCTTCAGTTGTCGAGCTTTTTTGGCAATATCAGCATTCTCTTGTCCCAGTCTGGTCCAGACCCATAGTTATCTCCAGATCTCTGAGTTGAGAAATCACCTGTTGCTCCACTGTCAGCATTGTGCTCTGTGGCCTGTCCACTTCCCCTGGCACAGCATGGGAATAAGTGCGCAGCTTTTTATTCTGGTGATGATCATGTCATTCATGCAAACACTTTGCTCCAAATAATCCATTCTTTGTCGTCACTGCTCCAAGACAACAATGCGTCTCTTTTTCTTTCCGCATTTGCTTCATCTCATTCCTCATTTCTTCCATGGCGTCCCGCATCGGCTTAAATTCCGTCTTTAACTCTTCTGTATAAGAGGAGATGTGGTCTAGAGTGTCCTTCAGCTTCATCTCTTCATACTCCTACACTTTTTCTTTTACTTTCATCAATTTTATATTAGTTGGTGAGAGTCATTGAGTTAGAAAGTTACCCAGGTGTTAACTGCATCAGTTTGTGCAACTAGATCCATGTCCAAAAAATGATCTGTCATGATCTGTGTAGAGATTGCATCTATTTCATCTCGTCATCTTTTCCATCTCCCAGCACCTGAGACATGCACCAGATGATAGCTGTTCTTTTAAAATACACTTGTGCGTGTGTGTGCATTGGTTTGTTTAGAGAACTAATGTCTGTTTGAGCTGGAACTGTGTCAGCAGTCAGCTCCCTTCCTCTTCTAACATGAGTTGCCACTGGGCAGTCGCCGTTATTACTATTTATGGAACAGATGGTTTGAGCCATGGAGAATAAGGGATAAAGGAAAAAGAGCAAGACTGATTACTAAGGAGACTGTATAAGTGGTGGAAGGGAATGGATGAGAAAAAAAAGGCAAGAACCACGGTTCATAACATTTAGAATGGTTTATTGAGGATGTTATTTTTTGATGGCTAGTTCTAAATTTGTAAGCCAAAATAATTAAAAACTGATGTATAGTAGAATGGTAAAACATTCCTTTAAAAAATTCCTAAATCCCAATTCTAATACAGATCAACACAAAAATATAATGACTTTTAAGATATGAAAAGGTCCATGTTTAGTGAAAATTTTATGACAACGTGTTCATTAGTTTTCATGTAATCCTGCTAATAAACTGGACCAATCACAGAACCTCCTTGACGGACACAAGAAGAGGTGATGAAACCACAAATACAAAAACCTCCCAGAATACTAATGCAGAAGCAATGGCTTCTGGGACACAAGGATCTGCTAACCAATCAAAGAGTATCCAGTCGCTTCTGGTACCATGGCAACTAGCCTCCTGAGACAGAGTCAGATGTAATCAAAGAGCCAACCTCTTTAACCGTTTGTGGACTTGGCTCCTGTCCGTAGGTAGACATTTGTGGGATGGTGCATCCTGTCACCTGTCTACCAGTGAACCAGTTACCAGTGGACCTGTCTACAAGTGGACCTGTCTACCAGAGGCCCTGTCTACCAGTGGACCTGTCTACCAGTGGACCTGTCTACCAGAGGCCCTGTCTACCAGTGGACCTGTCTACAAGTGAAGCTGTCTACCACTGAACCTGTTACCAGTGAACCTGTTACCAGTGGACCTGTTACCAGTGAATACCAGTGGACCTGTCTACCAGAGGCCCTGTCTACCAGTGGACCTGTCTACATGTGAAGCTGTCTACCAGTGAACCTGTTACCAGTGAACCTGTTACCAGTGGACCTGTTACCAGTGAATACCAGTGGACCTGTCTACCAGTGGACCTGTCCACCAGTGGACCTGTTACCAGGGGACCTGTCTACCAGAGGCCCTGTCTACCAGTGGACCTGTTACCAGTGAACCTGTTACCAGTGGACCTGTTACCAGTGAATACCAGTGGACCTGTCTACCAGTGGACCTGTGTACCAGTGGACCTGTTACCAGGGGACCTGTCTACCAGAGGCCCTGTCTACCAGTGGACCTGTTACCAGAGGCTCTGTCTACCTGTGGACCTGTTACCAGGGGACCTGTCTACCAGAGGCCCTGTCTACCAGTGGACCTGTCTACCAGTAGACCTGTCTACCAGTGGACCTGTTACCAGTGAATACCAGTGGACCTGTCTACCAGTGGACCTGTCTACCAGTGAAGCTGTCTACCAGTGAACCTGTTACCAGTGGACCTGTTACCAGTGAATACCAGTGGACCTGTTACCAGTAAATACCAGTGGATCTGTCTATTAGTGGACCTGTCTACTAGTCAACCCATAAACCAGTGGACCTGTAAACCAGTGAACCTGTAAACCAGTGAACCTGTAAACTAGTGGACCTGTAAACCAGTGGATCTTTAAACCAGTGAACCTGTAAACCAGTGGACCTGTAAACCAGTGAACCTGTAAACCAGTGAACCTGTAAACCAGTGGACCTGTAAACCAGTGAACCTGTAAACCAGTGAACCTGTAAACCTGTAAACCAGTGTCGACACAGAAAGAGAACAACCAGCTTCAGAACGTGGTAATACTATTACTGCGTTTTGCTGTTCTCAGCTGCATAATTGTTAATTTACTTACTTTTGATTTAACGTTTGACACCAGAGTTTCAGCACAAGATGAAGGTAGACCTGTAGCACCTAAGACCTTTATTATTAGCCGTATTTTTTGTTGAATAGAGTATTTATTATGTATGTATGATGTGTGCCAAAGTTTACATAATTATTTCCCAAATAAGACCAAAGTCCTGAACAGGACACATGAATTACACATAACTGTCCCAACAGACAACATTTTCAGAAGTCATTTCATTTTTATTAAGCACATAATAAAAGTTATAATTTTGTATAATATTATGTATGTAATAAAAAGTTAATATGGGAAGACTGAATTAAAGCTTTTGGTTATCTCTGCATATTATAATGCAGCCCAGTGCAGACATTTATAACCAGGTTTAAACCATATGTCACAATGTTGACATGAGCAAACTGCTGTCTATTTCTAAATAGTTTTCAACAATATATGAATATATTGATTTTATGGATTTAATAAGGGCAGGAGTCGACCAATTTCTATCCGTGAACCCAGCAATACAGTAACACTGTTTCAGAGATGTATTTGTGTTGGCAGGTTTTTGGTCTGGAGGATCACTCCAGTTAACCCTAGACAGACAGACAGACAGACAGACAGACAGACAGACAGACAAATATTTTATTGATCTGGAGGGAAATCTTTTATATCATCTGCTCACAATAAATACATAGACATAACAGTTACACAATAACAACAGAGAAAAAACACAGTACAACGATAATTGCAGCTAGGGAGCTAAAAGGCAGAAGTATTGGTATCCAAATGCATAGAGCAGGTGTCCAGTAAGTGTGTTCTGAGGGCCACAGGTCCAGTTTGGCGTGTTTGTCTGCCCGTCACCAGGCACCAGCTCACAGTGGAAATCATTTGACTTCTCTAAATAATGTCAGTTTGATCTAGAGCAGCTACATGTGGAATGTCATGAGATAACATCTGTGATGACTTGGTGTTTTACATGTCAAATGGAACTGAATTTAAAAAGGAGCCCAGTCTTAATGTTAAACCAGTGGAGTCGTCTGTGTGTGTGTTAAACTTAGAAACGCAGCTGAATATTTCACAATATGAGGCCTTTTTGTGAGCCCTTGTGCTGTTTATTAACCTTTGGGCCAGAGTGGGGGGGCATACAGGAATGGATATTGAAGCGTGACTCTTAATTATAATTTTGCTTTTATGTTTTGTCTTAGAGACTCAACAGGTTTTCTGTTTAAACCATTGGGGAAGTTAAGATAGGGAACTGTGGTTCGTTTAACATGTAATGTTTGGACTGATTTTGAAAATGTCCTCTGACGTGTTTTTGCAGCAGTGACTACATGTCCTTCCTAAAGCTGCACTAACCCATCAGTGATGCTGATTGGACGGCTCAGATGTGTGTTTGTCCACCACAGGAGCGTCTGCTGCTGTCCATCCTCCCCAAACACATCGCTGACGAGATGCTTCAGGACATGAAGAAGGAGCCCAGTCAGAAGGAGATGCAGCAGTTCAACACCATGTACATGTACAGACACGAGAATGTCAGGTAGCTGCTGGTCTGACCTGTTCAACCTCCACAACACGTTTGTTCTGAGCTGGAATCCTCGGCAGAGTGTCAGCTGGGAGTCAGATTACATGTTAATGTGAACAGAATGAATCCACATAAACACTGATCCTCACCAAAACGCTCTGGTTACAGTTACAGACAGTGTTCTGTAATGGTTCATTAGGAACATTATAACCCAGAAACAACACAAAGAGTTCAGACATGTCTAAACATCAGTGTGTATACTAGCATACTAGTATAGTAGTATAGTATAGTATACCAGTATACTAGTATGCTAGTGCAGTGGTACCTCTACTTACGAAATTAATTGGTTCCGGAAGAAATTACATAAGTAGAAAATTTCGTAAGTAGAGACGCGTTTTCCTTGCAAATGTCCTAATCCGTTACAAGACCACAAAAATTCAGACATAAATGTTTAATAAAGCATTAATTTTATTTATTTAACCTTTATTTAACCAGGCAAGCAATTAAGAACAGGTTCTTATTTACAAATGCTGCCTGAGCCAAGAGCAGTGGCTCTTAGAGGTGTGGGGGTGGGGAGGAAGTCTAAAATAAACACAAAAACATACACTGTTCAGAAAATATAAGAAAAATAAATACAAGACAAGAGAACGAGGCCGAGAAAGAGAGAGAGAGAAAGAGAGAGAGAGACACTCAACGAGTGCAGCTGTCAGCTACAATTTCATGTAGGTTTTGTTTAAAGCAGTGAGTGATGTGGGGACAGTGAGTTTGAGGCAGTTTTGAAAATTGTTCCAATAATTAGCTGCAGCGAATCGAAAGGCACTGCGACCAAAGACAGTAGGGGCTTTAGGGATGGAGAGTTTGATGAGCTTACTGGACCTAAGATTGGGGGCAGGATGGGAGAGGTGTAGAAGGGAGGAGAGATAGGGAGGTGTTTTTCCTAGTATGGATTTGTAAATGAGGTGAAGCCGGTGGTGGAGCCGTCTGGTGTGGAGGGATGTCCAGTCTACCAGGTTGTACAGGTCACAGTGGTGAGTTCTGAATGGAGCTCCTGTGGCAAAACGGATGGCAGAGTGGTGGAGAGTGTCCAGTTTGCTAAGAGTAGATTGGGAAGCCATCCTATAGATGGTGTCACCATAATCAAATATGGGCAGGATGGTCATTTTCACAAGTGTGTGTTTGGCTGAACGGGTGAAGGAGGCCTTGTTGCGGTAGAGGAAGCTCAGGCGAGCTTTGACTTTTGATTGCAGGTGCTTGATGTGGGTGGAGAAGGAGAGGGATGAGTCCAACCAGAGACCAAGGTATTTATAGCTGGTCACAAACTCCAGTTCAGAGCCATCGGCACAGAGGATTTTAGGGGCAGCGGTGGAATCCTGTTTCCGATCAAAAATAATGCATTTGGTTTTTTTGGAATTGAGTGAGAGATGAAGGCCATGAAAGTACTGCTCGACAGAAGTGAGACTGAGTTGGAGTGTGGATGCAGCAGAGTGGAGAGAAGGGCCCTCTGAGTATAAGATGGTATCATCAGCATATAGGTGAAACTTACCGGCAAACTTGGCTACATGGTTGATGTAGATGGAGAACAACGTTGGGCCCAGGATGGAACCTTGAGGCACCCCTTTGATGATGGGAAGAGGGTCAGACAAGACATTTACAGACTTAACTTGCTGAACTCTGTTGTTTAGGTAGCTAGCGAACCAGTTGCAGGAGTGTGATGACAGACCAATGCTAGTGAGCCTCTGCAGGAGGATGGAGTGGATGACAGAGTCGAAGGCTTTGGATAAGTCAATAAAGGCAGCAATGCAGATCTGTTTGGAGTCCAAGGAGGTAACAACATCATCCAGAACCTTCAGAGTGGCTGTAGTGCACCCGTGGCCAGGCCGGAAACCAGACTGTAGGTTGGACAGAATATCGTTAGAAGCAATGAAGTGGCTGAGCTGTCTATGAACCAATTTTTCTGGGTCTTGGCCAAGCACAGCAGGATGGATATAGGTCTGTAACAGTTGGGATCAGAGCTAGAGCCACCTTTAAAAAGTGGAACGACCAAGGCAGATTTCCAATCTGAAGGAAAAACAGACAGCTCCAGAGACAAGTTGAATAGATACGAGATGGGGGTGACAATGACAGGAGCAGAAACTTTTAAAAATAAGGGGTCGAGCCCATCAGAGCCAGCTGACTTGTTAGGGTCGAGTTTGGTGAGTTCCTCTAAAACCTCCGAGGTCAGGATGGGACTAAAGGAGAAGGTGCCTGAGCAGGAAGGTGTAGGTGAAAATGAGGGGGCAGTAGTGGGGGACTTGGCAGAAGAGACATGGGCTGAGTTGACTGAGATTGAGAAGTGAAGCCATGTGAGACTTATCAGTGACAACAGTGTCACCAAAGGTCATTGCACTAGGAAAACGGGGTGGGGTAAGCTTATTTTCCATGGACTTGACCGTTTTCCATAATGTCTTGGGATCAGAACCACAGGATGCAAATTTTTCCAGATAATGAGTGACTTTGGCTTTTCTGACAGCCTGAGTGCATTTGTTCCTGCACTGCCTAAAGGCAAGCCAGTCGACAGGTGACTGGGAGGAACGGGCTTTGCGCCATAAGGTGTTCTTCTGGTGGATTAAAGTGGCTAAGTCACGGGAAAACCAGGGGCTGAAGCGATCCTTGATTTGAGATTTTATGAGAGGAGCGTGATTGTTGATGATCTGACTGAAGGTCAACTTAAAGTAGGACCAGGCAGCATCCATAGTTGGAAACGTATTAATTCTATCCCAGTTCACTGCAGCAATGTCATGGAGAAAGGTGTCTCGGTTAAACTTCTTCATGGAGCGTCTGGTTACAGTCACAGGTGGACGTTTAACTGAGGAACCAGAGCGTATGCAGGCAATAGCATAATGATCACTCAGATCTTGACTAAAGACGCCAGATATATAATTAGAAGGGGTGTTTGTGAGGATCACATCTAACAGAGATGCAGACGATGGAGATTTCAAATTATGTCTGGTGGGCTCTGAAATAATTTGGAAGAGGTTTAGGGCATCAAATTGTTGCATGACCATATCTGAGGGGTTAGACATGTCCCAATTTAGGTCACCCAGTAGAATAAACTCAGAGGAGATTTACGGGGCAAGAAGTTCACTGAGTACAGCTAGAGAGCATGGTGGGGCAGAGGGTGGTCTATAACAGACAGCAACAGAAAGAGAAAAATTATTTGACAGATTGATTTTTAACACCAGCAGTTCGAGATACTTGGGAATAGTCTTTGACAATAAAATAGAGCATTGCAGATGGTCCCTCACAAAGAGAGCCACGCCCCCACCCTTGGAAGCTCTGTCCTGGCGAAAGACATTATAACCTGGAATTAAAGTGTCAACATCCGCAATGCTCCTTCTAAGTCATGTTTCAGAAATCGCTAAAACATCAGGATTTGCAGTGTGTATCCAGGATTTTAGCAAATCAAGTTTAGGTAAAAGACTACGGATATTGATGTGTAAAAAGCCCAGGGATTTCCGTTCACAAAAATCATCAAACGACAGACTAGGAGCAGTAGGACTAACATTAACTGTAGCAGGCCCTGGATTTGAATGAACATTGCCAGAAACGGCCAACATGAGAATGATTAACAAACGACAAAAAGCAGTGCTAAAACGTTGAGAGAATTTATCTTTCATTAGGGGCTTGGTTGAGATGACAGAATTGGAACTACGTAGGTGTTGCAATAGCAGGATCGAATACAATGGAACAAGAGCTGTTACACACCGAGTAGGAAGACCAACAGACATTGTAGTCCAAAGGGAAGACATCCCTAGGTGGAAAAGTGAAGTCCAATGTACCACGGCCATAGGATGACAATCGAGGTAATAATGTCTCTTGAACAGGAGATTCCCTGGGGGTAGTAAGGGTCCCAGTATCCCGGGCATTTAGAAGGAAGAGTAAGATGATGAAAAGAGACATCTTTAAACACCCAGCAGTATCTGACTCACATGAAGCGTTGTGGAGTTCTCTAACCGCGGGGGGCTTCGGCCACACGGACCACTTCCTGCTCGGCCGGCGCCGACATTTGCTCCTGACGGTCTGCGCGCAGGTCTCACACAAGCAGGACTTTTCGTTCACGTTAGAATCCGGGAAGACCCTCTGTTCACTTGAGCTTGATCCAGAGAAACTTTACTGCTGCGCCGCGTCCTCTGGCTGGAGCGTCCAATCTCCGCTCGCACCTCGACCAGCAACCGTCAGCCTCCACGCCCTCCAATGCGCGGTTCACGTCCTCTGCTCCGGCCCGGTTCCGACCTCCGCTGTCCGTCACTGCCCGCTGCACCCGCGGTGCTAGTAGTAGCTCTTCTGGATCCCATCCATGTTTTCCCTGCTGGAGCCTGCTCACTGTCGTGATGGTGATTGCACAATGCAACAAAACATGTAACAAATACATGTTACAATTAGATTATTACACAATAAATGAGAGTTGTGTATAACGTAAAAAACAAAGAATAGAGTAAAGAATAATAATGATGGTCATTTACCTTTGAACTGCCGACCTCATTGTTTTTTGCCCTCTTTGGTCCATATTATTGGTTTCTATGAAGTACTCATGAAGTAGCATTGTAGTCCACCTACAATGCTCCTCATTGTCCTGTATTGATGGTTCTTTTTCATGAGGGTTTGAGTGACCAGCAGCCTGGCGGAGGTCCTGGTGTGTTTCTTGACGTGTGATTTGTTGTGCAGCATTCTGTTTGCGGACATTGTGGGCTTCACACAGCTGTCGTCGTCCTGCAGCGCTCAGGAGTTGGTCAAGATGCTCAACGAGCTCTTTGCTCGCTTCGACAAACTGGCTGCTGTGAGTCCACATTATTATGACATAACAATCATCTTATCACACATATTTAATTGTAATATATATTTAGCAAGTTTCATTATAATGTTAATCATTTTGTCATTGTACAATTATATTTTAGAATTTATATCATTATTTCAATCATTTTTGGTGTTACAATTCAGTCAGTTACATAAAAAGATGTAGTGGTTAGGGCTACGCTGATGTTGTGTAGGGATGACTGTCCACATTATTTATTTTACAGTGGATTTCTCCAATGAAAAAAGCAATAATTTGACCCAAAACCAGGAAATCTATTTTTTGTAATTCTCCAGATCTCATGTAAAAACAAACTTTTAGTTTGAATGAATGGTTTTGGTGCTTTAAATTAGAAGATTAAAGATTTACAATGGTTCACCAAACTCTCACAATAAAAGTGGTGCATATTTGAATAAAATTAAAGTACAGTACAGTAGTACCTTGAGGTATGACTTCGTAAGTCAAACAAAATTTTCCCATCTAAAATAACAAAAATCATGTTAATCCATTCCAGGCTTGTAAAAAAGCCCCAAAGCCCCTCAACCAATAGACATGCAGATTTTACCTGAGCATAATTAACTATATACATATAATGTATATAGAACCTATGTAAACAATGATAAAGTATGGAAAGAAATGGCAAAGTCACAAGAACATCCACCAACACGTGGTAAAGAACGAGATTCGGTCTCACTGATGTTGTTTCCATCCACCAACACGTGGTAAAGAACGAGATCCGGTCTCACTGATGTCTTATCCATCCGCCAACACGTGGTAAAGAACGAGATCCGGTCTCACTGATGTCGTATCCATCCACCAACACGTGGTAAAGAACGAGATCCGGTCTCACTGATGTCGTATCCATCCACCAACACGCGGTAAAGAACGAGATCCGGTCTCACTGATGTTGTTTCCATCCACCAACACGCGGTAAAGAACGAGATCCGGTCTCACTGATGTCATATCCATCCACCAACACGTGGTAAAGAACGAGATCCGGTCTCACTGATGTTGTTTCCATCCACCAACATGTGGTAAAGAACGAGATTCGGTCTCACTGATGTTGTTTCCATCCACCAACACGCGGTAAAGAACGAGATCCGGTCTCACTGATGTTGTTTCCATCCACCAACACGTGGTAAAGAACAAGATCCAGTCTCACTGATGTTGTATCCATCCACCAACTAGCGGTGACGTCCTGAAACACGACTCGTATCTCAGATTTTGATTATATGTATATTTACTGTATATGGACAGAGCGACGGCTTGTATTTAGAAAAGCTTGTCCGTGGAGCGACTGGTGTCTCAGTGTGCTGATGGAGGTCGATTAGAAATCACTAAAATAACTTGATTTTAAATAACTTATTTTTAAATAGATGTCTATTTATCTATCACTTTGATTTCACCTATTGTTTGAGAGATTGTGAGGTGAAATTGAACTGACCAATAAGTTCACACAACCAATGTAGAGTTGTGTTTTGTGTCGAAGTAAAAAAAAACTTTATACATTTTCAGTCACATATTTTTCTTAACCAGCTGCTATCTGAAAGCTGTAGGGTCCACATGTGACCAGAGTCAGTCCAACAGACCCCACCTCTCCAACATGTTTTCTCTAATGGTTAAATGTATGACAGCTGGTTGGATGAGGTTGGATGAGGTTGTAGAATCAGCGAATGTTGGTGGTTGGTCTCTGACTGGATCCTCTCCACTCATCAGAAATATCACCAGCTGAGGATCAAGATCCTGGGGGACTGCTACTACTGCATCTGTGGGCTGCCCGACTACAGGGAGGACCACGCTGCCTGCTCCATCATGATGGGCCTGGCCATGGTGGAGGCCATATCGTGAGTGGGGGGGTCGAAGCAGAGGTTCTCTAGAGTCACATCCGATGTGATGAAGACGAACGGCTTCTGACTTGAAACAGATCAGTTGGGCTGATTGGGTCCCAGACGTGTCCTGACCGGGGGGGTCAGAGCTGCTCCTTTGGTTCTCACTAGAACTGATGGTGACAGAAACCGTACGATTGTGTGTCCATGTTTGTAATGACATTACTTTGTGTGATCACCCAAAGGTATGTCCGGGAGAAGACCCAGACAGATGTGGACATGCGGGTGGGGGTGCACAGCGGGACGGTCCTGGGGGGAGTGCTGGGCCAGAAGCGCTGGCAGTACGACGTGTGGTCTACAGACGTCACCGTGGCCAACAAGATGGAGGCTGGAGGAATACCAGGGTACCAACCTCCGGTTCAGTCCTCCTCCGTGTTTAGATGAGACCTCTGAGAGTGTAGACGCCCCCCAGACCGAAAGTCTCACCTTTCCTGTCATAGTGGTGTGTGTCCAACACGTCCACACACTGACCTACCGCAGGAAAACTGTCTGATACTGGAATAATGATGTTGGCCTGGTCAAGTTCATGTCAAATAAAAAGAACCACACATCTAAGAGAATGAAATCCCTTTTCAGAAATGACTTCATTCTGTTTAAAGCTTGACCTTGAAGCCCTGAAGACTTTTCTCACTTCATCTGAAAAAAATGTACATTAAAGTTCTCATTTGAGGGGCGGGTCTATGACATCATTTGTGATGTCACAGGTAGTCGTACGCTCTTCCTGGCCCTGTTCCCTAACTCAAACCGTACTCAAACCCTCTATTTTATGTCCCAATAAGTCTCAAAAAGACTTTGCAGTCAGACGAGGTGCTCTGGTCTGCTCCTGTGTGCATTAATGGGCACTAACGGGGGGGTGGCACTAACGAGGGGGCACTAACAGGTAGTCTCACACCCAGATTCCTTCAATAGAGGGCTAACTGTACAGAGCAACATGACACATTTTAAGTCACTGTGTTTGAAGGGCTACAGCTGGGAGATGTCTGTCTAACCCTTGACCTCTTTGACCTTACCCCCAGCCGGGTGCACATCTCTCAGAGCACCATGGAGTGTCTTCATGGTGAGTTTGACGTGGAGGCCGGTCATGGGGGAGACCGCTGTGACTACCTGAGGGAGAGGGGCATAGAGACCTACCTGGTGGTAGTTCCTAAAGCCCCTGTGAGGAAGAATGGCATCAATGGTGTGGTGAGTCAACCTGCAGATCTGTTGATGTTCACATGTTGGATCACGTTTATCCAGCCTGATGCACCCTGATGGAATATCACACTCAGTCTGCTGTGTCGTCTCAGAAGCTGTCTGTCACCTCGTCCAATGGGAACTCCCCTCTGCTGATCAACACCACCGAGTGCAACGGCAGCGTGACTGCGTGCACCTCCCCAGAGGAACCAGAGGAGCTGGACACCAGGGTAACCAGCACATGGTCTACCAGACACACTGGTTCCCATCCAGGCAGCAGAGAATGAATCCACCTAATAGTAAAGACCGTTCTCCTCCTCGCGGTGACACACAGTTCTCATGACGTTGGCTTTGATATAAGCCGTGTTTTGCGTCCTTCTGCGTGGTCATGTGACAACACCTAGAGTATTTACCTCACAGGGCTTTTAGCTGTCTCCAGGCTTCACCAACACACACGTCATCTACACGTCATGTCACACTAGTGGAGACGACAGGATGAGAGGACAGAGCTCTGATGTTTTTGGATCAAAACTTAGTTTTCTGAAGAGCAGCAGCTGATCTAACGTGACCTCCGTACGTAAGCGTCTAATGTGGAGACGTCACACTGGTGTCACACTGGTGTCACACTGGTTTCACACTGGTGTCACACTGGTGTCACACTGGTGTCTGACTGGTGTCACACTGGTGTGTAACTGGTGTCACACTGGTGTCACACTGGTGTCACACTGGTGTGTGACTGGTGTCACACTGGTGTGTGACTGGTGTCACACTGGTGTCACACTGGTGTGACAGGTGTCTGAATAGTGTCACACTGGTGTCACACTGGTGTCACACTGGTTTCACACTGGTGTCACACTGGTGTCTGACTGGTGTCACACTGGTGTGTGACTGGTGTCACACTGGTGTCACACTGGTGTGACAGGTGTCTGAATAGTGTCACACTGGTGTCACACTGGTGTCACACTGGTGTCACACTGGTGTCTGAATAGTGTCACACTGGTGTCGAACTGGTGTCACACTGGTGTCTGACTGGTGTCACGCTGGTGTCTGACTGGTGTCACACTGGTGTCTGACTGGTGTCACACTGGTGTCACACTGGTGTCACACTGGTGTGACAGGTGTCTGAATAGTGTCACACTGGTGTCACACTGGTGTCACACTGGTGTCACACTGGTGTCAAACTGGTGTCACACTGGTGTCTGAATAGTGTCACACTGGTGTCACACTGGTGTCGAACTGGTGTCACACTGGTGTCTGACTGGTGTCACACTGGTGTCAAATTGGTGTCTGAATGGTGTCACACTGGTGTCTGACTGGTGTCTGAATGGTGTCACACTGGTGTCACACTGGTGTCACACTGGTGTCTGACTGGTGTCACCCTGGTGTGTGACTGGTGTCACACTGGTGTCTCACTGGTGTCACACTGGTGTCTGACTGGTGTCACACTGGTGTCGCACTGGTGTCTGAATGGTGTCACACTGGTGTCTGACTGGTGTCACACTGGTGTCACACTGGTGTCTGAATAGTGTCACACTGGTGTCACACTGGTGTCTGAATAGTGTCCCACTGGTGTGACAGGTGTCTTACTGGTGTCACACTGGTGTCTGACTGGTGTCACACTGGTGTCTGACTGGTGTCACAGTGGTGTGTGACTGGTGTCACACTGGTGTCTCACTGGTGTCACACTGGTGTCTGACTGGTGTCACACTGGTGTCGCACTGGTGTCTGAATGGTGTCACACTGGTGTCTGACTGGTGTCACACTGGTGTCACACTGGTGTCTGAATAGTGTCACACTGGTGTCACACTGGTGTCTGAATAGTGTCCCACTGGTGTGACAGGTGTCTTACTGGTGTCACACTGGTGTCACACTGGTGTCTGACTGGTGTCACACTGGTGTCACACTGGTGTCTGAATAGTGTCACACTGGTGTCACACTGGTGTCACACTGGTGTCTGAATAGTGTCCCATTGGTGTGACAGGTGTCTTACCGGTGTCACACTGGTGTCTGAATAGTGTCACACTGGTGTCACACTGGTGTCACACTGGTGTCTGACTGGTGTCACACTGGTGTCGAACTGGTGTCACACTGGTGTCTGACTGGTGTCTGAATAGTGTCACACTGGTGTCACACTGGTGTCTGAATAGTGTCACACTGGTGTCAAACTGGTGTCACACTGGTGTCTGACTGTTGTCCCACTGGTGTCGAACTGGTGTCACACTGGTGTCGAACTGGTGTCACGCTGGTGCCTGACTGGTGTCACACTGGTGTCTGAATGGTGTCACACTGGTGTCTGAATGGTGTCACACTGGTGTCACACTGGTGTCACACTGGTGTCTGACTGGTGTCACACTGGTGTCACATTGGAGTCACACTAGTGTCTTGACTGGTGTCACACTGGTGTCTGACTGGTGTCACACTGGTGTCTGAGTGGAGTCACACTGGTGTCTGACTGGTGTCACACTGGTGTCTGACGGGTTTCTGACTGGTGTCACACTGGAGTCACACTGGAGTCACACTAGTGTCTGACTGGTGTCACACTGGTGTCTGACTGGTGTCTGACCGGTGTCACACTGGTGTCTGAGTGGAGTCACACTGGTGTCACGCTGGTGTCTGACTGGTTTCTGACTGGTGTCACACTGGTGTCACACTGGTGTCTGAGTGGTGTCACACTGGTGTCTGACTGGTGTCACACTGGTGTCACACTGGTGTCACACTGGTGTCTGACTGTTGTCCCACTGGTGTCGAACTGGTGTCACACTGGTGTCGAACTGGTGTCACGCTGGTGCCTGACTGGTGTCACACTGGTGTCTGAATGGTGTCACACTGGTGTCTGAATGGTGTCACACTGGTGTCACACTGGTGTCACACTGGTGTCTGACTGGTGTCACACTGGTGTCACATTGGAGTCACACTAGTGTCTTGACTGGTGTCACACTGGTGTCTGAATATTGTCACACTGGTGTCGAACTGGTGTCACACTGGTGTCTGACTGGTGTCACGCTGGTGTCTGACTGGTGTCACACTGGTGTCTGACTGGTGTCACACTGGTGTCACATTGGTGTCTGAATGGTGTCACACTGGTGTCTGACTGGTGTCTGAATGGTGTCACACTGGTGTCACACTGGTGTCACACTGGTGTCTGACTGGTGTCACCCTGGTGTGTGACTGGTGTCACACTGGTGTCACACTGGTGTGACAGGTGTCTGAATAGTGTCACACTGGTGTCACACTGGTTTCACACTGGTGTCACACTGGTGTCTGACTGGTGTCACACTGGTGTGTGACTGGTGTCACACTGGTGTCACACTGGTGTGACAGGTGTCTGAATAGTGTCACACTGGTGTCACACTGGTGTCACACTGGTGTCACACTGGTGTCAAACTGGTGTCACACTGGTGTCACACTGGTGTCTGAATAGTGTCACACTGGTGTCACACTGGTGTCGAACTGGTGTCACACTGGTGTCTGACTGGTGTCACACTGGTGTCAAATTGGTGTCTGAATGGTGTCACACTGGTGTCTGACTGGTGTCTGAATGGTGTCACACTGGTGTCACACTGGTGTCACACTGGTGTCTGACTGGTGTCACCCTGGTGTGTGACTGGTGTCACACTGGTGTCTCACTGGTGTCACACTGGTGTCTGACTGGTGTCACACTGGTGTCGCACTGGTGTCTGAATGGTGTCACACTGGTGTCTGACTGGTGTCACACTGGTGTCACACTGGTGTCTGAATAGTGTCCCACTGGTGTGACAGGTGTCTTACTGGTGTCACACTGGTGTCTGACTGGTGTCACACTGGTGTCTGACTGGTGTCACAGTGGTGTGTGACTGGTGTCACACTGGTGTCTCACTGGTGTCACACTGGTGTCTGACTGGTGTCACACTGGTGTCGCACTGGTGTCTGAATGGTGTCACACTGGTGTCTGACTGGTGTCACACTGGTGTCACACTGGTGTCTGAATAGTGTCACACTGGTGTCACACTGGTGTCTGAATAGTGTCCCACTGGTGTGACAGGTGTCTTACTGGTGTCACACTGGTGTCACACTGGTGTCTGACTGGTGTCACACTGGTGTCACACTGGTGTCTGAATAGTGTCACACTGGTGTCACACTGGTGTCACACTGGTGTCTGAATAGTGTCCCATTGGTGTGACAGGTGTCTTACCGGTGTCACACTGGTGTCTGAATAGTGTCACACTGGTGTCACACTGGTGTCACACTGGTGTCTGACTGGTGTCACACTGGTGTCGAACTGGTGTCACACTGGTGTCTGACTGGTGTCTGAATAGTGTCACACTGGTGTCACACTGGTGTCTGAATAGTGTCACACTGGTGTCAAACTGGTGTCACACTGGTGTCTGACTGTTGTCCCACTGGTGTCGAACTGGTGTCACACTGGTGTCGAACTGGTGTCACGCTGGTGCCTGACTGGTGTCACACTGGTGTCTGAATGGTGTCACACTGGTGTCTGAATGGTGTCACACTGGTGTCACACTGGTGTCACACTGGTGTCTGACTGGTGTCACACTGGTGTCACATTGGAGTCACACTAGTGTCTTGACTGGTGTCACACTGGTGTCTGACTGGTGTCACACTGGTGTCTGAGTGGAGTCACACTGGTGTCTGACTGGTGTCACACTGGTGTCTGACGGGTTTCTGACTGGTGTCACACTGGAGTCACACTGGAGTCACACTAGTGTCTGACTGGTGTCACACTGGTGTCTGACTGGTGTCTGACTGGTGTCACACTGGTGTCTGAGTGGAGTCACACTGGTGTCACGCTGGTGTCTGACTGGTTTCTGACTGGTGTCACACTGGTGTCACACTGGTGTCTGAGTGGTGTCACACTGGTGTCTGACTGGTGTCACACTGGTGTCACACTGGTGTCACACTGGTGTCTGACTGTTGTCCCACTGGTGTCGAACTGGTGTCACACTGGTGTCGAACTGGTGTCACGCTGGTGCCTGACTGGTGTCACACTGGTGTCTGAATGGTGTCACACTGGTGTCTGAATGGTGTCACACTGGTGTCACACTGGTGTCACACTGGTGTCTGACTGGTGTCACACTGGTGTCACATTGGAGTCACACTAGTGTCTTGACTGGTGTCACACTGGTGTCTGACTGGTGTCACACTGGTGTCTGAGTGGAGTCACACTGGTGTCTGACTGGTGTCACACTGGTGTCTGACGGGTTTCTGACTGGTGTCACACTGGAGTCACACTGGACTCACACTAGTGTCTGACTGGTGTCACACTGGTGTCTGACTGGTGTCTGACTGGTGTCACACTGGTGTCTGAGTGGAGTCACACTGGTGTCACGCTGGTGTCTGACTGGTTTCTGACTGGTGTCACACTGGTGTCACACTGGTGTCTGAGTGGTGTCACACTGGTGTCTGACTGGTGTCACACTAGTGTCACACTGGAGTCACACTGGTGTCACACTGGTGTCACACTGGTGTCTGACTGGTGTCACACTGGTGTCACACTGGTGTCTGACTGGTGTCACACTGGTGTCTGACTGGTGTCACACTGGTGTCACACTGGTGTCACGCTGGTGCGTGACTGGTGTCACACTGGTGTCACACTGGTGTCTGACTGGTGTCACACTGGTGTCTGACTGGTGTCACACTGGTGTCACACTGGTGTCTGACTGGTGTCACACTGGTGTCACACTGGTGTCTGACTGGTGTCACACTGGTGTCACACTAGTGTCACACTGGTGTCTACCTGATGGATTTAGTTTGTTGTCGTCTTGGAAACATCTACAGTCATCCCTTTGGGCCCTGATGTTAACCAATGGGATGTTGTAGTGGCTGTAGTTCCAGCTGCTGGTTTAACTCTGAGCCAGTCCTAACTGAAGGGTTCCATCCCGTTCTTCTTGGACTCCAGGTTGTGAACCCGTCCTTTCCAAACCCTCGCAGAAGGTTACGTCTGAGAGACCTGGCTGAGAGGGTGATCGACGCCCAGGAGAACGAACAGGAGCTCAACAAACTACTGAATGAAGCTCTACTGGAGAGAGAAACCATCCAGGTGTAAGTGACCTTCACTACTGCTACTGCTAGTAGTACTATAACTACTACTACTGCTACTACTGGAGAGAGAAACCATCCAGGTGTAAGTGACCTTCACTACTGCTACTGCTACTAGTACTATAACTACTACTACTGCTACTACTGGAGAGAGAAACCATCCAGGTGTAAGTGACCTCTAGTGTGGTGGTGGTACTACTACTACTACTACTACTACTACTACTACTACTACTATTACGACTACTACTACTACTACTACTACTGATACTACTACTGATACTGTTACTACTACTGCTACTACTACTATTACTGCTACTACTACTGCTATTACTACTACTACTGCTACTAATACTAATACTACTACTGCTACTACGACTACTACTACTACTACTCCTGCTGCTAGTACTAATACTACTACTGCTACTACTACTACTACTGCTGCTACCACTACTGCTACTACGACTACTACTACTACTGCTGCTACTACTACTACTACTACTGCTGCTACTGCTACTACTGCTGCTACTACTACTACTGCTACCATTAATACTACTAGTACTACTACTGCTACTACTACTACTACTGCTACCATTACTATTGCTACTACTGCTACTGCGACTACTACTGCTACTACTACTACTACTAGTGCTCCTGCTTCTAGTACTACTACTGCTACTACAACTATTACTACTACTGCTACTACTACTACTGCTACTGCTACTACTGGTACTGCTACTACTACTACTACTAATACTGTACTGCTACTACTGCTACTACATTTTTTTTGTCTTGTCTGCATGTATTCTCACAGTTTAACCCCATAGAAGGGGGTCAACCTTTTATCAGATCAATGATTATTTTAGTCTTGCAGCAGAATCTTTTATACATTTTAATGTGTACATGTGACCGTCACCAGTCCTCTCTGGGAACTAAATAATTAGTCTTTATTAGAGTGTCCTATTGTGAGCCAGAGGGGGGGGGGTGCTGCACCTCTGTGAGTTGAGGGGGGAGAAAAAGGAGACAGGGAGAGAAAACACAGACAAGGTAGTGGATAGACAGGCAGTGCTGTTGGAGTGAAAAAGGTTTGGGCTGTTTTATCCTATCTAAGAACTGATGTCTCAACACCAACGTTACAAAACACCAGACTAGTGGAGGTCCTGACAGTATAGAATAGACCACCAGAGGAGACCAGTGTAGGAGGAAGACAGAGGGCATCACATTGTGATGACTGAAGAGAGACTCATCACGTTCTGACGGGACCCAATGGTTCTCAATAATTGGACTCAACAGGAGCTGGTAAACCCTGACCCAACATGAATGTGTGATGAAACCAACACCCAGATAGGCTACCAGAACTCAACAGGGCCATTCTAGCCGAGTACCCCCAACCCCGGCAGCCAGGAGCATCCAGAAGTCATTACCCCTAGAGCCACCGGGGGCACCGAGAACCACGTAGACCCCAGACCAGAGGAGGCAACGGCCGCCACCGCCAGGGCGCACGGGACAGGCCCAAGGGGCACGGGGCAATGAGACCCCCCACCACACCACACCCCCCAATCCCCCACCCCCATCCGCTACGCCCACATCCCGCCCGCCCACCCATCCTCAGGAGACAGGGACACCCCCCGCAGCCCATGGGGCCAGCCGCAGTGACCAAGCGACATGTGACCCACCCCCCTCCATTTCCCCTAGTCTTGCAGTCCCATATGCCCGTCAGGGCCCCCGAAAGCCCGGGCAGACCAGAGATACTACTGTAGCTACTGCTAGTACTAGTACTGCTACTACTACTACTACTACTACTATTACTACAACTACTACTTCTGCTACTGTTACTGCTACTGCTACTACTACTGCTACTACTACTACTACTACTACTACTACTACTACTACTACTACTACAAGAACTACAAGAATAAGAAAAGACAAATAAAGATGTCACTACTGTTGGTAATTCTGTGACAGTGGAGTTGGTTTCTTCATCGGTTGATAATAATAAAATTACATTAGATTTAACTAGTAGATACACACATACACACACGCATGCACACACGCACACACACACACACACACACACACACACACACACACACACACACACACTCACTTGTATGGGTAATTAAGAACCGGCTAACTTACCTGAAGTACATGTTTCTGGAGGGGGAAGCCAGAGAACCCGGAGAGAACCCCCCCAGACACAAGGAGAACATTCAAACTCCACACAGAGCAGGACTCGAACCCAGAACCACCTTGCTGTACAGCGACAGCGCCACCCACTGGCCACCGTCATGCTATATGTTTACTATGATCTTGGTAAATCAGTGTTCACGATAGAGCTGAATTCAAATGAACAAACACAGCTGTAGACGTTCAGTCCACACAATCATCAGACTTTCGTCAGGAGGTGATTGTTTGAAAGGAGCGTATTGCATGTTTTTAACCATAAAGCACTACTTAATGATTTATTTATCTCATTATTATGGGATGGCGTCATGGCAGTGATGGTCAGAGTAGCACTGATGTGTTGTGTGTTTGTGTGTGTTGTAATAATGGTATTTCATTATAAATCATCCTGAAGTGGAACACCAACACTTCCTGTTCAGACCAAAGTTCTGTGAACAGGAAGTGTTGAACTTGCAGCTGCTCCATCAGGTGTCCAGTGAAACCAGTTTGTTCCAGTGCATCTATTCTAGACAGAGGATTAGTGTGTTTCCAGCTTGTTGCTGATCCTCTGTTTTCACTATTCACTAGTCAGTGTCAAACACAAGGAACCGTTACGTGTTGAAACTTAAATTCTAAACCTACCAATGACTTGAAACCCTGAGTCACAAGTAACACCTTCAGCCACGCTGAGTCAGCCTCAGATCAACCAGTTCCAGTTTCTTCAAATGTCATATCAGTGTTGAACGTGTGCTGATGTTCACGTGTGTCACCAGTCTGAAGGGGAAACACACCAACAGGCTGTCCCTGAGGTTTGTGGACCCGGACCTGGAGACCCGCTACTCAGTGGAGAAGGAGAAGCAGAGCGGGGCAGCCTTCTGCTGCTCCTGTGTGGTCCTGATCTTCACCACGGCCACAGAGGCCCTCATAGACCCCTGGTCAGTGTGTGTGTGTGTGTGTGTGTGTGTGTGTGCACCTCCTTTCTGTATGGTTGTCTACATGCAGTTATTCCTGACTCAGCTGTTTGTGATTTTGACCAGCACTACTTTTTCTGTGTTCTTGGGCTGCGGCTCAGGCTGATGGCGAACTACATCACCTTTGCGGTGGGGGAGGTCCTGCTGCTCATCCTGATGGTCTGTTCTCTGGCTGCCATCTTCCCCAGGGTGAGTTACACACCAGGGTGAGTTACACACCAGGGTGAGTTACACACCAGGGTGAGTTACACACCAGGGTGAGTTACACACCAGGGTGAGTTACACACCCCTGACTATGAAATGTTTTGTCGATCATTTGCGTTACCATGAACCGGTGTCAGTGTGGCCCCTGGTGGTCTTGTTACCATGAACCGGTGTCAGTGAGGTCCCTGGTGGTCTCGTTACCATGAACCGGTGTCAGTGAGGCCCCTGGTGGTCTCGTTACCATGAACCGGTGTCAGTGAGGCCCCTGGTGGTCTCGTTACCATGAACCGGTGTCAGTGAGGCCCCTGGTGGTCTCGTTACCATGAACCGGTGTCAGTGAGGCCCCTGGTGGTCTCGTTACCATGAACCGGTGTCAGTGAGGCCCCTGGTGGTCTCGTTACCATGAATCGGTGTCAGTGAGGCCCCTGGTGGTCTCGTTACCATGAACCGGTGTCAGTGAGGCCCCTGGTGGTCTCGTTACCATGAACCGGTGTCAGTGAGGCCCCTGGTGGTCTCGTTACCATGAACCGGTGTCAGTGAGGCCCCTGGTGGTCTCGTTACCATGAACCGGTGTCAGTGAGGCCCCTGGTGGTCTCTCCTCCAGTCTGTAGTGAACGCTCTGTCAGGTCAGGTGTTGCCAACAGAGAGGAGATAACCAGCTAACTTGTTCTCTTGTGTCCTTCACATGAACAGTTGTAAACGTATCCGTATGTAGAGAAAAACATGACCACGTTTGTAACAAAGTGTAGCAGTTTATTGTTACTTCTGGGGATTTTCAACAAAATGTTTCCTAAAAAAAGTATTGGCATGAATATTTAGGGTTTTTTTTAATCAATCATTGTATCTGGATTTCAACTTCTGATCATATTTGTCAGTAATTCATTTTGTACTGTCTGTGTCTGGTTGTCAGTTTCAGCTGTCTGGTTTATGGGCCCCCCAGCATAAAGAAGTAACAGCATGGCACACGTGTTGTCCCTCGTGTCCCACTGACATTTCATTACAAACCTTCATTACAAACCTTCATTACATTAAAACCTTAAAACCTTAAAAAATTAAAACCTTCATTACATTACATTCATTACATTACATTACATTTCATTACAAACCTAGTGTTAAAATACCAAATAAACGTTCACCTCTCTGTACACCCATGGGGGTGTTGATCAGATAACAGTTTGTGGTGAAAGTACTGGACGCTGTCCCCCCTGTTTACAGCAGAGAAGGTTTCTCTATATAAAAACTCTATGCGCCCCTGTTCAAATGCCAGATTTTCATGATGTAAAGAATGACATCAAGACATATATTTCCACAAATTTTTCTAACTTTATTGCGACCTTTAACCTGTACAATATAACTGAAAACAAACAAAATCCTTGGTAGGTGAAGTAAAATAAACAACTGAGATTATGTGGTTGTATAAGTGTGTTCACCCTGTCGTAACTGGGGATGTGGCTGTGTTCAGATTGGACCAGTAACATTCAAACTCATGTTTGACTGGTGTCAGCACTCACCTCTCACCAACGAAGGTTCCTCTGATCAGCCCTAAATAAAGTTCAGCTGTTTGTAGCCACATGTTCCAGAACAAACCAGGTTCCACAGAGAGCTTCCAAAGTGTCAGATGGGTCTTATTAGATAGATAGATAGATAGATAGATAGATAGATAGATAGATAGATAGATAGATAGATAGATAGATAGATAGATAGATATCTATCTATCTAACAGACACATGTAGCACTAACAGGACGCATACTAAACTAAAATATAAACAGTATAAAATAGAATAAAAAGTGAAGGTGAAAATAGCAGGAGGTCCACATGGTGGGTAAGCCTGCTCTGTGGATGAGTCTGTTCAGACGGTCCATATCTCTTTTCCTGGCCCCCCCACCCCAACACACAATGGCGTATGACAGCACACTGGAGACTACGGACTGATAGAACATGAGAAGGAGCTTAGGACAGATGTTGAAGGAGGCCAGCCTCCTCAGGAAGTACATCCTGCTCTGCCCCTTCTTGTACACACAGTCCCAGTTGAGTGACCAGTCCAGTCTGTTGTCTAGCTGCAGTCCCAGGTACTTATAGTTACCTACCACCCCCACCTCACTGCCCTCCATGATCATTGGCTGTGGAGAGGGAGGTGCCCAACGGAAATCCAGCACCATATCCTTGGTCTTGGAGACGTTGAGCTGGAGCTGGTTCTGTTGGCACCACTCCATGAAGTCAGCCACCAATGCCCTGTACCCCCCCTCATCACCCTCCCGGATACATGCCACTATCGCGGTGTCATCGGAGTACTTCTGTATGTGGCATGTATCCGAGTTGTGCTTGAAGTCCGATGTGTAGAGGGTGAAGAGAATGGGGGATAGAACGGTCCCCTGTGGTGCCCCCGTGCTGCTGGTCACCATAGAAGACAAACAGTCCCCCATACGGACGTACTGGGGTCTGTCCGTTAGGTAGTCCGTGATCCAGCTCACGTGGTAGGGGTCCACAGCCATGGAGGTCAGTTTGTCCTGTAGGAGCCGGGGCTGGATGGTGTCGAAGGTGCTCGGAAAGTCAAATAAGAGCACCCTGACGGCACAGCCCCCGGCGTCCAGGTAGGAGAGCACACGGTGGAGGAGGTACAAGACAGCGTCATTCATCCCAACCTGGGCCTGATAGGCGAACTGGAGAGGGTCCATCGCACCCTGCACCTGTGGACGCATGAGCTCCAGGACCAGTCACTCTAGGGTCTTCATACTATTCAAAGACATCAATCAGGGGAAGGTTCCAAAAGAATTTCCAAAGAATTAAATATACCATGGAACACGGTGAAGACCATCATCATCAAGTGGAGAAAGTATGGCACAACAGTGACATTACCACCAACAGGACGTCCATCCAAAATTGATGACGACAAGAAGAAACTAGTCAGAGAGGCTGTCAAGAGGCCAACAGCCACTCTGAAGGAGTTACAGAAATATCTGGCGAGTACTGGCTGTATATTACATGTGACAACAATCTCCCGTGTTCTTCATATGTCTGGGCTATGGGGTAGGAGAGCAAGATGGAAGCCTTATTTAACAAAGAAAAATGTCAGAGCCCGGCTGGATTTTACTAGAAGACATCTCCAGTCTCCCAAACACTTGTGTGAAAATGTGTTATGGTCTGATGAAACCAAGGTTGAACTTTTTGGACATCATTCCGAAAGGTGTGTTTGGCGCAAAATAACAGCACATCACCAACAAAACACCATACCTCCATTGAAGCATGGTGGTGGCAGCATCAGGCTTTGGGGCTGTTTTTCTTCTGGAACTGGGGCCTCAGAGTGGAAGGAATTATGAACAGTTCCTAATACCAGTCAGTGTTGGCACGAAACCTTCAGACCCCTGTTAGAAAGCTGAAGAAGAAGAAGAATTTCATGTTTCAGCACGACAATGACCCAAAGCACACATCCAAATCCACAGAAGAATGGCTTCACCGGAACAAGATTAAAGGTTTGGAATGGCCCAGCCAGAGTCCAGACCTGAATCCCATCCAACATCTCTGGGGTGATCTGAAAAGGGCTGTGCAGAGGAGATGCCCTCACAATCTGAAAGATTTGGAGCAGCTTTGCAAAGAAGAGTGGGCAAATATTTGTACCTCAAGATGTGCCACGCTGATAGACTCCTACCAAAAAAGACTGAGTGCTGTAATAAAAGCCAAAGGTGCTGCAACAAAGTGTTAGTTTGAGGGTGTGTATATTCATGCAACCAGGTTGTTTGAAGTTTTTTATTTTATATTTTTTCTTAAAGGTTTCAGTTTGTTTTTCAGTTGCCTTGTACAACTTAAAGGTCACATTAAAGATGGAAAAAGTTGTGAAATCATTTGTCTTGATTTCGTTTTTTTACATCACGAAAACCTGGCATTTGAACAGGGGTGTGTAGACTTATATCCACTGTATTTACGTTTCATACTTGACACGCTGTTGACCACAGGGTAACTACCCCTGTGTCTGTCACTGTTTCTGTCTGTCTGCTTGTACCTGGTTCTCTTGACTGCGGTGCAATCTGCTAACAAAGTGGTTGCACAATGTGTGATTGAAAATTGGATCTTTGTGTGTCAGTGTTTGGCACGGACCAGTATTTTCATTCAGTCTTGTCATGGAAAGTCAAAAGTATTGATAGCAGTGGACAGGCCGTTATTGACGGCAGCACTCAGCGGGGGTCAGTCAGGAACACACTCTGGTAGTCACGTGGAATGGAAATGTCGTCAGGCTCAGGGCCCCTCAGTGTCCCTTCAAATATCACTATGTAACACCCCTGCAGTTCATTTCCAATGACCCCACAGTCCAGTCCCACAGATTATTTCTTTGTTTCTTTAACGTTACTTTTCAAATGTCAGTGGGGTTCTTGTATACTTCATGTCACCTGCGGCCTAATATGAGTTCATTAGGACATTTCATATGTTTGTTCACCCTCAGAGATGTAAAACTGCCATCATAACTACAACCAACAGATCAGTGATCATCATTAGTGTGAACCAGGATTTCACTAATGGTGGTTTTCTTCATGAACTACAGCGATCCCTCGTTCCTCGTGGTTAATGTGCTCTAGAAACCACACGTGATTAACGAAATTCTGCGATATAGCGACAAACTATTTTATTATTTATGGTAATTTAAATGTTTCTGAACCCCCCCCCCCATACTGATATTAAACCACCTTCTATCTGTATTACCTTTAAAACACTCTGATAGACTGTTTAAAACACTTTTGTGTCTCACGGAAGTCCAAGACTCACGGAACGTAGCGCACTTCAGGATGCTGCCAGCCAATAGGATGCGAGTACGGTATCACATGACTGCCTACTGAAAATCATTCTGGATCAGAGGGTCATCCATCCATCCATCCATTTTCAGATTTTTTAATTTCCCTGTCATTAATTAACTTCTCCACCCAACCGGTCGAGGCGGATGGCCGCCAAAAGAGTCTGGGTCCTGCCCGGAGTTTCTTCCTCAATGAGGGAGTTTTTCCCACCACTGTCTCTGATGCTCTGAAGGGTTCAGTTGGGTTTCTCTGTCTGTTAAAGCGCTTTGAAATGTCTGTTGCCATAATTAAGCGCTATATAAATAAAACTTGATTGATTGATTGATTAACTTCTCCATATTTTTAGAGCTAGCTTAAACATCCACCAGGTTTCCATTGAAATGCAGAGTTTCTCCTTTCTTCCAAACCAAAGACGTCGGAGTCGTGCTGTTACCGTCCTGATTGAGTTGTATTTTTGTCAGGTCTTTCCCAAAAAGCTTGTGTCTTTCTCCACCTGGATCGACCACACCCGCTGGGCTCGTAACACGTGGGCCATGGCCGCCATCTTCATCCTCACCATGGCGGACGTGATGGACATGGTGAGTCTCTGAGCCGCCTTTGGCCCCAGACCGAAGTCGTGTGAGTATTTGTGTTTGTTCTAGTGGAGTCTGTATGGAAAAGCAGAAGTTCACCCAGGTTCCTACCCAGCTCCAGGCATACCTGCCCCCCACAAACACACACACCTAGAACAATGGACTGGAGAGCCTTTAGCTGTGTGTTGCTGCTAGCGCTAGCTGTTGGTACAGATAATTATAATAATGCTTCTGGTTGTTTCTTGTCTAGCTGAGCTGCTTGCCTGGAGTCCCAGACTTGAACAGCGCTACGACGGCCCTCCCCTCCTCATCCTCCTCCTTGTCTGGTCCTGATGGTTGCCTGGACAACCCCAAATATTACAGCTACATTGCTGTGTTGGCGCTGATGGCCACCACCATGCTGGTTCAGGTCAGTCACATGGTGAAGCTCACCCTGATGCTGCTGATCACGGGGGCCACCGGCGTGGTGAACATCTACAGCTGGAGGGACATCTTCGACCGCTACGACACCACCCGCTTCCAGGACTACAGGTCAGCCACAGAGAGCGCCGTGTCATCAGCGTGACATACAACACCCCAGCCCCTGTATGTACATTCATTTACTGCCCCCCCATGAGCAAAGTGAGGAGCAGCATGTCATTGTTGTGGGTACACGTTAGACTGAGTCCTGTCTGGTTGTGTTTAGAGAACTCTAGAGTTCTTCACACGGAGCGACCAGGTCTGAAGCGTTTCTCGTGTAGTTTGTGTAACCGGAGCTGGGGGGGGGGGGTGTTTCACTCCGATGAGGATTTCCAGGTCATAACTCAAAGACAGTTCAGTATTTATTCTGTAAAAAAAAATCCTCTTTATGAGTCTTATGTCCTTGAAAGGTATAAACTCTTCTTTTAATCCTATATTTTTTAATGTTTTTGCTGACATGTAATTACCAACAATGACGAAGGATGAATCATTTGCTGGTCGTCTTTGTGAAAAACAAAACACCCCCCTGGCAGTGGACCCAGCTTGGTTCATGTTGGTTATAGTAGGTGGTGGGTGATGGCCCAAATGGTTCCAGTAGTTCTGTAATGATACCAGCAGGTGTGGTGGAGTCTTACTGGTTCCAGAGAAACAGACTGGTTTCTATTACCAACAATGAACTGAATGAATTTAATGACCTTCTCCTTCACAGGTCGTACCTGGTGCCCTCCAAGGTCACGATGACAGTGATGATCTTTATAATGATGGTCAGCTTCTATTATTTTTCCAGACATGTGAGTTCACCTCTATCACTACATCATTAAGCTATTTGTTGAATGCTTTCAAAGGGCTAAAACTTTGAGAAAATATTTTTCATAATGTGAATTTAAACCAAAATCTAAAATGTAATTGTGTTTTTGACTGTTTTAGATCACATCCACCATCATCTAACATTAACCCCTAACTTTAAACCTAAACCCTAACCCAACCCTAATCCTTACTTAATAACAAGTTCACTGCGTTCCGTCTCTGAATGCAGTGAACTCCCAGATGCTGTCGGCCAATAGAATGCGTGTACGGTGTCACGTGACTACCTATTAAAAATCGGCGATGAGGTGAAGCCGTGCATCTTGAAGCGTGAATACGTGAGGTGTTTACAGGTAGTTGGACATCTGGCAGCTGAAGGACATGAATTAAAAAAAGCAGAATACGGGAGCTTTAAATGTAGCCGCAAGAGGACACAAGCCAGTGTCTTATTGTGCCGGTCCCAAGCCCGGATAAATACAGAGGGTTGCGTCAGGAAGGGCATCCGGCGTAAAACTTTTGCCAAATCAAATATGCGAATCAAACCTATGACTTCCATACCGGATCGGTCGAGGCCCGGGTTAACAACGACCGCCATCTGCGCTGTTGACCTACAGGGCGCCGGTGGAAATTGGATTACTGTTGGTCGAAGAAGGAGAGGAGGAAAGTGCGTTCGCTCGAAGAAAGAGAAGAGGAACACCAAGAGTATAGGACTGAGAGTAGGGACGTTGAATGTTGGAACTATGACAGGAAAAGGTAGAGAGTTGGTTGACATGATGCAGAGAAGGAAGGTAGACATACTGTGTGTCCAGGAGACCAGGTGGAAAGGTAGCAAGGCTAGAAGTTTAGGAGCAGGGTTCAAGTTGTTCTATCATGGTGTAGATGGGAAGAGAAATGGAGTAGGAGTTATCTTGAAGGAGGAGTTTGTTAGGAATGTCCTGGAGGTAAAAAGAGTGTCGGATAGAGTGATGAGTCTGAAGCTAGAAATAGAAGGTGTGATGTTCAATGTTGTCAGTGGGTATGCTCCATAGGTAGGATGTGAGCTGGAGGAGAAGGAGAAATTCTGGCTGGACTTTGATGAAGTGATGCAGAACATGCCTAGAAGTGAGAGAGTTGTCATTGGAGCAGACTTCAATGGACATGTTGGTGCAGGAAACAGAGGTGATGAGGAGGTGATGGGCAGGTTTGGTATCCAGGAGAGGAACGCAGAAGGACAGATGGTAGTTGACTTTGAAAAAAGGATGGAAATGGCTGTAGTGAATACTTTCTTCCAGAAGAGGCAGGAACATAGAGTGACCTATAAGAGTGGAGGTAGGAGCACACAGGTAGACTACATTTGGTGTAGACGGTGTAACCTGAAAGAGATCAGCGACTGCAAAGTAGTGGTAGGTGAGAGTGTAGCCAAACAGCATAGGATGGTGGTGTGTAGGATGACTCTGGTGGTGAGGAAGATCAAGAGGGCAAAGGCAGAGCAGAAGATGACATGGTGGAAGCTGAAAAAGGAAGAGTGTTGCATGACTTTTAGGAAGGAGTTAAGACAGGCTCTGGGTGGTCAGGAGGTGCTTCCAGATGACTGGACAACTACAGCTAATGTGATCAGGGAGACAGGTAGGAGAGTACTTGGTGTGTCATCTGGAAGGAAAGTAGATAAGGAGACTTGGTGGTGGAATGAGGAGGTACAGGAGTGTATACAGAGAAAGAGGTTAGCCAAGAGGAAGTGGGACACTGAGAGGACTGAGGAGAGTAGACAGGAGTACAGGGAGATGCAGCGTAAGGTGAAGGTAGAGGTAGCAAAGGCCAAACAAGAAGCTTATGATGACTTGTATGCTAGGTTGGACAGTAAGGAGGGAGAGACTGATCTATACCGGTTGGCAAACAGAGAGACAGAGATGGGAAGGACGTGCAGCAGGTTAGGGTGATTAAGGATAGGGATGGAAGTCTATTGACAGGTGCCAGTAGTGTGATGGGAAGATGGAAAGAGTACTTTGAAGAGTTGATGAACGTGGAAAATGAGAGAGAACAAAGACTAGAAGAGGTGACTGTTGTGGACCAGGAAGTAGAAAAGATTAGTCAGGATGAAGTGAGGAGGGCACTGAAGAGGATGAAGAGTGTAAAGGCAGTCGGTCCTGATGATATACCTGTAAGGTATGGAAGTGTCTAGGAGAGGTGGCAGTAGAGTTTCTGACTGGGTTGTTCAACAGGATCTTAGATAGTGAGAAGATGCCTGAGGAATGGAGGAGAAGTGTGCTGGTGCCCATTTTTAAGAACAAGGGAGATGTGCAGAGTTGTGGCAACTACAGAGGAATAAAGCTGATGAGCCATACAATGAAGTTATGGGAGAGAGTAGTGGAAGCTAGACTAAGGGCAGAAGTGAACATTTGTGAGCAGCAGTATGGTTTCATGCCAAAACAGAGTACTACAGATGTAGTATTTGCTTTGAGGATGTTGATAGAGAAGTACAGAGAAGGCCAGAGGGAGCTGCATTGTGTTTTTGTAGATCTGGAGAAAGCTGATGACAGGGTGTCCAGAGAGGAACTGTGGTATTGTATGAGGAAGTCTGGAGTGGCAGAGAAGTATGTTAGAGCGGTGCAGGACATGTATGAGGACTGTAAGACAGTGGTGAGGTGTGCTGTAGGTGTGACAGAGGAGTTCAAGGTGGAGGTGGGACTGCATCAGGGACCAGCTCTGAGCCCCTTCTTGTTGCTATGGTGATGGACAGGCTGACAGACGAGGTTAGACAGGAATCTCCATGGACTATGATGTTTGCAGATGACATTGTGATCTGTAGTGAGAGCAGGGAACAGGTGGAGGAGAAGCTAGAGAGGTGGAGGTTTGTCCTGGAAAGGAGAGGAATGAAGGTTAGCCGCAGTAAGACAGAGTACATGTGTGTGAATGAGAGGGACCCAAGTGGAAGAGTGAGGTTACAGGGAGAAGAGATCAGGAAGGTGGAGGATTTGAAGTACTTAGGGTCAACAGTCCAGAGCAATGGAGAGTGTGGAAAAGAGGTGAAGAAGCGTGTCCAGGCAGGATGGAATGGGTGGAGGAAAGTGTCAGGTGTGATGTGTGATAGAAGAGTTTCAGCTAAAATGAAAGGAAAGGTGTACAAAACTGTGGTGAGACCAGCGATGTTGTTTGGTCTAGAGACAGTGTCCCTGAGGAAAAGACAGGAGACAGAGCTGGAGGTAGCAGAGATGAAGATGCTGAGGTTCTCTCTGGGAGTGACCAGGATGGATAGGATCAGGAATGAGTACATCAGAGGGACAGCACATGTTAGAGGTTCTGGAGATAAAGTCAGAGAGGCCAGACTGAGATGGTTTGGACATGTCCAGAGGAGAGATAGTGAATATATTGGTAGAAGGATGCTGAGTTCTGAACTGCCAGGCAGGAGGCCTAGAGGAAGACCAAAGAGGAGGTTTATGGATGTAATGAGGGAAGACATGAAGGTAGTTGGTGTGAGAGAAGAGGATTCAAAGGACAGGGCTAGATGGAGGAAATTGATTCGCTGTGGAGACCCCTGAAGGGAAAAGCCGAAAGGAAAAGAAGAAGAATACGGGAGCTTTAAATGTTAATGTCGTCAAAGGAAACGCGTGAACACAACATTCAGTTTCTCAATGACGGCTTTTATTATTAAAGACAAAGAAAACCTAAACCTACGTGACCCTGTGTGAAGAAGTGACGCCCCCCCCCCGAAACCAAATAACTGACTGCCCCCCTCAGCAGCAACAACTGCCATTACTCGAATGTCGTACATCCCACTCCTCTTTACTGTAATACTGTTAAAAGTATTGCATGGCGAGAATCATTTGTAGTTTTCCTCTGGTGAATTGTCTTCACGTGTTGTTTTAGTGAGAACCAGCTGCTCTGAAACAGCCTCACACGTCAGGAGAACCAGGCAGGGCTCACCTGGACGTGGGCGGGTCCAAGCGCCATCCCAGATTACGTTGTGTAGTGAAGCATCCATTCTCACACCTGCTGATGTCATCATACAGTGTTTAGGACATCACAATGATTTTATACAAATTTGATCAATAGGAGTTCATCAGTACTTGTAATATGACAGAAACAGGTGTTCATAGTTTTCCAGTAGTTACATGGACTCACTCTGGTCTACTGGTCAGACTCTAATCAGTTGTTGTTGGCTGGAGGTGGAGAAGCTGGCCCGCACCCTGTTCCTGTGGAAGATCGACGTCCACGAACAGAAGGAGAAGGTGTACGAGATGAGGCGCTGGAACGAGGCTCTGGTGACCAACATGCTGCCTGAACACGTCGCCCGACACTTTCTGGGCTCCAAAAAGAGGGACGAGGTAACTTCCTAAACACATCGGTCCGTTCTCGTTTGAAAGAACGTTGGTTCATATTATTGAGTTTCAGGTAGGTGACGATGTCTTCCCTGACGTATTCTTGTCTTCTAAAACGTGATCGTAGTATTTGTAACAGCGGGGTTGTTGTCTATGAACCTCGTCCCGTTGCTGTGACCTGTTGCAGGAGTTGTACAGCCAGTCCTACGATGAGATCGGGGTCATGTTCGCCTCAATCCCCAACTTCTCTGACTTCTACACGGAGGAGAGCATCAACAACGGAGGGATCGAATGCTTACGCTTCCTCAATGAGATCATCTCAGACTTTGACAGTGTAAGCCACACCCTCACCCCTGGCTGTAGGGTCGGACCCAGAGGTCACCGGTCCCTGACCTGGGGTCAGCTGTGCATTAGGTTCACAATGTGTTGAGTCGTAGCTATTCTGTCGTGTTCTTTAAACACAGATTTAATTGAAACCTCAGTCCAGAGCTTCAGTTTGGTTTGTGCTCCCAAACGGTAACGCTGCACCACAGTTTCCTGTTTTCCTGTTAAAGGCCTGCAGATTTGTAAAGATATTAAATATCAGATCATTTTAAATCCAATCCAGGTCAAACAACAGCCCTAAAAAAGATCAAATATTTCAATATTGAAAAATATTCACACGGAAGTTCTGCCTCCTGAAGAGCCTCGTCACTCACTCTTTTTGTTAGCTTTAGCTGCTATCATCTGTCTGTGTACAGTACCAGTACACACCCACCAGTACACACCCACCAGTACACACCCACCAGTACACCCCCCCCCACGCTGATTGATTTATTAATGATGCATCAGTGGCTCAGCTGTGAAGCTGAATGGTTTGATCTCCACCCATACAGGCCCCTGTTTGAAAGAAAGAAGAGATAAATTGGCTGTATTAATGCCCCCCAGGGGAAAACATTATTGTCAAGTGTTAGTTCATGTTAGACACACACACACACACACACATGTGTGTGTCTCTGGGTGAGAAGCCAGTGGTTTCTCCACTGGTGTGAGTGATGGTGTGAATGGTTCCTGCTGATATTGAGCAGGTGTCATATTGCATGTTACGTATGCCTCCACTGTGTGTTTGTGGGCATCAATCAATCAAGATTTATTTATATAGCGCTTAATCATGGTAACAGACATTTCAAAGTGTTTTAACAGACAGAGAAACCCAACTGAACCCTCCAGAGCATAAGCGACAAAAACTCCCTCATTGAGGAAGAAACTCCGAGCAGGACCCAGACTGTTTTGGGCGACCATCCGCCTCGACAGGTTGGGTGGAAAATAAATAAAATGAAGATCAGGACAGGGTCAGAGAGAGAGAAACAGAGAGAGAGTCAGATAGTCCAGATAGAGTCAGTGTCTTTATGGTCATAGGTAGAACATTTGATGCAGGAGCTGAATTGAGGACAGGAAAGTCAGGCTGTGTTCACCGACTCCTGGGTTGTTGTCTTCATACATGTTCACCATCAGGGCGTTGGTAAATTCAAGGCACAATTACAGCTGATTGGATGACTGTATGATGGAAGGAGGAAGAAAGGCAGCAGGACCCCAGCAGATGGATGGATGAGGGGTGATACATGAGAGAAGACAGTCCATTTGCCATTTTTTATACGTTTAGTGTTACGTTATGCATTTTAAAATGCTGTTTCTTGGCCAATAAAGGCCGAATCAGGAGCAAGACTGCAAATACGTCATGGATAGAAGTTATAATAACAATGGATTAGATTTATGTAGCGCAAAGGAAAAGGAAGCTGCAGTAACTGTTGTTGTGATGGGACCTTTGACCTCTGTCCAGCTGCTGGATGAGCCTCAGTTCCGCTGCATCACAAAAATCAAGACGATCGGCAGCACCTACATGGCGGCGTCGGGGGTCACGCCAGACGTGAGCATCGGATACGCCTGCATGAAGGTGGGCCGGGTCACACTGATGGACAGAATGAAGATGTTCCAAAAAGTAAAATGTGTTCAGGTGTTGTAGATAAAGCAGCTGTGTGTGTGTGTGTGTGTGTGTGTGTGTGTGTGTGTGTGTGCGTGTGTGTGTGTGTGTGTGACAGAAGGAGGACCCCCCTGACGGAGAGAGCTGGCAGCACCTCGCTGACCTGGCTGACTTCGCTCTGGCCATGAAGGTCACGCTGATGAACATCAACTACCAGTCGTTCAACAACTTCATGCTGCGCATCGGTACGTGTTCGCTGTCCGCTGGAGGAACCAGAGGCACAACTAACCTGATGTACTCGTGTGATGGTGATTCATGTTACTGATGTGAGAATCGTTGTTCTCTGCTTTTAAACGTGTGTCTCTGAAGCCGAGCACTGGCATTGTTCATGTAACGGATTAGTGTCGTGAACTTGAAACCCATATTTCACAGCACAAAGACATATTTAAGATTACAAAATAGAATGATTTCACTTGGAGTTTATATTCGTATTAATAATCTGCATTGGGACAGGGTCATGTTCACCACTGTGAGGTCACATGGTTTTGCATTATTTTTCTGTATATGTGCTTTGGACACACTTTTGCACCATTCTAATCACACACACATGAAATGGAAGGCTGAACCACAGATGGAAGGACAGACTAGTTGTTTATTTATATGTTCCTGTGTGTGTGTGTGTGTGTGTGTGTGTTTATTTATCTTGAGTGTAATTGTCTCTTGTGTGTATTTATCGTCAGCTGTATTACTTGTTCCTCACTGCTGTTTTGTGGATCCTGTGTTTGTCTGACAGCAAATCATATACAGGATTTCCTCTGGGATGAATGAGATGAGCCTTTACCCACGTTAAATCAGCTCCAGTCTGATTTAACGGGGGTAAAATGTTCTTTAGTTTTGTAAGGCACCTGTGTGTACGAGTGTATCTGTGTATATATGAGTGTATCCTTGTATACACGAGTGTATCCTTGTATACACGAGTGTATCCGTGTATATACGAGTGTATCCGTGTATATACGAGTGTATCTGTGTATATACGAGTGTATCCGTGTATATAGGACTGTATCCATGTATATACGAGTGTATCTGTGTATATACGAGTGTATCCATGTATATACGAGTGTATCCGTGTATATACGAGTGCATCCGTGTATATACGATTGCATCCGTGTATATATGAGTGTATCCGTGTATATACGAGTGTATCCGTGTATATACGAGTGTATCTGTGTATATACGAGTGTATCCGTGTATATACGAGTGTATCCATGTATATACGAGTGTGTCTGTGTATATACGAGTGTATCCATGTATATACGAGTGTATCCGTGTATATACGAGTGTATCCGTGTGTATACGAGTGCATCCGTGTATATACGATTGCATCCGTGTATATATGAGTGCATCCGTGTATATATGAGTGTATCTGTGTATATATGAGTGTATCTGTATATATGAGTGAATCTGTGTATATATGAGTGTATCTGTGTATATACGAGTGTATCTGTGTATATACGAGTGAGTCTGTGTATATACGAGTGAGTCTGTGGTGATCAAATGTTCCATTAACTCAAAGACAGGATGGACAGAACCGTAGGGAACGTGTCTTGAGTTTTTCCATCATTGCACATATTCAGTGTTAATGTATGACTTTTCTCCAGGTCTGAATAAAGGGGGGGTGTTAGCCGGAGTGATTGGTGCCCGAAAACCCCACTTTGACATCTGGGGCAACACTGTGAACGTGGCCAGTCGTATGGAGTCCACGGGGGTCATGGGAAACATCCAGGTGAAGCACACAGACTAAAGAAACACAACGCTGGTGAAGTTCATGTTCAGGTGCAACAAATTGTTAAGGATAAAACACAATGTCATTAATCCAAAGCACCCAAAGTGTTGTGTCTGTTTATATGTGATTTTTTTCAGATAATGACTCAGATACATGTTCACCTCTGTATTCAGCAGGTTTCTGTGACACTACACTGAAACAAGATGAAAAAGAAACTCAAAACAGGCATTTAAGTAACACCACAATAAATACAATACAAGTGGACCCTGAATGTGGTATAAATATATATCTAACTTTGCATTAATCACACACACTGTATGAGTGTGTCCCAGACTGACTGCATACATGACATTTTAACCTGTCGTAGCTGGAAGTGAACAGGTTAAATGATTGTGAGAGCATTCAGGGTGACATGGGATGTGGGGCTGATTTTCAGTCAGTTCTGTTCAAATCAAACACATCTGACCTTCAGACCCGCTAAAGGACACCTAGAGGGTTTATTCCAGGTATATGATGGTGTGAAAAGAACTGCTTTCTTTAATTTGCCTGTTTGTTCATATAAAGACACATTTTCACATTATGGTCTGCTGTGATTCTGGCTGCTGGTATGTTGTTATAAGTGTCCTGACTTTGTCCTGATGCTGGATGTCGGCACATTTTTCTTTTCTGAATTGACTTCCAGAGCTCATTTTACCTCTAGAAAGTAGTGCATCCCTGGGACGCGCTTCAGGAACAAATTGTGAAATCTAACATGAAGTTTATGCATCCCAAAAGTAATTACAGAATACAGTGCGTCCTCGTTCTTTGTGGTTAATGCGTTCCAGGAACCACACGCCATTGTGGAATCCGCGATCGACTTCGCGATCTGTTTATCTTATTATTTAGGGTGATTTAAACGTTTCTGAACCCCCCCATACTGATATTAAACCACCTTCTATCTGTATTACCTTTAAAACACTCTGATAGACTGTTTGAAGCACACTTTTGTGTCTCATGGAAGTCCGAGACTCACAGAACGTAGCACACTTCCTGATGTCGTCATCCAGTAGAATGAGAGTACGGTATCACATGACTTCTTCTTTTCCTTTCGGCTTTTCCCTTCAGGGGTCGCCACAGCGAATCAATTTCCTCCATCTAGCCCTGTCCTTTGAATCCTCTTCTCTCACACCAACTACCTTCATGTCCTCTTTCACTACATCCATAAACCTCCTCTTTGGTCTTCCTCTAGGCCTCCTGCCTGGCAGTTCAGAACTCAGCATCCTTCTACCAATATATTCACTATCTCTCCTCTGGACATGTCCAAACCATCTCAGTCTGGCCTCTCTGACTTTATCTCCACAACCTCTAACATGTGCTGTCCCTCTGATGTACTCATTCCTGATCCTATCCATCCTGGTCACTCCCAGAGAGAACCTCAGCATCTTCATCTCTGCTACCTCCAGCTCTGTCTCCTGTCTTTTCCTCAGGGACACTGTCTCTAGACCAAACAACATCTCTGGTCTCACCACAGTTTTGTACACCTTTCCTTTCATTTTAGCTGAAACTCTTCTATCACACATCACACCTGACACTTTCCTCCACCCGTTCCATCCTGCCTGGACACGCTTCTTCACCTCTTTTCCACACTCTCCATTGCTCTGGACTGTTGAGCCTAAGTACGGTATCACATGACTGCCTACCAAAAATACGCGAGCGTTGATGCGGGAATGCGTGAGGGCGCACTGTATACAGTAGAAGCTATATGCAAAGATTAAGTTTTGCCAATAGGACAATTAAAAAATTTTTTTTTTTTTAATTTTAATGGTTTTATTAATAACAACGTCAAAGCGGCGATGTGTTGTGATGTCAGTGTTGGTGTGTCCGTCCATTAGTCCACCAAATATGTTCACAACCGTTCAGATAGAAAGATGAAACAAAAGCACATGACTCAGGCAGCAGAGGGGATGAAGATGAGATGATGACCTTGAGAAAACTAGGTCAAGGTCAAATTTCAACTTTTGTACACTCAGGACGTAAGATAGAAAGACGAGGGAGAAGGCCAGTGTGACTAAGACCATAGATCAAAGCTAGTGCTTTGATCAATGACAGTAGGTCAGAGCACTAGCTTTGATCTTTGACCTATGACAGTGGGTCAGGGTAACATTTGAATTCAGGGTTGTCGTGATGTATGGTGAATACCCACCGTAGTGGATTTCACACAATGAAGAGCTGGGTCCCACTCAGACCTTCGTGGGCGTCTTTAGTCGTCCTGACGGTGCCCGTCCACAGCACACATGGGGTTTGTCCGTATGGTGGGGACGTCTGTTTGCTCTCACACAAAATCCGTCCATCCATTTTTCTGTGGACTAGATGACGATAATCTGGTCTAGTAACGGACCAACGGACCGTCTGCTGTGTTCTTTAGAACCAAACACTACGTAGTGACCCTATGTGTGTGTGTGTGTGTGTGTGTGTGTGTGTGTGTGTGTGTGTGTGTGTGTGTGTGTGTGTGTGTGTGTGTGTGTGTATGTGTGTGTGTGTGTGTGTGTGTGTGTGTGTGTGTGTGTGTGTGTGTGTGTGTGTGTGCTCCCCAGGTGGTGGAGGACTGCTACAACATCCTGAAGGAGTACGGCTTCCGTTTTGTGAGGCGGGGGCCCGTCTTTGTGAAGGGGAAGGGGGAACTTCTCACATATTTCCTGAAGGGCAGAGAGAAACAGGGATCGTTCATCAACGGCTCGTCTGTCACACTGCCCCACCAGGTGGTGGACAGCTAAGGACCCCCGACACACACACACACACACACACACACACACACACACACACACACACACACACACACACACACACACACACACACATACATATGAGACAAAGCTATCACTTCAAAGTGAAATGACTCTGGGGGGGTTCTGGATTAAATAATGCTGGGATACCAAAATGAGGAGCTCCCCACTGACCCTCCCGGTGGAGATGGAGCAGTGGGACCGGATCTGAGTCGGGGTGACCCAGACCCACGTGGGTCACTGTCGTCAGGATGACTGAAGTAAAGCGTCACAAACAGGACAGAAAATAATAACATGAGTCATTAAAAAACATTTTCTTTCATGTTCAGAAACCAACCTGGTCCTCTTTTCCTCAGGACCCCCCCGCCCACTGACACATGACATGGAGTGTTATTTCTACCTGTAGAATATTTTCTTTCGGTCCTGTCATGAAAACGTAGGTCAGGCCTGTGGCAGCCGATGGTCGCCACGGCAACAGATTAGTTCATCCACGTCTGTGCCACGCAGGAGCATAAACTAATCAAAATAAGTCTTCTGTTCAATTTATTGAATTTATTCAACTTATTGTATGATTAGCAGGGCACTGAGGCGCAGGTGAGCAGCAGTTTAACCTTTGAACCCATTTGAATAATTACTGAAGGTGTGGTCTGATCGTTTAGGGCGTGTCCTTTAGAGTCAGTCTGGGTGCAAACTAAAGCGTTCAGTCTCTATCCTTCAGACGTATATTCAACCAGTCGGAGTGATCTCTTCATTCCCTTTAACAGCCACTTGTGCCTTAAATTCCTGTTTCATGAACAATCAGATCCTTTTCACTCCAGCACTACTTCCTGTCACCTGACTGTAGCTGTCATGTGACTGAGAACCATCATGCCATTGGGTCTCTGAGCCAGCCTGCATTGTTTGGTGAAGACTGGACCGTGATGACCCGGGGGGTCAGGTGTTCCAGTTAAACATGTCTCAAACCAGAGTCCAGACAGGGACAGTCAGGTGACCACTCTGTTTCTGATCATGTGACCCGTTTTAACCACCAGAACCTTTTATTAGTTAAATTTGAGGTAGATTTAAAAATAAGGCTACATTTAAAATGGACACCCTCCTGGTGGGTTCAGGTCCAACCACATCGGTTACTGAAGGAGTCCAGTCACCCCCCCCAGCCTGAGGGTTTAACATCTGGCTTCTGTTCGATTATCAGTATTTTAACAACAGCAGCAACTGCTTGTTTTAACAATGGATCATCAATAATCATCTGAGATGTGGAGGGTTCAGTCACTGGTTAGACCAACGCTAAGGCTTTTATTTTCATGGTAGGATCAACTCATTTACATTTAGATGTGGATATAACCCCACCCTGTGTTTACTGTCCGCACCGACGCTGAACTGAAGCAGCAGAGAGACGGACGGGATTGGACCGATGAGCATCAGACTCTGTGACGACAAAAACAGGATCTGATTTGATCACAGGGATCTGCTTCTTCTGTTAGGAACTACGAGCTCAGCATACGATTACATACACACACACACGCACGCACGCACACACACACACGCACATACACACACACACACATTGAACCAACACGATGTGCATGTTGGACACCAAGACTTGAAGGTAGACGTGGTTCCTTGGTATCTGAAGTCCCGATGCAGACAGAGGAGCAGTGTCCACACCTGAGCAGGTGTTTCCTCTAAGCTGAAGATGAAGGTCACACACACTTCTGTGCACTTCATTGTGTTTTGTGCGAAGTGCCGATCACAGCTGTGGTCAGTGATTTTATTCAGGAATGCCAGCAGGGAGAGACAACTTTCCAATCCATGTAAAGGATGATTCCAGTTTGCTTGAAGTAGTTCAGATCAGAAGGTGAATCTGGTTGGACTGAAGTGTTTGGACACACCCTGTTTATGTACTATGAAGGGTTTTTTAATGCCCCTGAAGACGTGGACATACAACCCCTGGCAATAATGATGGAATGTGAGGATCTGAGGAAGTTCATTCAGTTGTATAATTTTGTAGAAAAAAGACATGACACAAAACTAAAATCATGTCAAATGGCATCTCGCTGGCTTTAAGAAACACTAAAAGAAATGAAAAAGGTTGTGGCAGTCAGTAACAGTCACTTTTTTTATTCCAAGCAGAGGGGAAAGAATTACGGAATCAATCAATTTTTGAGGAAGAAAAATCTTCAGCCCACCACGAGTGCTTTGATGCCCCACCTGTGGCTGTTCTAACAGTCTGGGGGGGCCGGACCAGATGAGGGACCAGCAGACCTTCATCAGTTCTCTGACTGCTGACGGTGCAGCTGCAGGTTGGAGCCCCCGAAGGGAACATTTTCGTCGACTTCCAGCACACATTTCAGTTGCATTGAGATCTGAACTTTTCTCTGACCTTATGTTGCTTTCTTCCAACATCCTTTTTTCTGTTTAGCTTTTTAATGCTGTATTATTTTTGTGCATTTATGGATGTAAATCCCATTTCCTTCAGGTGTTGTTGTTTTTCTACAGTTCGGTCACAGACCTTGACTCCAGTTTCTTCTTGTTTTGCTGAGTATTTTCTGATTTCAAGACATACTGCTTTAATTTTCTGTCATGACGCTTTGATGTCTTCCTTGGTTCACCAGTATACTTGCCTTTACGATCTTCCCATGTTGTTTGTACTTGATCCAGATTTTAGACACAGTTAAATATGAACAACCAACATCTTTTGCAACACTGCGTGAGGATTTACCCTCTTTTAGAACCTTGTTAATCTCCTTTCTCTCATCTCTCAGTTGGATCCCTGATTCACGTCAGGACACTTGGTGCAACAGCTGGTGTGATCTAGGTGTGATCACTCCTTTTTAACTAAAGACTGACAAGCAGATCTAATCTGATGCGCATGTTCATTTTGGGAATGGAAATTTACATGGTGATTTTGTGCATCAGAATTGAGTGATTCCATTTTTTTTCTCCCTCTGGTCTAAAACAGTAACCACTACTAACTACTACGCTTTTTACTTGAATGCTTTTAGTGTTTTTTAAAGCCAGAAAGTTTCCATTTGTAATGACCTTATCGTGTCATGTGTGTGATCTTGTGTATCATGCATCCAACGTTGCCAAATATTGCCACATGTCCAGGAGCTCACTGACGCCCTGTTTCCAGAGAAATATACAGTATGTATATAATGTGTTTATATGTGTCCATAAAATCTTTATTTGGTACACCTGTTCAGTTGCTCTTTCATGCAAATTGATAACCAGCATTTCAATACATGAAGGTTTTTAGACATAATCAGCTTGTAGTTTACTGTCACTTCTTCTACGGCCAAAGAAGAAGAATCCCTGGGGTCACCAGCGCCCCCTACCATGAGGCAGGAGAACTGCGTGCTGCACTTTATGCCTTGTCCCAGTGGTTTCAGGACCGCTCAACTCCAGAAAGACGTTACACACATGCAGTTGTTGACAAAAAAACACTACATTATATACATTATCTAAATTATTAAATTATATCATATTTGAACATTTTACTGGTGACATATACAGAGATAACATTACAGTCTGACTGTTTAGCTACCAGCACAGCTAGTCGAGTCATTGATCAATCCATGGTGATCAATGACTCACCGCAGGTCTCTGATCAGTGTTTCAGTGGTAAATGTGAAAATTCAGCAATTTTGAGAAGAAATCATCTAAAACATGAGGTTAAACGGATAATAACTTTATAATACACATCACTGGATGAGTATAGCTATTTAATTTATTTATTTCACCTGCCTCCCCTGACAGCACGTCACTGCAAAGAACCATCTCTAAGGTTTTGGCAGGAAGCGGTCCATAAAAAAGGAAATATCCAGTTCTGTGGATGAAAATGCCTTCTGATGTTAGATAGCAATGCCCAGCCTGGTTTGAGCTGCTAATAGAAGCATGTTTCATGAAGCAGATGTGCAGCACCAACAGAAGACCATAGCGGGAGCCACACCTGTCAGCTGAGAAGAGCTCATGGCATGTGGACCATAGAACATTGGAGGAGCAGACAAGACTGCTGCTGATATAACTTTTTAATCAAAAGAGATAATAGACATAGATACACTTTAATGATCCCAATCTAGGAAATTCACAAATAATCTTTTGTTTTGAATATTATACTTTTTCTTTTACTCTGAATGTGTGCTGAAGAATCATGAAATGTAGAATTATTAAATACGTTAATACCACTAACGGAAAGACAGCAGATGTCATTTTTAAATAAATGGAAAAAATGATGCAGTCATCAAGCTGACGGGCATTCATACAAATCAAGTAATGGAATACAATAGTCTAAGGTAAATATTGGAAAAATTGAATATATTTTGCCCCTCCCACTAGAAGTGCCACCCTATGGTAGTGAGGGAGTTTGACAGGAGCCATGCTGTCAGGGGCTTCACCTCCTGGGAGGGTCCCCTTCAGCAAACGGGTCCTGGCTGATGGGCCGGACTAGTATCCAAACCCCTGTGAGTGTTACAGGTCGCCCTCGTGCATTCACGCATCAATGCTCGCAACTTCACCTCATGGCGGATTTTTATTAGGCAGTCACGTGATACCGTACACGCATTCTATTGGCTGATGGCATCCGTGCGCTATGTTCCGTGACTGTTGGACTTACGTGAGACACAAAAGTGTTTTAAACAGTCTATCAGAGTGTTTTAAAGGTAACAGATAGAAGGTGGTTTAATATCAGTATGGGGGGGTTCAGAAACGTTTAAATTACCGTAGATAATAAGATAAATAGTTTGTCGATCTATCGTGGAATTCATTAATCGCGTGTGGTTCCTGGAACGCCTTACCCATAAGGAACGAGGGATCACTGTACATCAAGAACCGTGACATCACCTGGTGTGGTGACACCGGGGCCCCAGCCTGGAGCCGGGGCTCGTATGTGAGCACCTGGTGTCCAGACCTCTCCCCACGGGAATCTGGCTCTGGGGACATGGAATGTCACCTCGCCGGGGGGGAAAGGAGCCAGAGCTTGTGAGGGAGGTTGAGAGGTACCGACTAGATATAGGCAGGCTCACCCCCCCCACAGCTTGGGCTCTGGAACCCAAACCCTTGAGAGGGGCTTGTTCTCCACTTTTCTGTAGTTGCCCAAGGTGAGAGGCGGCGGGGGGGTTGGGGAGGGTGTGGGCTTGCTTACAGCCCCACAGCTCAGTCACATGTTGGAGTTCCCCCCGGTGGACCAGAGGGTTCTGTTACGTGTGACAAAGAAGTCGAAGAAAACAAAGAAACATTAACAATAAAACTTACAGCAGCATGACAGCAATCAGCCAGAAAGGAAGCTGAGCAGGGTAGTCTTCAAACTCTGTTATTTCATCGGTTCTGGTTATGGAGGTAAAGTAGCAGACTTAGCCGATCGTCATGACTTTAAAAAGTTTATTCCTGACAACAGGTGTAAACAGAAATCTGGGCTGTCTCCGTCTCCCTGACTGCCTGCAGGAAACAGGTCTGTAGCAGCACAGCTGGGGGGGCACTATCGGTTTCTGCCCCGTGTTTTTTGTACAATTCACATAAGGAATTTGCATGACATGATAGGATGTCGTCTGGTCCAATTAGATCATGACAAATGTTTGGCCACTCCTCCTCCGTGAGCGTTGGAATGTGGTTTCTGGTTCTGGCTCATCCTGTGAATAAGGAACCGAAACCGAGTTCCTAAGTGTTGTGTTCTGTTATACTGTTTAGGCTACACAGCATATGAATGCATGCACTACTGTTTTAAACCACATGGTGTCACTGTGGGAAGTCTGCCTGTAGGGGTTCTATGGGATGACGTGAAGAAGAGAAAGAGAGTGAGAGTTACGGCATGTGATGATGTGAAGCGATGCTAACAAAGAATTGTCAATTGGAATAGAATTCATGTTTACAGTGTCTTCATTCTAACCGTCCACCTTTACAAATTGGCGACGAGGTAACCCACTTGCTGCTGTTACACTAATGAGGACTATTTTTTGCGAAGATGGCTGTAAATGTGCCTTGTCCTGCTCCGTTTTTGCCGTGCCCTGGTGCGCCTACGATGCCGTTCAAGACATGGTTGCGGGTGTTTGACAACTACCTGCTGGTCATAAATGCAACAGGTAATGCATGGCCTGCTGCCAGAAAGAGAGCTGTACTACTTCACTGCATTGGAACAGAAGGACAGAGGATATTTCACTCACTGCCAGATACAGGTGATACATATGATTCTGCTGTTGCTGCGTTGAAAGCTCACTTCATACCGATGACTAATGTGGTAGTGGAACGCCACACATTCAGAAAAAGAACACAAGGCCCACATGAGACTGTTTCCCAATATGTGGCTGCTCTCAGAGAGCTTGCTTCTTCATGTGACTTTGGGGATAAGGCTGATGAGATGCTGCGTGATCAGCTTATTCAATATGTCACAAATGCCCATATTAGGGAGAAATTACTGCTGGAGCCTAATCTTACTCTAGACAGAGCCATGACAATTGCTACACAGATTGAATCTGCAGCTGAACAGGCTAAATGCATGGCTGGAGATAAACCTAGCCTACAAGTACAAGCAGTGCAAAAGAAATCATTCCGACCACGGCAGCAGAACAAACCATCCACACATGCACCTTCACCTACTGCTGCTACTGGAAAGTCTTCCCGTGCATGCTTCAGATGTGGATCTGACAGTCACCTGGCAAATGCTCCCTCATGTCCTGCTGCCAAAGCTACATGCAAATCATGCCACAAGAAGGGACATTTCGCCCGAGTTTGCCGCTCTACTTCTACCCATCAAGTGAGGGAAGTGGAGGTACCTGAATTGACTGTCCTGCACATTCAAGAGACTGCCTGTACACCGGATAAAATAAAGTGCAATGTCAAGATCCAACCCTCAGACTCACCAGCCCATGCTATGGACCTGATTGTCGACTCTGCGTCCCCAGTGTCCATACTGCCTCGTAGCGTATTTGATGAACATTTTGGTGAGTCCCAGTTGACGCCTCCTTCTATCCGTTTGGCCACATACACCAAGTCACCCATACCTGTGCTGGGCTGCCTTCCAGCACTGGTGACTAGGGATGATGTTACTGCTGCAGCGACCTTCTTCGTGGTGGAGAAGGGCACGCCACTGCTTGGACTTGATCTGATGGTCGCACTGAACATTCACATTGTGGGGGGTATTGTAGTTCCTCCTCCTCCTGTTAATGCTCCAACTGCTCCTGTGATGCACCTATCTACCTCTTCCCCACTAATTGGCTGTGCTAAAAACTTTGTGCACCGGGTCAAAGTCTCTGCCTCTGTTCCCCCAGTCCGACAAAAGCTACGCCGTTTGCCTCTGTCTGTGAGAGATGCGGTCACAGAAGAGATAAACAAACTCCTTGCTGCTGGTGTGATAGAGAGAATTGATGCTTCACCCTGGGTGTCTCCTATCGTGGTCACACGAAAGAAGAAAGGAGGCATTCGGATGTGTGTGGATCTCCGAGAGCCAAACAAGGCTGTCATTACAGATTGCTTCCCAATTCCACACATCGATGAGCTGTTGTCCACTCTGCGTGGAGCCGCAGTGTTTTCAACTATTGATCTGGTGAGTGCCTACCACCAGGTGCCTCTACATGAGGAAAGTAGGGACCTGACTGCTTTCATTACCCATGATGGACTCTTCCGCTACTGCCGGGTGCCCTATGGTCTCTCCTCTGCACCATCAGCATTCCAAAAGATGATGGCTACCATCCTGAAAGGTCTGCCAGGTGTGCAGAATTATCTGGATGACATAATTATTTACGGAGAAAACAGCTCTGTGCACAATGTTCGTCTGAAGCAAGTCCTTCACCGCCTGCAAGAGGCTGGCCTACGGCTGAATGAAGACAAGTGCTGCTTTAATCAGTCAAGTCTACGCTTCCTGGGCCACGTGGTGTCTGCAGAAGGCATCACTCCTGATAAAGAGCACATTGAAGCTGTTCTGAATGCCCCATCTCCGACAGATGCTGCTACCCTCCGCTCTTTTCTAGGCCTGGTGTCATCGTATTCAAAGTTCATTCCTAACTATGCTACAGAATCTGAACCAATGCGGGCCTGTATCAGGAAAGACACTGACTTTCACTGGACGAGTGAGGCACAGAAAAGCTTTGAGGAAATTAAACTGCTGCTGGTGAACAGTACTGCCCTTGCTCTATTCGACCCTTCCCTGCATACAGTTGTGTCTACTGATGCCTCAGATTACGGATTGGGAGCTGTGTTCACCCAGATTCATCCTGATGGCGTGGAACGTACAGTCGCTTTTGCCTCCCGGGCTCTCACCACAGTGGAACGCAAATACTCCACTGTAGAAAAGGAAGCACTGGGATGTGTTTGGGCAGTGGAAAAGTGGCGCACATACTTGTGGGGCCGAAAATTCACCCTGCGTACTGACCACCAAGCCCTCACAACGCTGCTGACTACTAAGGGCATTGGTCGAGCTGGAATGCGTATTGCGCGTTGGTCTGCCAGGCTCTTGACCTATGATTATCATGTGATCTACCGCCCAGGATCGGACAACTACACTGCTGACTGCCTGTCCCGTCTTCCCCTTCCTGGTGCTACTGATCCTTACCTGGATGCTGAGCCAGAAATGGTTGCCTACATCACTGATGCTCTGACTGCTTTGCCTATTACTGACTTTGAGGCTGCTGCTGCCTCTTGCCCGGAGATTTCTGCACTACGCGATCAGATTGCTCGTGGCTGGCCACACAAGACAAACATGGTGAGTCCACAAGTTGCCCCATACTTCCCCATACGTCATGAACTGTCAGTGGAAGACTCACTGGTGCTTCGGGGAACACGTCTGGTCGTGCCACTCACACTGCGTGCTACACTTGTGGCTCTTGCACATGAGACACATCAAGGAGTGGTGCGAACAAAGCAACGGCTGAGAGAATACTACTGGTGGCCAAAAATGGATGACCTTGTTCACTCTACGATTCAGTCATGTCAGCCATGCCAGTCCCATGACAAGACTGCTATGCCACGCCCTGCTCCACTACAACCAGTTGCATTGCCGGATGGACCATGGCAGAAGCTTGGTATGGACATCGTTGGTCCTTTTGAGACTGCTACATGGGACTGTCGATACGCGATCACTCTGATCGACTACTACAGTAAGTGGCCAGAGGTTGCCTTCACTGCCAACGTTGCTACAAAGGATGTTACAACCTTCCTCTCCTCCGTCTTCAGCAGAAACGGCAACCCATTATCGATTGTGACAGACAATGCGAAGCAGTTTACATCAGCTGACTTTGCTTCTTTCCTAGCTGAACGAAACATTGCGCACCACAGAGTATCTGTCTACTACCCTGCTGCGAATGGCGCTATAGAGCGTTTCAATCGTGTCCTGAAACAGAGTGTGCAGATGGCTATCACACAGTCTGTACCATGGAAACCTGCCATTACTGCCTTCCTGATGGCCTACCGTGCCACACCGCATGCAGCAACAGGTGTGTCTCCATTTCAACTGCTGCATGGCCGGCGGATGCGTACAAAGTTGACTGTCCTGCCGCCCTCTAATGCCGACCCGGCCTCAGATGAACAGGTGCGGAAAAGAGTCACACTCTATCAAAATAAGATGAAGTCTGCTACGGATGGACAACGAGGCGCATGCACTCCGTCTTTTCAAGAAGGGGATAGGGTGCGGGTGAAAACACCATTCCATGTGCCCAAAGCTCACCCTAAGTTTGGAGCTCCTCTGAGAGTTACAAAGAAGGTAGCCCAAAGCACATACTTGCTGGAGGATGGCCGAAGATGGAGCGCCTCTCACCTAGCTCCTGATCGCTGTGCAAATGCCAAGACTCAGGACGTTCCTGTTTCAACCGCCAGTGCCTCTCCATCCTTCCCAAGGAAACCAAGAGTTAGAAAGAAG